>NC_083282.1:87291124-87591124 GCF_963506605.1 Zootoca vivipara | reverse complement strand
TTTAAACAAAACAGCCCACAATAATAAAATGCAGAAGCGTTCATCATTAATTTTCTCCCGCCGCCAGGCATTTCAAGTATGTCCAAACACATCCTCATAATAGGCAAGAGGAAATGTGATCTGGGCTTATTTTAGCGGAGAGTTTTCCGTGCTGAACTGATAATGCGATTCCAGATAGAATTTTTGTTTTGTTCACCTTAATAGTATGTCAAATGAGGAGTTTTAAATAACTGGTGGATGTGAGAAGAACAAAAAAGAAAGAGAGGCGATTAGGGAAGGATCAGCTCTGTACTACACAAGATAAGGGAGCTCCCTTCCTTCTTTTAAGGGTTAGTGGCTGCAAGCCTGTTCTCACACAAAATGACATAAACAAATACAAAGCCAGGCAACAAAATGACATAAACAAATACAAAGCCAGGCAACCGATCCACTTAGCTCAGTATGTCTGCACTGGCTGGCAGTGGCTTTCCAATGGGAAATTCCCAGCTCTCACTGGAGCCACCGGGGATCGAACCTGGGACTTTCAGATGCTCTACCACTGAACTACAGCCTAGTGGTGCCTAGTGGTGCTTTTTAAATATATATAGAATCATAGAATCATAGAGTTGGAAGAGACCACAAGGGCCATCCAGTCCAACCCCCTGCTGAGCAGGAAACACCATCAAAGCATTCTTGACATATGCCTGTCAAGCCTCTGCTTAAAGACCTCCAAAGAAGGAGACTCCACCACACTCCTTGGTAGCAAATTCCACTGCCGAACAGCTCTTACTGTCGGGAAGTTCTTCCTAATGTTTAGGTGGAATCTTCTTTCTTGAAGTTTGAATCCATTGCTCCGTGTCCACTTCTCTGGAGCAGCAGAAAACAATATTTCTCCCTCCTTTTAGCCGCTTTCTAAAATATGTGGAGTTAAAGTATTTTAGTTAGGATTGTACACTGAATTCAGCTGTAATTGAAACCAAATTGGGCCGATTCAGATGGTCCTAGGCCTGGTTTGAGACAGCACCAGATCTCCCTGGGTAGAGTCAGACTGGAAAGTAACCCCTCCTAATAAAATTTATAAAAATATGCCTGGCATGGAGAAGGCGGATATATAAAGGTTGGTCTCCCTTTCTCATAACCCTGAAACTCATGGGCATCCAAGAAAGCTGAATGTTGGACAATTTGGGACAGATGCAGCGCATGTTTAAACGATGAAACTTACTCCCACAAGAGGCAATGATGGGCACCCACCTAGATGGCTTCTGAAAAAACGGATTAGACAAATTCATGGTGAAGAGGGCTATCGATGGCTACTAGCCATGAGGGCTATGCTCTGCCTCCACAGTCGGAGGCAGTGATGCTTCTGAAGCGCAGGAGGGGAGAGGGATCTTGTGCTCGGGCCCTACTAATAATATAATAATAATAATAATTTATTATTTATACCCCGCCCATCTGGCTGGGTTTCCCTAGCCACTCTGGGCAGTTCCCAACAGAATATTAAAAACACGATAAAACATCAAACATTAAAAACTTCCCTAAACAGGGTTGCCTTCACATGTCTTCTAGAAGTTAGATAGTTCTTTATTTCCTCGACATCTGATGGGAGGGCATTGCACGGGGCAGGTGCCACTACCGAGAAGGCCCTCTGCCTGGTTCCCTGTAACTTTGCTTCTCGCAGGGAGAGAACCGCCAGAAGGCACTCAGAGCTGGACCTCAGTGTCTGGGCAGAACGATGGGGGGGTGGGTGGGTGGAGACACTCCTTCAGGTATACTGGGATGAGGCCATATAGGGCTTTTTCAGGTTTCCCATGGGCATCTGTTTGGCCACTGTGAGAACAGAAGTTCCATGGCTGGACGGGGCTTTGCACCTCGGTCTCCCAGGTCCCAGTCCAATAGTCTAACCACTACAGCATACTGGCTCCAGCATTTCGATGGTTAATAGCCATGGTATAGCTCTGGCAATAAAGCACCGAATAACCACTGCTGTGGGGTGGGAGTAGGGACACACAGCAGCATGGTGTGTGTGTGTGTGTGTGTGTGCACGCTCTTGTCCTGATGACTTCCAAGATTCATGTGTCTGGTGTCTGTGAAAAGCAGGATGCTCAGTGTTTATGCATCTTTTCCTATGGGGATATTAATGTATCAGCCAAGTTGTTTGGCTGCCTTGGTCAGTGCTGACTGCGATGCTAAGGTCACATCCATCCCATATGGTTAAAGAGCCCTTATATCACTTCAACAGTCACGGCTCCCCCCAAAGAATTATGGGAACTGTAGTTTTTATAAAGGGTGCTGAGAGTTGCAAGAACATTAACAAACTCCAATTCCCAGGAATCTTTGGGGGAAGCCATGGATGTGAAAGTAGTATAGGGGCACTTTAAAATGATGCGACTGCGTCCCAGCTGCATTACCAGGCTCAGGATATCTTCTGATGAAAAAGAACTGCAAGCTTCTAGAGTACACTATGTTATCTTAGCTCTCTGCTGCTCTGAATGTGTTCATATGTGTGGATAAACTCTTGACTTCATAATGTTCACTGTTACAAGTGTTAGTTGGCAGCTAGACTGGTGACTGGGAGTGGCAGCCGAGACCACATAACACCGGTCCTGAGAGATCTGCATTGGCTCCCAGTACATTTCCAAGCACAATTCAAAGTGTTGGTGCTGACCTTTAAAGCCGTAAACAGCCCTGGCCCAGTATACCTGGAGGAGCATCTCCACCCCCATCGTTCAGCCCAGACACTGAGGTCCAGCTCCGAGGGCCTTCTGGCAGTTCCCTGACTGTGAGAAGTGAGGTTACAGGAAACCAGGCAGAGAGCCTTCTTGATAGTGGCACCTGCCCTGTGGAATGCTCTCCCATCAGATGTCTGTTGGGAAATGCCCCTGGGGAAGAACACAGACCCCCAGTGCCTCTGAGCATATCCCGGTTGGCACACCTCTGGCTGGTATTGCCCCTTCAGTCCAGAGTGCCGGCAATACACGACCCTCCTCTCCTGAGAAGAGCACACTGGTCTTCTGGCATCCTTCGGCGAGAAGAAAGACTCATGTGTAGTTCTAAAACTACTTTACTGGATAATGCTTTTGAATTATGGTGCTGGAGGAGACTCTTGAGAGTCCCATGGACTGCAAGAAGATCAAACCTATCCATTCTGAAGGAAATCAGCCCCGAGTGCTCCCTGGAAGGACAGATCGTGAAGCTGAGGCTCCAATACTTTGGCCACCTCATGAGAAGAGAAGACTCCGTGGAAAAGACCCAGATGTTGGGAAAGATGGAGGGCACTAGGAGAAGGGGACGACAGAGGATGAGATGGTTGGACAGTGTTCTCGAAGCTACCAACATGAGTTTGACCAAACTGCAGGAGGCAGTGCAAGACAGGAGTGCCTGGCGTGCTCTGGTCCATGGGGTCACAAAGAGTCGGACACGACAAAACGACCAAACAACAACAAAAGTTCTAAAACTACTTTATTAGCAAACTATAGACAGAGGCTTCATAATCACAGCTGCTCTCTCTGCTACCATAGAACAGAACCGCACTGAACTGCGACACATCGGAAGCGAAACTGAATAAACCAATAACACTCTCAGTAGGAAACAGATAAGACAGACTTCCGTTCCCACACTCTCTCAGACTCATGACACTCAAGGAGTGTGGTGTGGCTGCCAAGGAGTGTGGTGGAGTCTCCTTCTTTGGAGGTCTTTAAGCAGAGGCTTGACAGCCATCTGTCAGGAATGCTTTGATGGTGTTTCCTGCTTGGCAGGGGGTTGGACTGGATGGCCCTTGTGGTCTCTTCCAACTCTATGATTCTATGATTCTATGATTCTATGTGATATAAACATATCACACCAGTCCTTGGTGAAGCAGCACAGGACAGCAATAATCCTGACAATGTCAAATCAATAAACAACTATCATACTTTTAAAAGATATCTGAAGGCATGTCTAGGGAAGTTTTTAATGTTTAATGCTGTATTGTGTTTGTAATATTTGGTTGGGTGCTGCCCAGAGTGGCTGGAGAAACCCAGCCAGATGAGCGAGGTATAAAGTTGTTGTTGTTGTTGTTGTTGTTGTTGTTGTTGTTATATTACTGAAAACTTTCAAAAACCAATATATATATTACCTTCCAAGCAAAAATCACCACCAAACAACCGGTTAAAATACTGAATTTATTTTTTTACTTTGGAACTCTACATTATGGCGATAGAACACAATGCAGCATCGCTGCAGCAAATCTCTGAAATGTTAGCAGCAATGCTGGGAGTGTAAACAGCCCTCCTGTTGTTATTCAGGCCAGCTAAGAGCAGGAGCAGCATGATGCCCCATAGGGCTAGAAATGATGAGGAACCAACGGGGCCAAAAGAGAGAGAGAGACTCTCAGATGGCAGCAGCAGCTGCTGCTGCTGCTGCTGCTGCTGTTGTTGTGTAATAGACTTGCACACAGTTCTCTTGCAGTGGGCATAGCCTTGTTGGAAGAAACCTCTGCCATTGCCCATTTGGCATGGAGAAATAAAAAGAAGGGCTTAAGCACTCCGTGGGAAGGCTTGCATTATTTGTGATGTGTAATAAAGCCTTTCCTTTCCTGACAGGCTCCAGGAAAAATCTCTTCCCGTTCGGGGGGAGGAGATGTTGTGGGCACACGAGGACTTCACGTGGAGGGGGAATGGCTAGCATTCCCCCTAGCCCATTGGCTGCCTCCCCGCCGCGACGCGCCCTTGGCGCATCCAATCCCGATCCCTTGCGTGGGCGTGGCCTGTGCATTTAAGCAGGCCCGCGGCGGGGAATCAGCCTCTCTTTCTTCGACCCGGCTCCTGCTTTCCTCGTCGAAGGATCCTCACGAAAAAAGCTGAAATCACAAAGGCGTTTTTCAACGCCGTCTTTTTTCCTCTCTAGGTGCCTTATCTTGCCATTAGCAGTCTCCCGCCCGCCGTCGCCGATACCATCTACAACCCCGCTCGCTCCCGCAGCTACCATCCCCTGCCTCTATCCTTGCCTTCCCCCTCCCTTTCCCCCGTTCGCTTCGGCGTTCGCATTCTAGCCTCCCCTCCTCTCCCTCCCCTCCTTTCCCACCTGAGGCTCTAAGGAGGGCGTTTCTCCTTCGGCGAGGACCTGCTCGGCTGGTAGAGCGCGGCGCTGAGCGTTGCGGCATTTCCTCAGACCCGCGGAGTATTCAAGGGCGGCGAGGAGACTTCCTTTCTGGGTGCGGAACAAGGCCACGTGGTCCCGGTGGCTTCCGGAGCTCGCGGCGGCAAGGCAGCAACACCCGGGCTTCTCACCGTGTCGCGGGCAGCGAAGGGGCTCCCTTTCCCTGCGCGGAGCCAGGCCACGTGGTCACAGCGCTCGCTTCCGCGCTGCCATCCGATCCCGGCTATTCCACAGCGGAGCACATCGAGTCCAGACTGCCGAGAATTTCTGCGTTCGCCCATCTCCTGAGGCATCGTACGGTATTGGGGTTTGGGATTGTGGGGCCAGGATCTCGTGGGCGGGGGAACACCTAAGGCAGTCTCCCCTCCTTCTCCGTTACCCCCCCTTTATCTGCGGGTCCGTGCTTTGTGGGGTGCTGGGGTGTGTGTGGTTTTCAGGGACGTGTTATTCTCTGTACCACGTTTCTTTTGCCGGTCGCCATTTTGTGGGTGTGTGTGGTTTCAGGGCCTTGTTCTTCGTTGTACCACGTTTTTCAGCCAGTCGCCATTTTGTTTGGAGCGTTGCTCTGGCAACGCGGATTCGATTGGCAACGGCCCAGCGCTCCATCCGGTGCTTAATTCCCCCCTCCCATCGTGTTCTGCTCGCCTGGCATACACTGATTGCTTCCCCTTTGTTATCAGATGTTTGACCTTTTACCTAGTCTGGGATTACCGGATTTGCCTCCAGCCTGTGACTTTCCCCCACATTTTCAAACTGTGTGTAATAATCCTACAGTGTGAGGACTGCCTTTCTGTTCACAGTGACCACTTCCTTATAGTGCCAGCTGCTGCGTCCAAAAGGGTTTATTTAACACAGGGTTTTGTTTTTTGTTTTTTTTTGTTTTTTTTTGTTTTTTTTTTTTTTGTTTTTTGTTTTTTATGTTGATAAATGGTAAATTAAAAAAGGTTATTTTGCTATAAACATTGTTGGAGTTCTTCTGCTTGGGCTCCCACCTGGGGGCTTACTTGTATTGCCGGTCTGGGTACCTTTTCACAGGTCCTCTAGTCCTTCAGGTTAACCTTTGCTTCACTTTCACTGCAGCCGCATCCAACAGGTTCCTTCAGTTCAACAGTGTGTATTGCCTGCTAGTTTATTCTACTAAGCTTGGTTGCTAATTTGGTGCGTGGCTACGTTACATTTGCTTATCTGCTTTTCTGTTTGGTTGATTTGTTCCTTTGGGGTGCGCATCTGGGCTGGTGATTAAAACTTTTTGCAGTGATACCCGACCGGTTTTGGCACACGCCGGGGTCTGGTGATTCCATTAAGTATTTACTCAGAGCTATAAGTGTATTTCATTTCCAGTGTTGCTGTTTTTCAAGCGCTTCCACTGGTCCTGCATCTGATCGTGGGGGCGGGTAAGGTCTTTTCTGTCGATTTCGCTAGATTCAATTGGGGTGACTCTTGTGCAGCATCGCCTTTCATACAATGCCTTCTAAGCGGAAGCAGAGTGCCTCCTCTGCTGCTCCTCCAAAGAAGAAGCCTGTGACCAGCAACAATCCCAATACCCCAATGTTCTCCCCTATTTCCGTCCCTCCTGAGGCGGTAGCCAACCTGTTCTCTGGCTTCCAAACTTTCTTTCAGCAGATTTCAAGACCAGGAGTCACTATTCAGGAGATATCTTCCGAAGGGTCCCAAAGTGTTATTGCTGAAACTCCCTCGTCTCAGGGGGTGCGCCCCGGGACCTCATCTTCCTTCTCAACAGGGCAGGCGGAGCGCATGGCGACTAGGTCTCAATCAAGCCCCGCAGCTACCACTTCTGCTGGCTCGGCCGATCAGGGAGCATCTTCCTCTGAGGGTAATGCTCCTGTTTCCCAGTCCTCCCCAGGTACCCCTAATTGCCTGAGAAGCCAGCCATCCGATACCAGGTCCAGTCGGCTGTCGGTTACATCTGATAGCGATAATCAGGACCAGGTGGGGGCAACGCCATCACGGCAGGGCTCTAACCATCAGGACAAGCAGAAGACGAAGAAGACGGGCAAAAAGAAGACAAAGGAGACCAAGCACGTTGATACAGATGACGAGTCAGGTAATTCATCCTCTAGCTCCGATGAGGATTCAACTCTCGATGGGTACTGGGGAGAGGGGGAGGAGCTTGTTGGTTTACCGGTCTGGGCACATGAGAGGCGGGCAAATTCGCACCGCAAGACCTTTAATGGGACATTGGAGTGGAGAAATGGCGCTCTGGTGGAGGATGTAAAAACTTCCACATTTGAGTCTTCTGATTTCATACTTGGAAATCACTTGTCTAGTAAAAAAAGGTCAAAAATTCTTAACGGTGATTATGTGGATATTTTTACCCTCCTGCCACCCTCTAAATTAACCGGTAAAGGTGAGAAAAAGCGTACTTATGGAAAGCGCAGGTACAAGGAGCCCAGGGCTGAGCGCACCTTTGAAAACTGGCTGGACGGGTTCCAGGTATACATGGGTACTATAGTGGCGTGCTATCCTAAGAGGGCAATGCACCTACTGGCTTACATGGCTCATGTCCGGAAGGCCTATGCATTAGCAGGGGAAGGCCCGGCCCTTCTGTATGATGAGGATTTCCGTAGAAATGCATCTCTGCTATCCTCCACACGGTGGGATTTGCGTGACCAAAATTTCTGGGGAGAGCATGTGAACCCGTACATTGAAAAGAAGAATATGGAAGGACCACGCACAGGAAAATTTGAATACAAAAAGCCAAACCATCGCCTAGTTTGCTGGGAATTTAATAAAGGCACTTGTGCAAGGCCCTATTGTAAATATAGCCACGAGTGCGAGAAGTGCCAGGGTGCCCACCCCGCGACCGCGTGCTTTAAAGGTAGGCAGCCCTTTCGTGGTGGCAGGGGCAACTTCCAACAGGGCCCCCGCAATGGAACAGCTGGCAGACAGGGCCCCTCGGCCAACCGATATTAACCGGTCCTTGTCTCTGGCTTCTTCTCCCATCAAACTTCAACCTTTAAAGTCATTACTTCGATTCTATCCCAATAGGCAGGCAGCAAAATATCTATGGGAAGGCTTCTCTAAAGGCTTTAGAATTCCTGTAAGCATACCCCCAATTTCGGGCGAACCGCCTAATCAAAAGTCTGTGAGGGAAATGCCTGAGGTAGCTAAGAAGAAAATCAATAAAGAAATAGGCTTAAATAGAATTGCGGGCCCCTTTGCAGAGCCCCCAATGCAGGATCTTCATGTTTCACCATTAGGCATAGTACCCAAAAAGAGCCCCGGTGAATTTAGGTTAATTCACAACTTATCGCATCCTAGGGGCTCCTCCGTAAATGATGGCATACCCCAAGAGCTTTGTACTGTTAGGTACGCCTCCTTCGACCAAGCAATCAAACTAATCAGAAAATTTGGCAAGGGCGCCTTACTAGCGAAGTGCGACATTGAATCAGCCTTCCGCCTTTTGCCAGTTCACCCACACGATTACAGGTGGTTGGGTTTCAAATTTGAAGGAGCTTACTTTGTGGACAAGGCCATGCCCATGGGTTGCTCAGTTGCGTGCTCCGCATTCGAATCATTCAGCACTTTCTTGGACTGGGCCTTACGCTTCAGGACAGGCCTTGAGGGCGTGACCCATTACCTAGATGATTTCCTTTTTTGTGGGAGTGCCCTTAGCTCAGATTGTGCCCACCTTTTGGAAGCTTTTGGAGGCCTAGCCGCAGAGCTGGGAGTACCTTTAGCAGCAGACAAGACGGAGGGCCCAGTATCTACCATCACATTTCTAGGTATCGAATTGGACACCGTTGCTCAGACATCTCGGTTGCCCCAGGACAAGTTGTCGGCCCTAAAACAGACTATTATTGAACTTCTTCCTTTGAGAAAGGTGACCTTGAAACAAATTCAATCCCTGTTAGGCCATCTTAATTTTGCTTGCAGAGTGATATCCCCCGGGCGCCCCTTCTGCGCAAGATTAGCTAGGCTGTCGGCAGGGTTGCGTGCTCCCCACCATCGCGTGCGCCTCAACAAAGGGGTCAAGTCTGATCTGAAAGTCTGGGTGGAATTTCTGGACAAATTTAACGGTGTCTCCCTGTGGCAGGATAACTTGAGGCTTAGGGTGGATTTTCAGGTGCAATCGGATGCAGCAGGTTCCCTCGGCTTTGGAGTTTATTTTAAGGGTAGATGGTGTGCCCAGCAGTGGCCCTCACGGTGGCGAAAGAAGCCCCTCATTCGCGATCTAACATTTTTGGAATTCTTTCCCATAGTTGTAGCAGTGCACTTATGGGCGGAAGAATTCAAGGACCGGCGGGTTTGCTTTTGGACGGACAACCAGGCCGTGGTTAGCGTTCTTTCCAGGCAATCATCTCGATCACCCAGAGTGTCTGCCTTGCTGCGCGTCTTTGTGCTGTTGTGCTTACAGTTGAACATTTACTTCTCTGCAAAATTTGTACCCGGTGTTAATAACGATATTGCGGACGCCTTATCTCGTTTCCAGATGGACCGCTTCCGCTCTCTTGCACCAGAGGCTCAGCAATTGCCGGAGGCGTTCCCGGAACACCTGTGGAGTCTTGGGAACGAGACGTCTTAGAGGGAGTATTGGCGTCGGTTGCCCCCTCCACTCTTAATACCTACAAAAAGGCTTGGTCTGACTTTACGATCTTTCGGGCAAAAAACTCAGGTTCGGGGGTAAAATCCCCACCCAGTACGCAAGAAGTTTTGATGTACCTTGCTAGTCTAAGGAGGTTGGGTAGGGCACCCAGAACTCTACATATTCAAACATCCGCTATTTCTTTTTTCTGTAAAGCCACCCATGGAACCGATCCTTGTTCAGAATTCCTTGTGCGTAAAGCACTCGAAGGCTGGCGCAGGTTGGAGCCACCTCGTAAGGATAAGCGCAAACCCATAACTTTTGACATATTATATCAGATTCATAGGCACCTCAGAAAGCTTTGTTGGTCTAAATATGAGGCTAGATTGTTCTCAGCGGCATACTCCATAGCCTTTTTTGGCGCCCTCAGGGTTGGCGAAGTGGTTTGCGAGACTTCCCCTGCGCAGGCTGCCAGGGGCTTAATGCTTTCAGACTTATCCTTATCGGATAAAGAACTGGTGTTATACATTCGGCAATCAAAAACTGATCAGCAAGGGAAAGGTGCTTTAATGCGTCTGCCCGCCACTTGCCAGCGCGGCCCATGTCCCGTAAAAGACACTAGGCGCTTCTTGCAATTGAGACCTCCCTCACCGGGCCCACTCCTTATTCACCAAGATGGGTCTTGTTTAGCCCGACATCAATTCACACGTGTCATGCGTAAAGCGCTTGACGCATGCGGCCTCCCTCCTTCAGAATTCGCAGCTCATTCCTTTCGCATTGGGGCCGCTACAACAGCAGCACACTTGGGTTTGTCAGCAGAGAGAATAAAAAACTTGGGTCGCTGGAAGTCCAAAGCTTACAGGGGATACCTCCGCTCCGCGAAATAACGCCCCCCCCAATTGGTCACTGTCATCTTATGTTTCCTTCTGCTTTGCTTCCAGGAAGACTCGTTAACATCTGGTTGGTTGGACACAGTATCGTGCACTGGGCCAGGGCGCGCGCCTATGACCAGAAGTTGGGTCCCCACTTGGGGTTGCCAAGCTGGGTCAGAGTGTCTTGGATTACGAGGAGGGGAATGCGTTGGAGCGAATTCTTGACAGCGGTGAAGTCTAGGGCTACTTTGCAGGGCCCTCCTGATGTGTTGGTGGTGCAGCTTGGCGAGAATGATTTGGCTTATCGAAATGGCCAGGAATTGAAATGGACTATATACAAGGACTTTGATGAGCTGTTGGCCGCCTTTCCCAGAATAACCATCTTTTGGTCGTCGCTACTGGAAAGGCGGGTGTGGCGCGACTGCTTTTCGCCTGCTGCTGTGAACAAAGCAAGGAAGTTTCTGGATATTTCAGTGGCCAAGAGGGTTCTGGCCTTGAATGGACATGTTATACCGCACCCAGCCATTAAGTTTACCGAGGCAACCTTTTACCGTGATGATGGCGTGCATCTTTCGAATGCTGGAAATGACGTATGGCTTGCTGACATCTTAGGCGCTATTAGGTATTGGTTACGGCTGTGAGGGTATTGGCGGCGAGCCCTCTCTGGGGCTCGATTGGCGGTAGGCATTGGATTCTATGGAATGTACAGGTGCGGGGGGGGAGGTTGCTGCCATCACCTCCCCCAAATGCGGAAGGGTACTCCCTTAAGGAGTCCGGGGCGTTGCCAAGTCCGAAGCCGTGGAAGGTGAGGGCCAGAGGGCACGCCCTTAATGGTGGCCCCAGGATGGGTCCTAGTTGATGTGCATCGCAGGACTCATCCAATGGTGGTTAACCCTTCACAGACTGCCAGCAGAGCGGGCTGGAGTCAGATATAGTCGGTTAGATCCAATGTCTATGCCAATACCTCTCTTCATCCGTAATCAATAAAGTTGTGGCCTTTTACGCCCATTAACCTTATACCAAGTGTCTTGTGTCTTTATTCTTTCGGGGAGGACTCGGGTATTGCCACACAAAATCTCTTCCCGTTCGGGGGGAGGAGATGTTGTGGGCACACGAGGACTTCACGTGGAGGGGGAATGGCTAGCATTCCCCCTAGCCCATTGGCTGCCTCCCCGCCGCGACGCGCCCTTGGCGCATCCAATCCCGATCCCTTGCGTGGGCGTGGCCTGTGCATTTAAGCAGGCCCGCGGCGGGGAATCAGCCTCTCTTTCTTCGACCCGGCTCCTGCTTTCCCCACCCACCCACCCTCTTTTTAGGCAGGTTTGCTCTTGACATTGCTGCGCACATTTATAGGTCACCATCCGGGGCCTGGTAGGATTTTTCCCATTTGGCAAATTGGCTCTGGCCTTGTGGTTTTTGCCTACCGCGTATGCAAATCGTCACAACTCGGGGTTTTGGCGGTAGGCATTGGATTCTATGGAATGTACAGGTGCGGGGGGGGAGGTTGCTGCCATCACCTCCCCCAAATGCGGAAGGGTACTCCCTTAAGGAGTCCGGGGCGTTGCCAAGTCCGAAGCCGTGGAAGGTGAGGGCCAGAGGGCACGCCCTTAATGGTGGCCCCAGGATGGGTCCTAGTTGATGTGCATCGCAGGACTCATCCAATGGTGGTTAACCCTTCACAGACTGCCAGCAGAGCGGGCTGGAGTCAGATATAGTCGGTTAGATCCAATGTCTATGCCAATACCTCTCTTCATCCGTAATCAATAAAGTTGTGGCCTTTTACGCCCATTAACCTTATACCAAGTGTCTTGTGTCTTTATTCTTTCGGGGAGGACTCGGGTATTGCCACACAATATACTTCAAACTGTGTCAGAAAGTTTGCAGGCTAAAATAAGGCAGTTGTAATAGCAGGATGCCATCCCCACAGGGCAGGTGTAAGAGATAGGCCCTGTTAGGGTCTGTAAGGGTCAGAGAAAATGTCCGAGGATGCTGGGAGCTGGGACTGGCTCTCATTAAATTGGGACATAAAATTCAAGAATGGTTTTGGTTTGCTGTTGAGGGAGATTACTAGGTGAAGTTAGATTTCAGGCAGAGCTGTGAAGAGCATTGTGAACTATTATGCTATGTTATGGTTTATTTATACACAGCTCTCTTGTCTTCCTCAAAGGCCCCCAAAGCAATGAAGGAGCATATCGACACAGCAGAAAACGACAATCAAAGTATGACAAACCAAAACAATACAAAATAGCAAAATTACAAAATGCCCACCAGTCAAGCATCTTTTGCTAGGAGAAGAAAACACTGAAAAGTGATATGATAACTGTTTCCAAAATCTGAAGGGCTGTCACATGGAAGATGGAGAAAGCTTGTTTTCTCCTGCTCCCGAGGGTGGGACCCAAACCAAGGGATTCAAGCGCCAAGAAATGAGATTCTGACTCAACATTACCAAGAACTTTCTGACAGTAAGAGCTTTTTGACAGTGATTGACTTCCTCGGAGGTTTTCAAACAGAGTTGGATGTCCACCTGTTAGGGATTCTTTAGTCGTGATTCCTGTGTTTTTCGCTTATTTATAACCCACACTTTCATAAAAACATATTAAGGCGATATGCAACATATAAGAATGAAGCCAGCAAAAGCATGTGTAAGGGGGAGGGATTATAGAGAACCCCCCTCTCATCAGGAGCAGTCCGTCTCCAAGCAGTCATGAAAGCGCGGGGTGTGAAGGGGGTAGTCAGGAGACGGAGAAGCAGTGCCAGGGCTCTGGCAGCATGGGAGAGCCCCTGCTCCACAGGCGGGAAGAGAGAGAGGCGGGAAGGGTGGACAGGGAGAAAGCTGATCGTAGACCCTTCCCCCCGACACTGAAATTAAGGAGGAGGAAAAAGGGGAGGAGATTTACTTTCCCGAGGCTTTTATGTTGGTCAAAGTTGTGAAAAGGGGCAGTGCCGGATTCTGATACGGAATGAGAAGACATGAAACCGACAGCTCACTACACTGTAAATAACGTGCACCAATAAAGACTTTTGAAAGACAAGTATGCGGAAGGTCGTTACTCAGGAGTAGTCTTAACAACCTTGACAGCATGCATAAAAACAGCATCAGAAACATTAATTAAATACTGATTGGTTAAAAAGAGAAAACGTATGTTGCAAAGGTCTGCCTAAGCAATATAGTTTTCAAAGGATGTTAGAAAGGAGAGGTGGTTCCACAGGGCAAGACCTGCCACACTGAAGGCTCACTCCCTAGTGAAGGCCAATCAAACCCCAGGGATGTGAGGAGCTACCAGGAGAGCTGCTGTATCAGAGGAAGTGAGCAATTGAGGTGGATCACAAGGAATCAGATGGTCCTTCAAGAACTTTGAGTCCAAGCTCTTTCGAACTTTGTGAATTAACACAAGGAACTTGAACCTGTCCCAGTAGCAAAATCAGCAAGCAGTGCAACGTAAAGCATACCCTCCAACATTTCTCCGATGAAAATAGGAACATCCTATTCCATCATCATCATCATTTTATTATTTGTACCCCACCCATTTGACTGGGTTGCCCCAGTCACTCTGGGCAGCTTCCAACATAATAAAACATTAAACACTGAAAACCTTCCCCATGCAGGGGAATGTCTTATAAAGGTTCTTCAGATGTCTTCTAAAGGTTCTCCTTGGCTTGGAGGTCGCATAAACACTTCTCTGATGAAAACAGGGATGTCCAAGGTAAACTGGGACATTCTGGGATCAAATCAGAAATGAGGATGGCTTCTGTAAATCTGGGACTGGCCCTGGAAAATAGGGACACTTGGAGGGTCTGATGTAAAGGACATATATACGAATCCTAAAATTCAGTTTGAAGCTACGGCAACAAAACAGCTGTAATCGACAAAGCAAAAGTGAGACCAGAACTGATATATCCCGCCCCCCATCTAACTTCTTATTCCCCTGCCAGATTAAACACCTGCCTCATTAAACAGCAAGATTGATCACTGAGTTGTGGGCTCAGCTTCTGTATTGTCAAGCAATCATTGATAGTGTTTGGAAGCACTGAACAGGACCAGAGAGAACACAACAGACAAGACCTGCATCTGTTTCTAGTCATTTTGCGTTGGGATAAATATTATGAATCCGAGTTCTCAAAGTTCCAAATTAAGTGCAGGCTGGTTGGGGGATCAGAGAGGGGCTTGGCCGCAAAGCTGTTAATGGATTCCAAGGAACATTCCAAGGATTTTGAACACTTCACCTGACAGAGTCCCCTCATGCCCATAAAGAGGAATAAAGTTGTTCTGGCTTAATCGCAGGGCACCAGAGCTTGTTCCTGAGTCTCCTCTTGAACTCAGCGGGATTAATTTTCCTGGCGCAGACTGCTTAAAACAGAAAGGAGCCCTGTGTTTATTATTGGGGGGTGGGTGGGAATGAGACTGTACATATGGCGGCCCGTGTGCTTTCTTTGCAAGTAAACAGACGGCTGAGGACGAGAGGGCAAAAATCAATCTCTGTCCTTGAGCTCGCTGGCCACTGTTCTTGCGAAAAGGGTGTAGTGACAACACTGTCCTCAGCACAGCCGCTGGAGAGGATGTGTTAAAAAGCAAGCAGCAACCCGACAAGGCTTGTCAAAGGACAACCTGCCTTGTTTTGTGTTGTTTTCATGAGTGTCAAAAACCACCTTCCACTGATGCTGCAAAATGAACATCAATGCATTATTATGATAGATGTTCATATGATACGATCAGGGAGAGGGAGGTTGTGGGTTGATGCAAGGCAATTGGAATGGTTATATTTTGCATAATTGAAAACCCAATAAAAACAAACAAGAAAACCATGTATCATGTTCAGTTTTTTCCAGCACTCATGAACACATTCTAATGCTGCTATTCTCCATACTATTTTGCTTCCTTTTATTTGCCTCACAGTTCTGGGCATCATCATCATCATCATTAATTAAACTTATTAGTCACTTCTCTCTCTTTTTTTTTTACAGAAGTAATTTCAAGTGGCTTAAAAAATAAATTACCAACGCACCCAAAAAAACAACTCGGAAAACAGAATTGCTGTGGGGAAAGGTTATATTTATTATACATCAACATCCTAGAAGATCTGCAAACCAAATTAAAATTAGTCTAATCGAAATATATTCCAGGCAAGGAAGCTCCCTGAGACATGAGTAGCCAGATCACTCTCCATCCCTGAGCATATTTATAGGTAAAGCCTGTTGGCCTCAGAGCAACCCCTTGCTCTGAGAACCTTGGGTATGTCAGCTTTAAAAGTGCACAGGGACTTTGTCAGTTCAGTGCTCACCCCAATCAAGGACTGCCTCTTCCCATATGAACCTACCTAGTCCCTGAGATCATCCTCTGAGGCCCTCCTTTGTGTGCCCCTTCCTTGAGGGGTCCGAAGGGTGGCAACACGAGAACGGGACCTTCTCTGCAGTGGCCCCCCTTCTGTGGAATGCTCTCCCTAGGGAAGTTCGCCTGGCACCTTCATTATACACCTTTAGGTGCCAGGCAAAAACATTCCTTTTTAACCAGGCCTTTGGTTGATCTTATTGACCTCCAACACCCTTTTAGAATGTGGTTTTTTGGGGGGGGGTATTGGGTTGTGCTTTTGGTTTGATTTTATATGTTGTGGTCTTATTGTGAACCGCCCTGAGACCTCCGGGTATAGGGTTGTGTATAAGTTGAATAAATAATAATAATAGGAATCCATGTGCAAAGCCTCAATGGCACCCACGGTGACCCTACGCAAGACAGCATAAGGTAGCCGAAGAGTGCCATTCCTCCAATACTGCCTCAGTTATTTGCCCCATCATTGCTTGATTTGCTTTCCCTTCAGTCAATTAAACCAACATAAACTCTATGCTGCTCCAAACACTAAGTAAACTCTAAGGTAAGTTAGTGCAGTACTCTAATTTCCTTCCTTCCTTCCTTCCTTCCTTCCTTCCTTCCTTCCTTCCTTCCTTCCTTCCTTCCTTCCTTCCTTCCTTCCTTCCTTCAGATGCAGACTGTATGCCAACACACTGGTGAGCTTCTCTCTCTCTCTCTCTCTCTCTCTCTCTCTCTCTCTCTCTCTCTCTCTCTCTCTCTCTCTCTCTCAGATTACTGGGTTCAGAGTCCAGAACGCTAGCCATTAATTACACCACAGAACCCCAAATAGGTGTCATAGATCAACATATTATTTCTTCCTTTTTTTAAATGACAATTTATTAAATTTTCCAAATAAACACATTAAACAAAAACAAAACATTCAACAACACAACAACACATAATAAACACAAAATTTCCTCTTCTTAACATCTATTCAATTATTACAATTCACTTTGCTCTGCCGAGCTTTGACTTCCCTCCTTCCCCCGATTCGGTTTTCTTATCTACTCCTATCTCGCAGTTCCTTTATTCCATCTACTTAAAGTCAATTCATAGGATTTATTTCAGTCCTGCAAGTGTCCTTAAACGTCTACAGTTCTTCTCCATATAGTCCACAAATTTACTCCAATCCTTTTGGAACCTTGACTCTCCCTGGTTTCGGATCCTGCTAGTCAGTCTTGCTAATTCTGCATAGTCCATCATTTTTGCCTGCCACTCTTCAATCGCCGGTAACTCCTGACTTTTCCATTTTGGGGCTAATAAAGTCCTAGCCGCGGTTGTCGCATACATAAATAATACATGATCTCCTTTTACGATCTCCTCTCCTATAAGTCCTAAAAGAAAGGCCTCTGGTCTTTTGGGAAAAGTACATTTAAATATCTTTTTCAATTCATTATATATCATTTCCCCAAAAATTTTAATTTTCTCACATGTCCACCACATATGATAAAATTCACCATCCTTATCTTTACATTTCCAGCATGATTAGCTACTCATTCTATACATCTTAGCCAGTTTTACAGGTGTTAAATACCATCTATACATCATCTTCAAGACATTCTCTTTCAGGGTAGTGCATGCGGTAAACTTCAATGTTTAATTCCACAATTTCAACCACGTGTCATATTCAATATTATGCCCAAAGTCTTTTGCCCATTTTATCATCACATCTTTTGTCAATTCATCTTTCGTATACCATTCTAGCAACATATCATACATTTTTGACAATAATTTCACTCTGCCTTCCAACAATTCTATTTGAAATTTGGACCTTTTATCCTCAAAACCTATTTTTTTATCATTAGTAAAGATATCATTAACTTGGTGATATTGCAACCATCCAGTCAAAACTTCTTTGATTTCCTCATAAGGTTTCAACTTCCATCCCTTTTCTGTTTTCATCAAAATCTCCTCGTAGGTGGCCCTCCTTCCCTCCATATTTATTTATTTTACCGTCAGCACCTCCACTGGTGAAATCCACCATGGAGTTTTTATTTCTAACAGCGATTTATTTCTCTCCCGCACCTCATATAGAGACCTTCTTTTCACATGATTTGTAAAACCTTTATGAACTTTATTTTTTATCATACCACAGATATGCGTGCCACCCAAATCTGTTGTCATAGCCTTCTAAGTCTAATAAGTCTTTATTTCCCAATGTTATCCATTCTCTGTTAACAACAGAGACAGGACGCTTCATAGTATAATCTCAAGTTTGGCATGGAGAATCCACCTCTTTCTTTCCTATCCATCAATATTTTATATTTTATTCTTGGTTTCTTCCCCTGCCAAACAAATCTCAACAAAACTTTTTGCCACTCTCTGAATTGTCATGTTCCCTTGATTATAGGCATCATTTGAAATAGAAACAGCATCTTGGGTAATACAGTGGTACCTCTACTTATGAATTTAATGTGTTCTGAACACACATTTGTAAGTCGAAAAAAATTGTGTCGAATCCCATAGAAATGCATTGGGAGAAAAAATTCGTAAGTCGAAGCAACCCTATCTAAAAATTCGTAAGTAAAAAAAATCCTATCTAAACCGCATCCAAGATGGCGGACGGAGCTCCATTTGTAAGTAGAAAAATTTCGTAAGTAGAGTTATTTGTAAGTAGAGGTACCACTGTACATTCATCTTGACTGCTGCTATTCTTCCAAGGAACGACAACTTCATTCTATTCCATATTTCTAGATCTTTCTTTATCTCTTTCTACACCAGTTCATAATTGTCATTAAATAGATTTTTTTTTTTTGCTGTCAGCCATATTCCCAGATACTGTACTTTTTTCGCCACTACGATTTCATATTTCTGTTGTAATTTCTCCTTTTCCTCCGCTTTCATATTCTTAACCACCATTTTCGTTTTCTGTTTATTTAACTTAAATCCTGCCAACTGTCCAAATTTCTCCATTTCCTCTATATCTTCTGCCACACTTTCATTGGGGTTTTCCAAAGTTTTTTTTTTTAAAAAATGATTTTTATTGATTTTACAAACAAAACTAAACAAACTACACAAACATACAATATAATACTGTCCCTTCGTTTTCCCTCCACCCACTGGTTCACCTCTGCCACCAGTGAAACCAGTGTGCTTTGAGAATCAAAGGGGTCCATTGTAAGTTGGGTTTAGCCTCCCCCCTCCCTCCTCCCCCCTCTTCCCCCCCCTGCCACTGAGAGGACAGGAGTGGAGGAGTTCTGAGGATTGGTTTCCCCCAGCTCTTTCATAGGTATACCTTAAGACAATACAAACATAATAGGGGAGAGTTTTAACTCCCCAATTCTTATTACCTTAACCTTATACTTGTGACTTCCTCGATAGTCTTCCTCCTGGTTTTCCTTAAAACAAAATCTAAAATTGATGGCGGGTTTTCTATTTCAGTTTAAAATCCTTTTCTTATAATATTAACTCAACCCTCCTCCTTTTCCATGCTGCCCTCCCACAGACCCCCTCCTGCCACAAGAGAAATCTGTGGGGCACAGCATTTCCAAGGTTCCATTATATCCCCTCCTCACCCCTCCGAGCACCCCCTGCCACTGAGTATCTCAGAGTAAGGAAAGGAGAGTAGACAGCTTTCTGCCTAAACCTAACTTATCTTACAAAAATTTACATTCACTTGAATTCTTTCCTAAGCTGCTCTTATAGTTCCCTCCAGAAAGCACAACTTTTTCCATTCATTTTTAGACTCTGTCTCCTCTCCCTAAGTCTTTTCCCCCAATTGGATCAGCATTTCCGTTAAGCAAGCCAAAATTTCGAAAAACCGTCTCTCAGAAACAAAAACAAAGTCTTTTAACTAAAATATTCACCCCACACCCATTCTTTCCCATGTCCATCTCCAGGCCCTTGTCCCCCCCTGCCCCTGTCTTTTCCATTCCTCCCTAACATCATCCCACATTTCACCCCCTCCAGGATCTTCAAGTCCATCAATCCTCAAATTCCTTTGCTTCTCATTGTCATGCTCTGCTTGATTTTCTTCCTTTTGGGGTCCATGCTTTGCTTCATCCCAAGCATATTTTTTAAGAGTCCAAGTCCTCTTTAAAATTTTCATCCAGTTGTTCCTCCTGACATCCAGATTCAATCTCCACAATCTCTAAAATCAAATTTTCCTCTATATCCTGGGCTTGGACTTCATCCTCGTCTGCTGGTAAATTGGGATGCTGCCGTTCCTTGTAGATTTCCTCCCATGTTTGTAGATAATTTAGCACAGCCTCCTGGAAGGCTCGAGAGTACTTTGTTTTCATATTTCTCCTGACCGCAGACAAACAGGAGGTGGAGAACAAAGAGGTACTGGAAAATTCCTTTCTCAGACGGTCGACTCCATTTTGGCTGGTCTTTTCCTTTGTCTTTTAACTCAATCACAACTCCATTCTTAAATCCAAAATTAAATAGTTCTAGCACATTTTCATCCAATTTTTCCGATTTTAACAGTACAATCAGTCCACCCGGTCTTTTGACAGCTTGACAGCTTTTTGACAGCTGTCAAAGCGCTCTCCCCCTTAATGATGCTGTACCTCAAGGGGAGCCGGACTCGGGAGTTGAGAGGGTTCAAAAAGGTCTTCTTTCTCTCGGGTCCACAATCTCAAAAGTCCTTTGTCGTTCAGCTTAAGGTTATTTAAAGCGCCTCCCAATTTTCCATTAGGAAGAGACCGACTTCCGTTTCTTTAGAGTCTCTCCTATTTTTCCAATTAACGAATTTAAAGTCCGTAATCCCAATTCCACTTACTTTTTTGGAAGTTCAAATTTATTTCGGAAGAATCTGCCGCTTGCCGGGTTGGGACTCGGAGCTTCACTTCTCGGAGGTAAGATAAAGCCCAAAATGGCTCCCGCGGTTCCACCCCACCGGCTCTCGATCGCTCTATTGAGCTCTCGGGCAGCGGGGGATCCGCAAAAAACGGAGCAACCGCTGGGCGCGTGAGTCACCGGGACTCTCTACCCGGTGTTTTTACGGGGAATCCGCTCGCTCTGCGGACCTCCCCCCCCCTCCGGGAAGCCAGGGACATCGGCGCGCGAGGTCCCTGCGTCCTTCTCTCCGCCGCGACAGACCGGAAGCCCTCCAAAGTTAAGACTAAATTGCCTGCAAAGGCCTTCAATTTAAACTCTTTTGCACCTACTTTAACTCCTTTAATCATTGAGACTTCTCTTAATCTGTTCAGTAATACCTCCAGGACCATGATGAACAATAATGGTGATAATGGGCATCCTTGTCTAGTCCCTTTCGTGATTTCAAAATATTCTGTTTAGACATTATTTATTATCAATTTCGCTCTTTGCCCAGAATATATCGCTTCAATTCCATTCAGGAAGGATCCTCCCACTCCCATCGATTCCAGGTTCTTCTTCATAAACTGCCAAGAAATGTTATCAAAAGCTTTTTCTGCATCTATGAACATTAATACTGCAGGTTTATCAATCCTGGTCTCCAGATATTCTATTACATCTATAATATGTCTAACATTATCTTTTAACTGTCGACCAGGGAGAAATCCTGCTTGATCCTTATGTATTATCTCATTTAAAATCTCTTTCAATCTCCTTGCCATTATATCTGCAAAAAGCTTGTAATCATTATTCAATAATGAGATTGGTCTATAATTTTTCACATCTAGTCCCTAGCAGGGGAGCGCAGCTATCGTATACCCTTGACCGAAGAACGGCACACTCCTTCTATCTGGGATGGTCATCCTCTTCCACCGAGCGCGCAGCATCAGGAGGGACGCACATGGAGCGGTGAGGGAGGGAGGGGACACCCGCCTAGCCAACCAGATCAGCCGAATCAACCCTGGCGATCAATGGGGTGACAGATGTCACAGCCAGATCGCCCTCACATCCAACATATTATTTCTGCTTGAAGGTGTGGCTATGGGCTTCCCTTGGTGGCATGGCTAAGCAGTGGCGTAACGTGGGTTGCTGGTGCCCGGGGATGGGGAAATGTCATGCTCCCCGGGTGGACTGGGCAGCTGAGGTGGAGGTGCATGCTGGGGGGCAGGGGGCAAGCAGCGCCCTCAAGGCACATGACTGCCGGCACTGCTGCTGCAGGTGGCAGTGACCACACACCTTCTTGGTTTGATGGCTCTTCCACCTACTGGCTCAGCCAGCCCAGAGGTGAGGTACACAGGTTTTGGGAAAGATTGAGAGCACTAGGAGAAGGGGACGACAGAGGATGAGATGGTTGGACAGTGTTCTCGAAGCTACCAACATGAGTTTGACCAAACTGCGGGAGGCAGTGGAAGACAGGAGTGCCTGGCGTGCTCTGGTCCATGGGGACACGAAGAATGGGACACGACTAAACAACAACAGCGCCCTTCTCAGAATTTTGTGCCTGGGACCATTGCAGCTCTGCTCCACCCCCATGCTCCACCCCTGTGGCTACGGGGGCTGTCCTGAGGAGCTCAAGCACTTTGAAACTGCCTGCTACACCATGACGTACATAGTGTTGCACACACAGAGGCAAGGGTGACGGCTTCCTACCAAGTTTCAAATGTGAATGAAAGAACAGTTGTTTAAAGTCTAATGGGCTTCTTGAGGAGGTGGTCAGAGGAAGAAGAAGGAAATGGTACTCCACAAAAGAGAGAGAGAGAGAAAAGATTTTCTAAATGAAGGTACAGGCAGGTGTGATAGGACCTCATGTTGATTCTAACAGCTGCAGCCTCTGATAAATGTGTAATTTTCAGAAGGAAGTGAAGTTATAACAGCAGGCTACTTGAGCTGCTTGTGAGGTACAATGAAAGAGATGAGAAAAACTGTTGCAAATGTCCTCTTTTCTCCTATTACAGCCTGGAAAGACCGATCTCTTTATTAAATGTCCAGGGTTATGACGGGCTTGTGTTTCACCTTTGCGCCTGAGGGCACATGTGTGCAATACAGCAGGACACTGAGAAACACAGAGAATAAATTATCATCATTAAATTTTAGAGTTGGAAGGGACCCCCCAGGGTCTTCTGTTGCAAGGCCCTGCAATGCAGGGATCGCGGCTGAAGGGTCCCTAACAATTGGCCACCCAAACACTGTTTAAAAATCTCCACCACCATCTGAAAATAAGAAGACCCCTGCTGGACCAGCCCAATGACCTGTCTAGCCCAGCATCCTGTTCTCACAGTGACCAACCAGGTGCTTCCGGAAACCCGTAAGAGACACATGAAACACAACAAGCATCTCCTCCTGTGTGGGATTCCAAGCAACTGGTACTCAGAGGCCTCCATCTCAAGGGTTTTGCTCTCAGAAAAAGAAGGCACCTTTAATCATTAGTGGTGGTCTCGGTGATCAAGTATTCCAAAAGGACTGGAGTAAATTCATACGATATTTGAAAGATTATTGTAAGCAATTAACATCACTAGCAGGGTTGCCTGAAGACTTGTAATGAGAAATTTTCTATATTTATTTAAATTTTCAGTCATTTTGTAATGAGTGCAATTAGAATTGGAAAACGTACAAAAACACGATGATATAAAGGTTAATTTTGAAAGCCACGAGGTGGGAGGGAAGGAAGTCGATAGGCTCCTAAAGAGCCAGGGTGGTAAAGTGGATAATGATGAAGTGAATGTATAATAATATATGGAAAATCAATAAAAAATATACATATGTGGTGGTCTTGTAAGGTAACAAAAGCATTCTGGGAAATAATATATAGTGAATTGAAAAAATGTTTAAATTAACGCACACACATCCAGAAGCTTTTGTATCAGGAATTGTAGATGCTGATATTCCAAAGGAGCAGAAAAGACTTTTTATGTATTGTGACGACAGCCGCAAGGATGTTGGTAGCCCAGAGATGGAAAGAAGACAAAGTCCCGACCAGTGAAGGATGGCAAATTAAACTGTTGGATTGTGCCGAAATGGCAAAACTGACCGGGAAGGTGAGGAACCAAGAAGACCAAAATTTTAATAAAGAGTGGGGAAATTTTTTATAATTTATCTTGGAGACAGCTGTAAGCAGATGAAAATGTTAGCAGGATTCTAATAACACTTGTAATGTAGCAAATACTATGGAGGTAATGGAGTGATATAAAATATGGACTACTGAATGATATGCATTTGAAAGGGTTGACAGTAGGACCCATAGAGGGGAAGGTGGAAAGTCCAGAGATTTGAAGGGCTCTTTAAATATGGATGTGTATGGTTGTATTGTTATATTGTTATACTTGTAAAACCAAATAAAAAATATTTCAAAAAAAGAGAGAGGGGGGTTTCTCTCAGTGGAGAACCACATGCAGTGTGGAAGCAGGACTGAATAATCACACCATCAAACCTATCCATTTTGAAGGAAATCAGCCCTGAGTGCTCATTGGAAGGTCAGATCCTGAAGCTGAGGCTCCAATACTTTGGCCACCTCATGAGAAGAGAAGACTCCCTGGAAAAGAGCCTGATGTTGGGAAAGATTGAGGGAACTAGGAGAAGGGAACGACAGAGGACGAGATGGTTGGTCAGTGTTCTCGAAGCTACGAACATAAGTCTGACCAAACTGCGGGAGGCAGTGCAAGACAGGAGTGCCTGGCGTGCTCTGGTCCATGGGGTCACAAAAAGATCTCGCCTAGGGCACAAAGAACCCTAGCACCGGCCCTGGGCACTGTTGATGAATTTGCTGCCTCCAGCTCTCCTCGCTTTGCACCCTCCCATCATCCCTGAAGCACTTATCTGGCTTCTCATGGATAGTATCCAAACCAAGAATGCCACATAAATGGTAACAGAATTCTTCCCAGATGAAAATGGAACTCGTATAACAATCTGTCATCTGATTTCTTTATGAGGCGTTTCAAAACCAGCGTTAACTTCACCAGCTCAGTGATATTCATGATGCGCCATTACAGCAAAAGGGAGGAAATAATTTGTATGGATGCTCTTAATATGCAGACAGAGTCTTCTCCCTGGGGCCCGAATGACAAATCAGGATATGTTGGCAGCAGAGATAAGCAAATATTGGAATAACATCTATGAAGAGTTAAAGAAAATGTTGAAATGCAAAATTACAAAAAAAACCCAGAAATGTTCCTATTAAATATAATACCGGAAGATATAAAAAATGCAAATAGAATATTGCTTATGTACGGTATTGTAGCTACAAGAGTTTTGATCGCAAGAAACTGGAAAAACAAATATGCACCCAATATAACAGATTGGCAAATTTTAATGAAGGAATATTCACAGCTAGCCAGAGTTACTGGGAGAATCAGAGGGCAAACAAACCAAAAAATAAAACAGGAATGGAAGATTTTTGATGAATATATAATAACGAACAAAACAACCAAACATTGAAGGCGGATTGGAATTGAACCATGTTGAAATTTATAAGGAGAGAATAAAGAGGTGAACTTTTTGTGTATAAAAAGATGGAGTTATATAAATTACATAGGATATGATTGGAAGATTGTTTTTATTTTTTCAGTTTTACTCCCCCCCCCTTCTCTTCCCTTTCTTTTCCCTCTTCTTTTTTCTTTTTTGAGGTGAAAAACCTTGTGTATAATTATGACTTGTTGTTGATATTTCTTTTCCTCCCCCCCCCGCTCCTTTGTAAATGAATGTCTATGTCTTATTTGTATGGTTTTAATGATGAAATAAATAAAAAAACAATTTTTTTTAAAAGGATATGTTGGCAGCACTTTCAGATTCAAGAAGGTGGGGACCTAAAAACCAAAAGCTTTTCTTTGGGGAATTATAGGGACAGAACTACCAAACTTACTCATGTATGCTACTACAGTAGCAAGAATGTTACTTGCCCCCAAATGGAATGAAACAGAAGCCCCAGTAAAGGAAGGATGCATATAAAAACTTAAGGAATATGCAGACATGGCAAAACTTACTGGAAAAATTAGAAATCAAGATGACAAGCTTTTTATAAAAGAATGGAAAAGGTTTATTGAATATTTACAGATAAATTGAAAACAGATAAGAACATTGGCAGGATTATTGTAATAACCTGCAGTTTCATAAGAGTATATGTTTAAAGAAGATGAATAAATGAGCAAATTAGGTTAATTTGGATATGCAGAAGATATTAAAAAAAATTAAGGAACCACAGAAAAAGGGGGAAGGAAGTCAAGTTCTGAAATGTCTAAATGACTGTAAAATTAGTGAAATGTATAAACTTGAAAAGTATAAATAATTTTTTTGAAAACAATGAAGGTGGGGACCTAAAGCACCAATTATCCATGGGGACCATTGTGCATCAATGCAAGCAGTCCGAGGGTTGGATCCAGCCACTAGGGCCTCTGCAATCCAGCCTGCCACAACCCTGCCCTCTCCCACAATCCCTCTCCTACTGCAATTAGGCTTGGAAAAAACCCCACATTTCCTTAAACAGCTTGTTGTTGTTGTTGTTGTTTTGAAGTCTAATTGCAACATGAGGGCTGTTTTTGAGAGAGCTGGGAAGAGAAGCCGTATCACTTCCCTTTGTGCTGTGACTCCACCACCACAAAAAAACCCTTGTGCCACCATTAACCTTGTCTTGGCTACAGCAGAAGGCTTTTTTTTTTTCTCCAAAGCCTAATTGCAGTGGGTAGGGAATTTTGATCAGCTCACAGTGAAAACCATATGTGCACTTTCTGAAACAAGATGAGAACAAAAATGCAAACATCTTTCAAAATTCACACAAATTCAATGCACATACTGGGATCCATGAAATGCCCATAAAAATCAATATCTTATTATATTGGAGCGGTGGTGGAATACATTGCAGAAATGTATTAAAATTGCATGGAAACGAATCACGCTAAAATGCTAGCCTTTTTCAATGCAGAAATGTTTGGGACTGAATGTAAGATGGGGAAAATTAGAAATGAGGATGAACGAAATGGACAGATCCCTCTTCCCCTACCAGTTGCCCACATCTCATTTCCAGACCTGTTGCCCTGGTATTTGCTGCTCCTGCCACTAGTTCCTACTGCCTGATTTTTGAAGTTAAATTGACTGTGTACAAAATAAAAAGCTGGAAGCTGTGCTATAATTGCCTATGGGTGCAAATTCTTCTCTCTCTCTCTCTCTCTCTCTCTCTCTCCCCCCCCCCTCTCTCTGTGTGTGTTCCTAACACATTCTTACAGCAATTTATACCATTAATCTTATTTCTCATATATTTCTTTATCCAAGGTCAATAAAATGCTGCCATAGACGAAAAACCACAGGTATATTTTTGTACATATGTCTTGTATTTATCCCATTTTTGTACAAATTCTTGTCTTGATTTGCCCCTTAGGTTGTTGGCCAATTATTTCCACATTTTCTTGTAGTTTATTCTGCCAATCCACTATAGGCAGAACATTTCCCCCTTTCCAATTCTTTGCTACTAGTGTTCAGGCCACTGCCATAGCATATAGGAATATTTTCTCTTGAGCAGTAAGGAGCAAAATTATAGCCCAGTTGGGAGCATCTTGATCAGATAAACATCCATGGGTATTTTAAGGGTGCAGTGAAATGAATGTTGATGAGATTTGTCAAAAGGCTGAAGGCTCCTGCTGGCTAACTACTGAAATCCGAAGGGATATTAAACATTATCCCATCACTGCCAGTAGTGAGATTATGCTTCAGTCCTAGACACCCTTCCCTGGGTGTATGGCTTGCTTCTGAGCAGACCACTGATAATGGTTAATTGATGTCTGTTTTTAAACTTTTTATGGTTTTTATTGCACAGCTTTAGGTTTTATTGCAGCAAACTACTTTGAGATACATTTTATGATATGGCGGCATAGAAACACTTTAACAAGAAAGAAATAATCTGCAGAAATTTGGAAACAAGTTTGGAATACCCTTTCTAAAAGATAATAAGAATAGTAGTAGTAGTAGTAGTAGTAGTAATGGAAAGCGTAATGCTGGTGGTCAACAAAAGAGGTTTAAAGACTGTCTCAAGGCAAATCTAAAAAAATGTAGTATAAACACCGACAATTGGCAAACACTGGCCTGCGAGCGCTCCAGCTTGGAGAACAGCCTTTACCAAAGGTGTTATTGGCTTTGAAGACACTCGAACTCAGGACACAAGGGAAGCTAAGAGGAAAGCACGCTTGGAAAATCCACACCAGGATCAACTCCCACCCAGAAACCTATGTCCGCACTGTGGAAGGACGTGTGAATCCAGAATTGGCCTCTACAGTCACTTATAGACTCATTGTTAAAACCCTGTTTATGGAAGACAATCTAACTCGGTTATGAGTGATTGCCAAAGAAGAAGGAAGAGTAGTAGTAGTAGTAATGATAATAATAATAATAATAATAATAATAATAATAATAATAATAATTTATTACTTGTGCCCCGCCCATTTGGCCGGGCCTCCCCAGCTTACAACAGAATATTAAAAACATGATAAAACACCAAACATTAAAAACTTCCCTAAACAGGGCTGCCTTCAGATGTCTTCTAAAAGTCAGATAGTTGTTTATTTCCTTGACATCTGGTGCGAGGGTGTTCCACAAGGCGGGCGCTGGACAGTGTGTGTGTGTGTGTGTGTGTGTGTGTGTGTGTGTGTGTGTTGATTTTTTAATTTGTATCTGCATGTTTAAATTGGCATTTTAAGCAGGGGGTAGTTCCCCCCCCCCCCGAACAACTTTGTCGGGACAATCTTGCAGGGGCTTTCAAAAAGAACACACACACACACCAATATTCTGGAGGCAGAAATACATTTCCCATAGGAATGTAGGAAGCTGCCTAACAGTGAGTCATACTTTTGGTCCACCTATCTCAAATGTTTCTGCGTTGACTGGCAGCATCTCTGCAAGATTTCAGACAGAGATCTCTCTCAGGCCTGAGCGGAGATGTTGGGGATTGAACCTGGGACCTTTTGCAAGGAGCAAAGAGGGCTTTGCAGCATTGCGAGTGATCGAGGGTGTACCGGTATGTTTTTAAAGTAGAAAAAAAGCATGCAGAAATCTTCAGACATCTTGCAATGCGAAGGTCAGTGTCAGCACCCACTCCTCAATGATTTGGGGAAAATTTCTTCCCTTTCACCACGAAATCAACAGAGCACTGCACCCGTTTCACACAGGAGGGAACTTGGGAGAGGAATTTGTTCCAACACTAAGCGGAACCGTAGAATGCAGATAGAACCCGCAGGTATAACTCTAATATTTAATAGTGGTGGCAATTGTTTTGGGTGGCCCTTCAGGAAGGAGTTGCAATGGGATACCCGGCTTGTTTGCATGACCTCCCCCTATTCTGTGGTTGTTGTTGGGTTTTGCTTTTTAAAGGAAAAGGCACTCTGCTAGAAATGATTCAAATTGACATCTAGGTGTAGCCTTTCCCCCCCTTCCAACAGCTTTTATGCAATGCTCCGAAGTAGGGAGGAATTCGGGAAATGATCTGGGAGTCAGACGTCTAGTCAATTCAGCTTTAATGTTCCAGCCTCTCTGTGGGAGGATGTTGATGGACTGCCTCGCCATTCTCCTGAAATCATTCATTGTGGAATTACAGCCTGCAGCAACTTCAAGTGGTATCACTACCCGTGCTTGATGTCCGTGTTACTTTGCAGGAAACGATCCCTTTCTATAAATGAAATGGGATTTCCCCCCCCTCCCCCATGTCTCAAAGTTGGAGGGGCATTTCGTTCCCTCCATTCCTGCCATGCTTCAGCACACAATAACCCAGGGTCAAAGTGAGGATTGTGCAAGATGCCATCTTGACTGCGAGAACAGAAGGCCAGAGCAGATAGGTCTTTGGTCTGATCCAGCTGGGCTTTTTTTTTGCTCACAATGACGTGGGGAGAAAGAGAATAGGAAAGTCTTTTTTCCTTCCCTGAAAATCATCCACCAGCCTTGTCCAACCAGTATGGGAAACAGTCAGGGATGCCAAGTGTTGCTGAGTTGAGGAAGGATGTCCTACATCGACGAAGGCTGTCCTCAATTCCTCCCAGTTCCCTGGCTGTGTGAGCAATGCCAAAGAAACCCAGTGGCTGCCTCTATCCGGAGTGAGAGGCCCGAGGTCATTCTGGTCCATGGTGGTCCCCAAAGTATGTCGCTCTTTCAGAGGGAGCCATCAGGCTGCCTCTCTGCCTCCTTTTAACGTGGCGTTTTATGAAGGCAGCATTTTAAGTAAATGGGATATATAGGAAATGCAGCTATGCAAGGAGCCACATGGAATTGCAGGAAAGACTGCTGGGAGCAAAACATGCTAAAAGCTGGAAATTCTCTTGGAAGCATTGTGTCCTCCACCCCAGAAGAGAGACAGACAGAGAGAAGCACTTTAAACCTAGATTGCCCTGAAGAAGACTAGCAAAACAAACTTGATTTGCTCACACCTTTTAAATTGTCCAGAGCCTTAGGACCTCAGAGGGCTTGGCAAAGGTCTGTTGCAAAGGTGAATTGTGGAAGAAGAGGAACCACATAGAGACCGAAAGAGATGTGACATTACTTTTGTGCATTTAACATGCCTGATTTTCTCCATGCAAATAGCAGTCACGGGAGGGGGGCATTCAGGGTAATGCATGAGAGGGAGAGGGAGTTTATTCTATTTCCTCCATGCTGCAGTCCCAATGAAAATTGCCCCCCTCCCTGCTATCAGCCCTGGGAGATCAGTTACGATTGGAGCCACAAAGTTTAAAATGCTGTTTTCTAGGACTCCCTGGCTGAGACTGCAGCATGGTGTGAAAGGATTTGCATTCCTTCCCATGCAACCTAGTCCTAATTCTTGTTGAGCACACCTACATCTGTGACTGCTATTTACATAAGAAAAAAAATCAGGCCCATAAAATGTGTGCATTCATGTAACTTCACATCTCTTTTGGCTCAGAGAGCCAGACTGCAGGGCTGTGTCTGCTAGTGCAGAAGCCACAAACCCAAGGGTACAGAAAAACACACACACACACACACACAAGGTTAACTTCCTGGGAATTTCCACTTTTTAAAAATAAGCATAAGTTTCTTGTCCTTATGGGTGCAGCGATTTGCTTGGAAGCATGTGGTCAACACTGACTGAAGACTCCAAAGACAGATGGTTGGCTGAAGAAAATTTCCTGTCTGTTGGGCATAAGGCTTTGGTGCCTTGCAGAAAGCTTGCCACTCCTCATGAGTAGCAAAATAAGAGTTTTCTGCCATTGTCACTCTAGTTACCAACTCACACGCTCCTTAGAACACCACCAGCTGCCCAGAAAACCAGGGAGGTAGTTTGGTGCCACTCTGTGAGACGGGACACTCAGGAGCAATCATGTCCACCACCCGGGTAATTTCTCAATTCCACAGATCTACCAGGGCTTCAACAAAATCACCTGAAGAGACAACAGAAAACTCCGCAAGAGCCACCAGAAAATCATCTGGATTCATCAGCCTCCTGGGGTGGACCATCTTAATTGTCCCTCCCTGACCTGTACAGAGACTCTGAGTTCCAGTACGTCTGACCATGACAACAGAACTATAGTGCAGCCTGCAGGATGGGTGGAGCCAAATATTAGTTGGGACAAACCCATGGTTGTCATGGCAACCATGAAATCCTGAGCCACTCCTGACCGGGGAGCCTCAGCATGACTGTTAAAGTCCCCTGGCCCAACAAACTATGGGGACTCCAGCACCACCCCGAGATCACTCTGGCTAGCTTAGGAAGGGAGAATATCAAGCACTAGAGCGGTAAAAGCTAAAGTTAAAGGACCTCTGGACAGTCCAGTCCAGTCAAAGGTGACTATGGGGTTGTGGCGCTCATCTCGCTTTCAGGCCGAGGGAGCCGACGTTTGTCCACAGGCAGCTTTCTGGGTCATGTGACCAGCATGACTAAACTGCTTCTGCTGCAACGGGACACCGTGACGGAAACCAGAGCACACGGAAATGCCGTTGCAGCGATACCTATTTATATACTTGCCCTGGTGTGCTTTCAAGTTGTTAGGTTGGCAGGAGCTGGGACAGAGCAACGGGAGATCACCCCATCATGGGAATTCGAACTGCTGACCTTCTGATTGCCAAGCCCAAGAGGCTCAGGGGTTTAGCAGAGTGCTATACCAATCAAGTCCCTATTCTGTCCCTGCCACCCACCTTCACTTAAACCCAGCCAGGGGCGCTGGGTACATGGGGTGCAAGGGGTTCCAGCCCCCCCCCAATATTGAGGGGGTTCCCACCCCCGCCACCAGCCACTCTCCATTTGCCCCAGCCTCTGCCTAGCATCCCAGGAGCCCAGGAGCCAGGCGGCAGCTGGGACGAGCAAGTGATAAGAGCTGTCTCCGTGTCATGTGACCGTGCCCCCTCAATGTGGGGGGTCAAGTCAGCACCCCTGAATCCAGCAGACTTTGGGAGAAGGCACACTCACAATCGACCACTGCAGCAGAGGAGGATTTAGGGCAGCTCAACTGCTTTTGCAGCAGTGGGTTCCAAAACTAGAGGGTGCTACAGGGCATCATAACTATGACATACTGGATTGAGAAGAATGGAAGGTGAGAGGTGGTGGTGGGGACACACACACTCATACACACTGAATTTTGGCCTCACATAGGGCACTGCTGAAATTGGAAAGACCAAACTCTGCCCCTGACTGCAGCTCCACCTCACCGCCCCCCAGAACTTGCTTGCTGCTGTACGGAGAATCCTGGTGGGCAGAGCTGAGAGAGATTAACCCCCCTCCAGTTTCGTCTAACCGGGTCTCTGAAATACAACACAGGCCCGCATGCTTACTCAGAGTCAAGTCTTGCATAGATGTAGTTTTGTTATTCACCGACCTGGCAGTGACCAGTAACATTGGATGTAGCCTATCTTGATTTCAGCAAGGCCTTTGACAAGGTGCCCCATGATATTCTTGTAAAGAAGCTGGTGAAATGCGGGCTAGACAATGCTACCATTCAGTGGATTTGTAACTGGCTGGCTGACCGAACCCAAAGGATGCTCATCAATGGCTCCTCTTCATCCTGGAGAGTAGTGACTAGTGGGGTGCCACAGGGTTCTGTCTTGGGCCCAGTCTTATTCAACATCTTTATCAATGACTTGGATGATGGGCTTGAGGGCATCCTGAGCAAGTTTGCAGATGACACCAAATTGGGAGGGGTGGCTAATACCCCAGAGGACAGGATCACACTTCAAAATGACCTTAACAGATTAAGACAACTGGGCAAAAGCAAACAAGATGAATTATAACAGGGAGAAATGTAAAGTACTACACTTGGGCAAAAAAATGAAAGGCACAAATACAGGATAGGAGACACCTGGCTTGAGAGCAGTACATGTGAAAAGGATCTAGGAGTGTTGGTAGACCACAAACTTGACATGAGTCAACAGTGTGATGCAGCAGCTAAAAAAGCCAATGCAATTCTGGGCTGCATCAATAGGAGTATAGCATCTAGATCAAGGGAAGTAATAATACCACTATATTCTGCTCTGGTCAGACCTCACCTGGAGTACTGTGTCCAGTTCTGGGCACCACAGTTCAAGAAGGATACTGACAAGCTGGAATGTGTCTAGAAGAGGGCAACCAAAATGGTCAAAGGCCTGGAAACGATGCCTTATGAGGAACGGCTTAGGGAGCTGGGTATGTTTAGCCTGGAGAAGAGAAGGTTAAGGGGTGATATGATAGCCATGTTCAAATATATAAAAGGATGTCATATAGAGGAGGAAGAAAGGTTGTTTTCTGCTGCTCCAGAGAATATAATAATAATAATAATAATAATAATAATAATAATAATAATAATAATTTATTTATACCCCGCCCATCTGGCTGGGTTTCCCCAGCCACTCTGGGCAGCTTACAACAAAAAATGAAATAAAACAATTAAACATTAAAAGCCTCCCTAAAAAGGGCTGCCTTCAGATGTCTTCTAAAAATCTGGTAGCTCTTTTTCTCTTTGACATCTGATGGGAGAAGCAGACACGGAGCAATGGATTCAAACTACAAGAAAGAAGATTCCACCTAAACTTTAGGAAGAACTTCCTGACAGTAAGAGCTGTTCGGCAGTGGAATTTGCTACCAAGGAGTGTGGTGGAGTCTCCTTCTTTGGAGGTCTTTAAGCAGAGGCTTGACAGGCATATGTCAAGAATGCTTTGATGGTGTTTCCTGCTCAGCAGGGGGTTGGACTGGATGCCCCTTGTGGTCTCTTCCAACTCTATGATTCTATGATTTTCAGCGCAGGGGAACTGTTGCCAAGATTATTCTAGGCATAAGGTCTACTGGTCACAGAATCCAGCTCTTTTTGGCACAGAATTTTAGTTTGTCTGGGTATAGCGTGTTTGTTTGTTTGTTTGTTTTAAATTAACAGCAGTCAAAACATGAATGGAGGTGGGGTGGCAGACATCCCATAATCAGTCCACCCATGCACTCAGCTCAAACCATGTGGTTCCATTGTTCCCACACAGCATCTGGGTGCTTGGCAGACAATCATGTCTGAAGGGCACCATAATGAAAGTGTTCGAGGAAGGGAAAGAGACAATTAAATGGCTGCTTTAAAGATTAAAGCTGGGAATGAGATTGGCTTGGTCTCTTCCACAGGCAAGGACCAGCAAAATTAACTTCCACCCTTCTGCTTTTGTGCAAACTTCCATGGAAATTGGGGAGACAGAAAAGGCGGGATTGCAAAATCCATCTGCGCCCCCCCAATCTCCTTGCTTTTTTTAAAAAAATTATTCCCTGCCACGGACAGCTTGCAAGAAAAATCAAATGCTTTATAATCAACAGACACATACACAAAATTATGTAAGAACTGGCAGAGCTCAGTAAGCCAAGTGATTATATAAAGTAGTGAAAGCAAAGACTTATTTAATTTCGATCCAGCCACAAGACGGGCTTCCTGGTGCAATGAGGGTAGGATTAGTCAATCTTGGGAAATGCCATGCACGTTCAGGAAGATAAGCTGCCTTTCTTTTGTGATGTGACATCACACAGCTTTCCCTCGAATAAAAGATTTATGCCATAGGAAGGCAGAATTTCAGATCCGCAAGCCTGATTCTTTCTCACCTTGCTGTTTCTTTTGGTGCTGTTCTCCAACATTTCTATTCAGTTTAGAACGCAGTGCAGAACAGAATCCTCAGCACTTAAGACAGATCCTGAGGCTCTGCTGTTGCTCAGTGTCAGGGACGGGGCAGAGGAGGAATGGTGGAGACCACCTCCCCAGCCTGACCCTTCCAGTGAAGAAGAAGGCAGTTCAGAATTACAGCAGGGGTTTGAGGAAGATGACAGCTCAGAGGCAGGTGAGGGGGAAAGCTGGGAAATAATGGGAGAGGAGGAGGAGGAGGAGGAGGAGGAGGAGGAGGAGGAGGAGGAGGAAGAAGAAGAAGCAGAAGCAGCACTAGGGGAGCAACAGCTCAGTGTCTTTAGAAATCATTCCAGATCCCCCCCCCTCCCAAAACCCGGCAAGCCTTGAAAGTAGGAGAGCAAAGAGCTCAAAGGCAGAGGGCACTTCTCAGCACCCATAAGTAATGATGCATGAAGGGAGGAGGGGTGGAGACTCACTCGGGACAATGCCATTATTCCAAGAAGCTGCATTTCCAAGCCTCTCTCTGTGAATATTGAATAAAAAGCAGTTGGTAAGAACTTTTCCTTGTCTTATCCGTTCCTGGCAACCTGCCACAGGGGTTGGGTCCTTTGCCTCCTGACACTCAGCACTGCAGGGTGTGTGTGGCTTATGGCTCTCCAGATATTGTTAGACTCCAACTCCCATCAACCCCCACCAGTGTGACCAATGGTCAAAGATATGGGATGGGAGTTGTGGTTCAGCAATGGCAACTATTACTCCAGCAAAGGAGGTGATTGCTTCTGCTGTGAAAAAAGTACTGGGCTGTGCTCCCAAATGTATCTGTTGCACGATGTCACTGCAGCCTCTTGGAATAATGGCATTGTCCCGAGTGAGTCTCCACCCCCCGCTCCCTTCATGCATCATTACTTATGGGTGCTGAGAAGTGCCCTCTGCCTTTGAGCTCTTTGCTCTCCTACTTTCAAGGCTTGCCGGGTTCTGGGAGAGGGGGGAATCTGGAATGATTTCTAAGTGCTGAGGATTCTGTTTTGTACTGTGTTTTAAACTGAATAGAAATGTTGGAGAACAGCACCAAAAGAAACATCAAGGTGAGAAAGAATCAGGCTTGTGGATCTGAATTCTGCCTTCCTATGGCATAAATCTTGGCATCTACAATTAAAAGCATCTAAAGGCAAGAATTTTGAGAAGGATCCCTGCCTGAGATCATGGAAAGCCTTTGCCAGTCAAATTAAAATATGCAACTCTGGGCTAGAGGCAGGCTGGTGTGATTCATTGTAAGGAAGGGATGGGAGCCTGTGCCAAGGGATGGAACATTTGAAGTCCGGCCTAACAATTTCACATTTTTGAAAACCACTTGCAGACTGAAATAGAGCTATCCTTTGAAATTTGCTCCTCTCTGAATTTTGCAATGCAATCCATGGGTCAAGTAATATGTACAAAAATGGATAAATTTGGGTAGACTGCACATTTCTTTAAAAGGCATAGATTAGTGAAAATAATGAGCAAAAATGCATTATATCAGGGAAAATTGCTTTGCGATAATCAATCAATTAATCTTAGGATCACAGGGTGGTTTACAATATAAAAACATAAAAATAATACCATAGTAACAAACAAAAACAGCAACCCCTCCCGGCACGCAGAGTTTAAAAGGCCATAGATTGTTTAATTAGCCAAAGGCTTTGGAGAAGAGGAATATTTTTGACTGGTGTCTAAAGATATATAGCAAAGGCACCAGGTGAGTCTACCTGGGGAGAGCATATTAGGGGGGGGATGCACATAAAGGTGTGCATATTTGGAGGAATTTGAACTAAAACATTGACAAATTTTAATGAGGACTTTTTAAAAAAATGGCCAACTGATGTGGAAATATGGAGAACCGAGGATAAGATTTTTAAAATGAGAAATTGATACATTTGCCTCTCCCTATTTGCAGCCCTCTAAGTAATGTTGGACACCAACTCCCATCAGCATGGCCAGTAGTCAGAGATGATGGAGGCAGTAGTTCAAAACATCTGCCGTGGGGGGCCCAGCTTTCCCAGCTTCATTATAAATCATTTTCATATGTCCAGATCTCTCGCTGCTCAGCCAGAAAGTCAATGACGGGCCTTGATCAAGTAGCTGTTGGCTCAGCTTGCCTCTGCACATGAAGACTGTCTCAGTTTGAGACCGTAGAATCCGAAATGCAAAGGAAAGTAAGGGAGGATGGGATGTCTCACTCAACGGGAGGCTGGTGGTTTATTGATCCATGTCAAGTTACCTGGATTACAGGCACTCCATTAAAGTAAAGAGCTGCAGCAATTAAAAGGCAGAAGGAAGAGATCTGCAAGGCTGCACACAAAGGAGGCATAATGAAAGAACAAGGCAAAACGTCTGTCTAGATCGTGTTCTGTCTCTCCTGCGGGAGACGGGATGCCTCCGGATATTAACTGCTGGGAATCTACAACTGGGGAGAGCACAGTTGCACTTGGGTCATAGAATCACATGATGAAAGAGTGGGAAGGGTCCCCAAGGCTGATCTAGGCTAACGCCCTGAAATGCAGGAATCACAGCGGAAGAATCTCTGACAGATGACCATCCAACCTCTGCTTAGAAACCTCCAGTAAAGGAGAGCCCCCTTCTGAGATCCTGCTTGTGAGCTTCCAATAGGCAACTGATTGGACAGTTTGTGAGAACTGGATGCTAGACCAGATGGGTTTTTCCGTACGCTCTTATTTACGCAAAAGTTTGTCCCCGTTTTACAGGGCGAAACATTAAGGCAACACAGGCCAGGAAATGGAAAGGCAAACTCTGACAGATCACAGGGTGGGGTGTGACCTGATGTTCTGGATCATGCCAATTTTAAGAGTTTTTAAGTATGGTCCCCTGACTTCTATTGATGTCACAGCAGGGTTACCCAAATGCATGATAAAGGAAACATGCTTCTTTCCTGTATTAAGATTGGAGTCACATTTCATGTGCACACCAGAAAAGGTTGGATTTCAGAGTGTTTAAGAGTAAAACTGATCTACCCTCAGAGACGACTATCACCATTGTTTCTTCGTGATCCCGAGAGTCTTTCCTATGGGATGCGGGACAGACACCAGCCTATGGTTGGAGAAGGACTTTAGCATATGCTTGGCATGCAGACAAGCCTTGGCAACAGGTGATGGTAAAGATACTTAGCCTGGGATTTGAAGAACTGTCAGTCAGAGTAGACTATCCACTCTGGCAAAATCACTACATGAGACCAGAGCAGGGACTGGATAATTTTGCTGTGTGTGTCCCAACACTGGAATGCTTGAACTATTCAAACATGCCTGATGCAGAGCAGGTATGAAGCAGAATTACTCCTTCCTATGGAATGGGGACCCAGGTGGCGCTGTGGGTTAAACCACTGAGCCTAGGGCTTGCTGATCAGAAGGTCGGCGGTTCGAATCCCTGCAATGGAGTTTGAAAGCACATCAAAGTGCAAGTAGATAAATAGGGACCGCTCCGGCGGGAAGGTAAACGGCGTTTCCGTGCACTGCTCTGGTTTGCCAGAAGCAGCTTTGTCATGCTGGCCACATAACCCGGAAGCTGTCTGCAGACAAACGCTGGCTCCCTCGGCCTATAGAGCGAGATGAGCGCTGCAACCCCAGAGTCGGACACGACTGGATCTGATGGTCAGGGGCCCCTTTACCTTTACCTTCTATGGAATGGGGCAGATCCAGAGCAGTAAATCATTCAGAAGCGCAGCAAGAATTCATTTTGCATGGCACATTCATATCCCCCAGCACAGAGACTGCATTCCCACTTTACGGCTCCCAGAAGTTGCTGCTGCTTTTTTTTTAACAGAACAGCCTCAAGCAACAAGATGCTGAATTCTCCTTGGAAAATGGTACAGAGAAATACTTGGGAGACAGCCACCCTTTGTGCCTTCAGTGCTGTTCTTTTGCCTCGCAAGAATTCAGCTCATTTCAAAGTGGGTTTTTTAGTTTTCTTTTGCTGCTGTTGCAACCACGGTCTGTTGCCATAGAGCAGAGAAATGTAATTTTGAGGTGGGAAGGAAGTAGGATGCTTGTTTAACCCGATGTCTCTTGACATTTTCCTAACAAGAGAAAGAATAACTTAAAAGGATGAAAAGAGGGAGGGGAAGCTGTTTTTAACTCCTATCCAAAGGAAGAAACAGCATTAGACCAGATGCATGGGGTCAAGCAGCTGAGTAGCGCCCAATAGCTGTTTCTGACTTTCCCTGTTTGGAGCACATGCTTTCAATGCTCGTTTAGTTAAACAAAGCTACGAATAGCCAGGGCACAGAGATGGTCCCCCATGCCACTCTCCTCAACCTCCACATGTCAGCCTGGCTTTCCCCTAGAGAGGCAATGCAAGCAAAGAGCATGTGTGGGATCTGAACACACAGTGAAGAACCTCTACCTTCTCCTGTAGGAACCCACCCAAAGGATTTGCTTATAATAACATAAAAGCCCGCTGGATCAGGCCGATGACCCACACAGTCCAGCATCCTGTGCTCCCAGTGGCCAAACCAGAGCCTAATGTTAAGTTGTCCAAAGTTTTCCAGTTCCAAGTGACAAGTTGCTGAGCAGCCACTCAGGCGCGTAGCAAGGGAGGGGCGTAGGGGGCAGGCCGCCCCTAGCTCCAGTCTGGCGGGGGCAGTGGGGGCAGCGCCCCCAGCCCCTGGCCTACCCCTCGCCTCCTCCGCCTGAGCAGGAAAGAAGAATCAGAGCGTGCTATGGAGTGGGTTGGTGGGCGGCGGCGGCAGCGGCGGTGGCAAACCGCTCCATAGCGCGCTCTGCTTCAGAGCGCGCCAGCCGAGCGGCAGCGCCAGCGCCAACCCGGACAAACTGCACATGTGCGGACATGTGCAGTTTGTCCTGGCGCGTGCACCGTGCATCATGACATCATGATGCATGCGTCATGATGCACGCGCGCTGCGGAGCGGCACCCCACCCCCAGGGGTGCTGCCCCGAGCAGCCAAGCGGCACCGTTCGCCCCTGCAGCCACTAACAGAGATACAATCAGTTATTTGTAAAGTAAGCTTTTCTGCTCTTCGTCAGAAAGGGACAACAACCCCATTTGTGGATTCCGCAACCCTTATTGTTGAGTGATCTCCCTTATCTCCTTGAAAACCAGAGTGCAGAACTTTGATGCCTCGTCACAAGACTACCACATGTTATAAAAGGTACCCTTGATGCTAAAACTCCACCAATATTTAGGTGAGACTTGAGTGCTGATATTGGACTCAGCTACATTAGTTGTTGTTTTTTAAAGTGTTATAACACTGTAATGCCAGATGGCGCTGTAGAGTTTGATCCTTCAGCAATGTGATTTCCCATTATGAGTTTTAAAATGTGTTTTCCTGAAATGGTTTTTTTAAAATGTGTCTAGATCCAGCCCTTGTTATATTTGCCTGGTGTTTAATGCAAAACAATGGATTCATTTCAGGATGTTTCCATGAATTCTTGCTGATAGGAATCTCAGTGTTATTTTGTGTCCGTATTTTTCACCATTCTCCTAAGCCAATCTTAGCACTCAAGTTTTCCTCCTAAATTCTTTTTTGTGCTATACCAGGTGACTGTTCTCCTTTTGCACTGGATGCCTTCTTTTATCTCTCTCTCACAACACTGATCCTGCCTCCCCTTACTGATTCTGCCACACATGCCATTTCTCATTTCTCACTGACTGACGGGAACCCAAGCCCTACGAGGAATGGTTGAAAGACCTGGGTGTGTTTAGCTTGGAGAAGAGAAGGTGAAGTGGAGACATGATTTCTGTCTTCAAGTACCTGAAGGGCTTTCAAAAGTATGAGGCAAGTCTGTCCCAACATCAAATGGCCCTTCTTCCTAGGAGGGTTCTCCTACCATTAAGCCTAAACCTGCTTTCCTGCAATTTGCATCTCTCTACTCTAGTCCCATTCTCTGGAGCAATATAGAACAAGCAACTCTTAGTGGACTCTCCTTTTCTTGGCGGTATTTTCAGCAGAGATTGGGTGGGGCATTTGTCTGGAAGCTGTAGCTGCCAGATTCCTGACCAGGGAGGGTAAGGTGAGATGACACCCAAGAACATTCCCCATCTTAAATTCTATAATAATTCTGCCTCCATTCTTCTCTCATGTGCCTCATTTTGGTCCAGGTTTTTATGATGAAATTTTATCTATTGCTCTACTATTCTTTATCATATTATGGATGATTTGCATCAATAGTAATTTGTGAAGAAGGAACTTTGTTTGGAATCGGAAGGGTTGCAAATTTCAATGCAGATTTTTAATGAGGGAGTAGATATCCCTCATTTGAACTGCACTCACAATTGTCATTTACTGCACAGAATGCCCCCAGGTCACATTTGTTCACAAAATACGTCCGTCACCAAAGAGCTCCCTGGAGCATTTAAAGGCTATTGCAGAGCCTTCCTGCTCCAATAGTTTAAAATGTTCCCAGTGGCATTCTTAGTGCAGGAAACATGTGAGCACCGTTCCTGGAGTAAATCTGCTATTACTCCTTGCTTCAGTTACGGGGAAAGATAGACCTCTACCTTCTTTCTGAAGCGAGGGCAGGCAAGGCTTTATTATTTATTAGTTATTTAAGGCAGCACATATGATCGTCTCCTTCCCCATGTTATTCCCGCAACAACTCTGTGAAGCAGACTAAGCTTAGTGACGGAACCCCTAAGCGACATGGCTAGGAGGGGTGTTGAACTGGAGTCCCTCCCCCAGCCCTAGTTAGGGATGAGGGGGAAACACACATTTACAGCCAAATCTGTCCAATTTGCTGTTTCCTGAAACAATCCTTGAACTGAAACACAACTATCCTTCCTCCAATTTTTGCATTGTGGTTCTCCCAGCGAGGTGTCTTTCTCAAAAGATAATGGAATATGCCTCTGGGGAGGGGAGGGGGGGTCAAACCGTTTCAGCAGCAGCACCGAAATGCCCTCTTTGGGGTACAACCCTGGGCAGTTTGTGCGGAGGTCCTAGGCTTCCAAGATGACAAGACGTCCTTCTCAGTCTCACTGATGCAGTCCAAAGGAAAGACGGTTAGCACCGGCTTGGCTTCTGGAGTTGTTGGAAGGTGGCAAGCAAGGCATCATTCAACCACCTTAGGGACTTCACTACGGATTTGTGCAGGGCCAAAGATGAAGGCAGTGAAGGTTTATCTGCCCCTCACTTCCCTCTACAGCACGTGCAGACAGGGGTGGAGGAAGGGGGTGCGGTGGGTGTGGGCCACCCCCAGTTGTCACCACTGAGGGGGTTGACAAAATGCTGGGCAGCACACACCGCAGGGCCTGCAGCACGACCGAGCCATGCATCTCTCCTGGGAGAGAGATGCAGTGGTTTGAGCACGTGCAGGCTCGGTGCTGCCCAAACGGTCTGCCCACCGGCTCCTTCCCAGCTGTAGGGTGGCTGAGTGGAAGGAGGCAGGCAGACTCCAGGGGCCCCGCAGTGCGGCTTGCCCTGCCCCTGGGTGCGCTGCCCCAGGTGCCTGACCGGCTTCCTCCGCTGCTGCATGCAGAAACTGCTTTCTTGACCATTGGAGCCACTATTGGTCTCCTCTGCTCAATTCACAGAAGCCTATCTTTTGAATGCAAGTCCCTAACTCAGCAAGGGGTGATACCCATTGGCTACCCTCACCTGGTTTAGCCAGCCCCTCAGAGCTGTTTCCTGGGGTGTGGCCGCTGTTGCATGCTGGCCGCTTCTAGTAGCAACAGGTGAGAGCTGAGTGCAGGTTGGGGGCCAAAGGTGGACAAACTACCCCAGAAGGAGCACAACAACCAGGTTCACCAGTATCTGAAGAAGTGTGCATGCACACGAAAGCTTATAATAGTTGGTCTCTAAGGTGCTACTGGAAGGAATTTTTTAAATTTTGTTTTGACTACGGCAGACCAACACTGCCTCTAGTTCAGGCAAATACACAGTTCCTCCTCAAATCTCCTGTATTCCCATAAAATCTGCATTTTAGAATGTTAGTTATGAAAATCACCCCCCCCCAAAAAAAACCCACCACAGCCGCAAAAGGGATATCCCTCTACACATCCTTATTACTGGCTGGAAGAAAAAGAGGATAAGTAAAGGGTGTAATTATAGCCATGGAACTTTTCCCCGTTCAGGCACAACCTGCCACTAGTGTAGAATGGAAAACCCCACTGAATGACTGGGGTTCTGAATCATGTAGGAAGCCTTTCCCAACTTCCATAGGAGAAACAATCTCCAGGAATCTTATCCCAGCACAGAGTACTAGGAGACATGTGTCCTACTGCTCAGCTTAGAAGGGATTCATTGGAGCAATTCCCACCTCTAGCTATCCTCTGTGGCACTTCATGGGATAGTCCATAGGAATCTGACTTTTACTGAGTCATATCATAGGTCTATCAAGTTCAGTATCGTCTACAATGAATGGCAGTGGCTCTCCAGGGTCTCAGGCAAAGTTCTTTGCCCAGCCCTACCTGGTGATGTCATGGATTGAACCCGGGACCTCAGGGTCACTAACACAGCTCAGAACCCCTACCTTACTGTATGCATGCTTTTAAAAAGGAGGCCAAAATGTGTCCTTTTCACACTTACTGACTTCCACAATTACTTTAGGTCAGGTAGCGCGCTCCTAAGTAATGTGTTCCTACAGACGCATGGAACAAAGTTTATTCTGCCTTGATTTTGGAGAAGGATGTTGCTCCTTGACTTTCTTTGGCATCCCTCTGGGCCTCGGATACATCGCTAGGACAGGAAACTGCCTTTGTTCTCCTATGGATCTGCGAGACATTTAGTCCTGAAGTGCTTCCTTTTAGAAACAAGGGTCGCTTTGTTGCTTTTCTTCTCTTTTATTTCTTTTTTTTCATTTTGCAGCTGGCTAAAAGCGATGCTACTTGTTTGACACTGATATTGATTCAAAGTTTGCTTGCACTTAAATTCATGCTTGGGTAAACCTTAAGAACACATGCAGAATTCTTCCCATCCACCGTGACATCGAAATAACCCTCCACTCTGTAGGGTCCATCCACAAACCAATCTGAGCACAGTATTTTGGCAAAATTCAACTCCCTTAAACCCAAGAACCCAAGCTCCACTTGCTTTGTATTTAGAGACAAGTTCCCCACACCTCAGCCCCTCTCAGCATTGCTGAGCATTGCACAAATTGCTGAGGTGTGTTTGGTGCGAGCACCAATCGCACTCCAGAACACATAGCACACCTTCCTGAAGCTGGAATGCACTGCCTGATCCACAAACCACTTAAGCCTTCTTGAAGTCAGGATGCATGTGACAATCAATGATTAAGTTGCTCAACCTAAAGTGTTGAAATCAAAGGATGCTACTCTATCCATGCCTACATGCTTCCAATAAACATGAATAGCCTTTGCCTGTAAGACTGTAAGGGTATCCACAGTTAGCTCAAAGCTAATTTTAGGAACGCACTGAAAATCACTTTTATGGAAAAACACAGCATTTTGGGTTTCACATTGCAGTCCTATGCAAAATTCCCAGTGAAGCCCCAATGACAACTTCTCATTCATAGTATTGGGGTGCAGTGAGGTCCATGCACAATAGCTCTCAGCTGTTAATGTCTTTTCGCATCCACTTCCCAGCCCAAATGCCTTGGTTTGTCCTCGTTATGTTATCCACCATCAGGCACATTGGCACACGTTTAGGAACGTGTGTGCCCCTTCTAGGAACAAGCCAATAAAATATAACACGGCTGAACAGTAGCCCTGGTGGCATTTCTCAACAATGTGGCATTTTAATCTCAGCATGCAGCTGCGCAAATGATTCTTTTGCACATGTACTGGTTTGCTTTACTATGAATTAACATGGAACTCCACACTCTTCCTTCCCAGTCTGATATGCCTGAGAGCAACTTCAGGGAATGTTTTAGCATCTTTTGCACACTTAATAACCATGGACAGCCAGGGCCTCCCTCATAACCAGGGCAAGTGTGTATTACATGTGCAAGCTCAGAAAAGGAAAAAAAAGGTACAATCTGTCAATAGGGCAAAAGCTCCCTTTTCTTGAGAAGCTCTACTTTCCTTTTTGTTTAAAAGCAAGTTTCTAGTCCCCGTTGTTGAGTGAAATTTTTTGTAGCATATGGGGAAATCCCAGGACCCCAGTGAGTTCCTGAATAAGATTTCCAGTGGTCAGAGAATGAATTTCAGTGCCCTGGCTAGAAAGCTCATTGCCTCTTGAGCACAAAAGCAGAATAAATTAAAACTAAATAGTAAACATTTCAGACTTAATCGTCTAAATAATAAAGAGAAATCATGCAAATCTGCTGGATTTGTACAGTTTATACAGTTTGTAGAGCTCAGCTTCCCATTTCATTGCGGCCGACAGCACTCAGCTTTGCTTTTGAATCTTAGGACATTTTCACACATTACACAGGCAACAACCCTGAGTTTGCAAGCGAGCATACTTGCAGCTGGGAGCCCGGAGCCAAACTCCACCAGCTCATAATTGTACATGTGGGACTCATGTGTGTTTGTTGCATGTACATTTCACTTTTCTTTTCCCTGAACACTTTCCTAAAAATCGTAGATGTTGCTTTACACTGTGTCATGTGGGAAACAGCCTTTATAGAATTGCAAGCAGCTCTCCTGGAAAGTTCAGCAAGCTTGCTTGCTTCGGTCATTTGGGAACAGCGGCACGCAAGGACTCCCGACGAGAGAGCAACACGAGGAACTGAGCGTGCTTGAGAGAGAGAGAGCTTCTGTCATCTGCTGCGACAGGGGAAAGCTTATGGCTTTATAGGAAAATGAGCGTCTGCTTGCTATGTTTTCATTTTTCCCCCCTAAGTCACTAACTAATCCCTGATCTCTAGGTATTAAACATAGCTAGAGCCGGGTGCAGTTTAGACAAGCTGCCAGCAGCAATAGAAAACAAAGCAGCCATAGAAACTGACCTGGATGACAACTTTCAGTGTGGACGCTTCTACTATCTGGGTGCAGATCACAGTGCCTGGATCTTGCTTGTATACCTCTCCCATGGTCAAGATCATCGGAATGGCCAGCAGGAACGAGGCGACCCAGATGCAGCTGATGAATTTTTTGGTCCTGCTCCTGGACATGATGCTCTTGGCTTTGAAAGGGTGGCAGATGGCCATATATCTTTCGACACTGAGGCTGGCGATGTTGAGGGCAGTGGCATAGGTGCAGGCGTCCCTCAGGAAGTAGTAGCCCTTACAGATGTCGTTTCCGAAAGCCCAGGGGTGATGCACCCAGATGAAGTTGTACAGTTCGATGGGCATGCAGAGGAGGAAGATGAGCAGGTCGGAGAACGCCAGGCTGGCCAGGTGGTAATGGACGGTGCTTTGCAGGTTCTGCAGGGACTTTTTCTGCACCAGGGTGTAGGCAGTGATGGAGTTCCCAATGGTCCCCACCAGGAAGAGCACCAAGTAGATGACGGTGACCATGACTTTGGAGTAGATGTCCGTGTTCACGTCCAGGTCCTCCTCATTGGGCACCTTAGACCCAAGCTCCGAAGCATTGGAGACGTTCCCAGCTGAAGGCATCACGTAGTTGGTGGGCAGCAAGTGAAACTGACCCATAAGGTATCCCAGCTGGTAGAGCGAAGAAGTTGTGTTAAGGTGCATGTCGGCTCTCCTCGCAGAGCAGAAGGCTTCCTGGAGCGTCACTGAGGATGCTTGCTTTAAGGATGCTCTCCAGCCCCAACTGGTACCCAGCTTTTGAGGGAGGCTGCCTGGAAACTGTCGCCTGGGCAGAGGGTGTGACTGGTGCTCGTTGCTGCCAAGCTGCGAGAGTGCAAACCCAAAGTGGAAACTTGTCTCGTTTTTCAATGTGCTGGAGAGGAGGAGCCTGCTGACAAGCCTCTCTCTGTGTGTATAAGAGAGAGGAAGGGGAGAGCAGTTGGAAGCAGCTTGCCACCGAGGCGGCTCCAGAAAAAGCATGCAGCAGTTTCCACTTGCGAGCCCAGCGCCAGGCAGCAGGCAGCTCCCGTGTCTTTTCCCCTCTGACTCTCCTCCCCCCATCCCTGGCTCTTTGTGCGTGCCTCGTTCTTTAGGCTCCTGCACTCTCCAGATGTGAATAGCGCTAATGTGGTTTAGCAGGACAATAATCTCTCTCCCTCTCTCTCTCTCTCTCTCATTCCCCAGGATGAGCAAGTGAGTGAGAGAGGCTGAGCCGTTCTCCCGGCCATGTATACATTATATGTGTAAGTAAGGATGGGGGAGAAATTTGATTTTCTTCTCATTGTAATGGTGAAGCTGCTGAATTTGCGCGTCTCAAATTGCTACGCCAAGAGAAGTGCACCAGCGATCCTTTGACATTTGCACTTCCTCTGAATTTCACAATGTGCTCCTCCAGTGGAACAGTGTCTACAAAAAGGGAATACATGTGGGGAAAGGGTGCACAAAAATGATAGATCAGTAACATGCAGAAAGGGGCTATTTTTGGGAGGTGTGTGTATTATTCAGAACTGCGTAAAATAAAGAGAAATTCACTTTAAAATGCTTGCGAATTTTTTGCAAGAATTAAAAAAGGAAAGGGGAAAAAAACACACCCTGTGAGTTGCTGCAGAAATGTGAACTGAATTCCTGATTGGAAAAATGAGAAACTAAGGGAAATTGACAGAAAATTGACAGATTCATCCATCCCTTTGTGTAAATCAAATTGGCACAAAGCTGGCCAATATTTTCCTTATAGGGCTCTCTCCTCCTTTCATCTTCCCCATCTTCAAAACCTCTGAATATTTATAAGGGGGGGGGTCTTCTTTACATTTCCACCTTGTACACCAGTGTTTGCATATTTTTCAGCTATATGGATTTCATAGAGAGTTAGATATATTATTTATGAAGACTATCATGAGAGGTTGGAAATAATTCCAGCTCCCTGGCATTTCTTCCACAGGGACCCAAGTAGTGGAAACAGTACACGGTGTGGAATCATCCTTCTCCAAGATACTTTCTCTTGTAGGGAAACCTGCAGTTGCTGTTTGACTCCAGCTCCCATAATAGGATCATAGAATCATAGAGTTGGAAGAGACCACAAGGGCCATCCAGTTCAACCCCCTGCCAAGCAGGAAACACCATCAAAGCATTCTTGACATATGGCTGTCAAGCCTCTGCTTAAAGACCTCCAAAGAAGGAGACTCCACCACACTCCTTGGCAGCAAATTCCACTGTCGAACAGCTCTTACTGTCAGGAAGTTCTTCCTAATGTTTAGGTGGAATCTTCTTTCTTGTAGTTTGAATCCACTGCTCCGTGTCCGCTTCTCTGGAGCAGCAGAAAACAACCTTTCTCCCTCCTCTATATGACATTCTTTTATATATTTGAACATGGCTATCATATCACCCCTTAACCTTCTCTTCTCCAGGCTAAACATACCCAGCTCCCTAAGCCGTTCCTCATAAGGCATCGTTTCCAAGCCTCTGACCATTTTGGTTGCCCTCTTCTGGACACGTTCCAGCTTGTCAATATCCTTCTTGAACTGTGGTGCCCAGAACTGGACACAGTACTCCAGGTGAGGTCTGACCAGAGCAGAATACAGTGGTACTATTACTTCCCTAGATCTAGATGCTATGCTCCTATTGATGCAGCCCAGAATTGCATTGGCTCTTTTAGCTGCTGCATCACACAGCTGACTCATGTCAAGTCTGTGGTCTACCAAGACTCCTAGATCCTTTTCACATGTACTGCTCTCAAGCCAGGTGTCACCCATCCTGTATTTGTGCCTTTCATTTTTTTTTTTGCCCAAGTGTAGTACTTTACATTTCTTCTTGTTAAAATTCATCTTGTTTGCTTTGGCCCAGTTGTCTAATCTGTTAAGGTCATTTTGAAGTGTGATCCTGTCCTCTGGGGTGTTAGCCACCCCTCCCAATTTGGTGTCGCCTGCAAACTTGCTCAGGATGCCCTCAAGCCCATCATCCAAGTCATTGATAAAGATGTTGAATAAGACTGGGCCCAAGACAGAACCCTGTGGCACCCCACTAGTCACTACTCTCCAGGATGAGGAGGAGCCATTGATGAGTACCCTTTGGGTTCGGTCAGTAAGCCATCAGCCGCAGCCAGCCTGGGCAATCAACAGAGATGATGGTAGTTGCAGTCCAACAACTTCTGGATGGCTACAGGTTCCTTATCAGTGCTGGATGAATTTTCCATACTCCCTTGTCTAATGGATCTCCATATTGGGCTCTCCTGAAGCAGGGCACACTCTAGTCATTCTGCTGCCTGAGGTACCTCACCCATGCAAATGCTAACCAAACTACCAGATGACTCTTAATTTGGTGAAGGGATCAGGCTAGCTTGGGGGGGGGGAGACACATAGGACAGGCTATGTGGTACCACGTCTGCTGCCCACCCTTAGCATCTGCCTAATGGGAGAGCCAGATTTGCCTAGTGCTGTGGGCTGGCTGAGTTGTCAATTGAGAAGCACTGAGTTCGAATCCTACACCAAACATAAACACAATAAGTAGTCTCAGGCAAGCCTTTGTTCTTTCATCCTCACCCTGCCTCTTCACCTGCAACAATCCTGCTTTATCTTACAGAATTGGACAACTCTGTTAACACATGGGAGGTGCTTTGAAGAGTCATAGAAAAGTCACAGGTTGCACAAGAAGCGGGTCAAATTGACCAGTGACTCTGCAAGGTCAGAAGCTGCCCTGAAATAACAAGAGGGGCACAGGGGATCAGCTGATACAGAGGTGATGGAAGGTGAGGGGTCAGGAAGTATGACTTCATCCTCCTCTTACCCTCCCAATTTTAATCTCGAAATCATTGTGCAGTGAATTTCTCCCCACTAGACCCTGGATTTTCATGGCAATAATAATAATAATAATAATAATAATAATAATAATAATAATAATAATAATAATAATATCATCAGTGAAAGGCTTGTGGTGAAAGGAGATTTACCACTGGCAGTATCTGACACAGGCAGGGACGAAGGAGATGTTCATCCAGTTCACGAACCAAAATGCACCATCTTTTTGAGATTTGCACTTCTTTGAAATTTGCAACGCAGTTCTCCAAAAAGAGCAACAACAAATGTGTACAAAATGTGCGCATTACGGGAAAATGTGCATAACACGCATATCTTAGTGGAAATGCCGTGCAGAAATTCACAAAATTAGGGAGAGTTGCTTGCAAAATGCACACTGAAGTGCTGAAAAATTTACATAAGGATTTTAAAAAATCGCTATCCAGTGCAAAAACATACGGTAGTAAACTGAAATTAAGATTGAAACAATGAGATACAGAACTTGACTAGTGATTTATCAATCACTAGCAACACAGAATATTGAACCCCTGGATATCGGGTGGCACTGTGGTTTAAAACCACTGAGCCTCTTGGGCTTGCTGTTCATAAGGTCGGCAGTTCAAATTCGCACGATGGGGTGAGCTCCCGTTGCTCTGTCCCAGCTCCTGCCAACCTAGCAAGTGCAAGTAGATAAATAAACCTTCCTGCAGTGGGAAGGTAAACGGCGTTTCTGTGCACTCTGGACTTGTCCGGTCCTCCATGTGCAGTAGTGGTTTAGTCTTGCTGGCCACATGACCCGGAAAGCTGTCTGTGGGCAAACGCCGGCTCCCTCGGCCTGAAAAGTGAGATGGGCGCTGCAACCCCATAGTCGTCTTTAACTGGGTTTAACTGCCCAGGGGTCCTTTAATTTTACCTACCCTCAACAGCTCATTAACTCCTGGTCACTCATACCACAACATTGAAGGACCCAGACATGCCACTTTGTATAACATGGAAGACGGGGAAGCAAGTTCTTTCATAATGCCAAACCCTGGAGGAGCAACAAGGTGGTTCTTGAGGGTAGTGGATGCTGAAACGAAGAAAGGTTGATGCAGAAGATACAGTGATCGCCACCAATAGGCAAATAGTTCACCACAATGGGAACAGGATGCTGGACTAGATGGGCTACTGGCTTGACCCAACAGGGCTGTTACCTTCTTAAAATGCCACTGATTTTCCATGAGTTGTATTCAACATAGCACTAAGGAAATTGTTGCATCCCTGCAAGCATTTCTGGAGAGACTAGTCATGAAGCCCGTTAAATTAACGGGTGCTAGAACAGACCTGTTGCTCTAGCAACCTCGGGGACATGCGCAGAGCTGACATTGCTCGCCCACCACCACTTGTAACGGCCGCTGCCGCTTAGAAGTAAGTCCATGCGAGAAGTAAATGGCCTCGCGAGTGCACCTGCATGGAGATAGAGCTCGCTCGCGAGCACAGGGCTATCTCGCGCATCCTCTGGATTCTCTTGCGAGAGCTGCTATGAACGCCGAGAGGCTGAGCTCCCTTACACGCCAGCCAACGCTCTCCGTCTCTGCGCTCCAAGTCCCAACGGCTGTCTGTGGGGCACATGCGCAGTAGCGCAATCCCACGGACACAGGGACTGGACGCAGAGACACTTGCACTTTATTATACAGTATAGGATTGCACCACAATGCTGCAAGCATTTCTGGAGAGATTGCACCACAATGCTGATGAGGACTAAAGGACAAAAAGAGACCTTGATGCAGAAAGGTGGAGCACTGAACTTAAACGTGGAAAAACGAGAAACCGAGAGGAACCAAAATTGATTTGATAGAAAACACTACCAGGCAGCTATTTTTCTTTCAACTAGGCTGTCCCATCTCCTGCTACACTGCCATGCATATCAGAGAGAAAACAGATTCATGTTTGTCCAGGAAACCTTTGCACTCTTGCTTAAGCATTCTCCTTATGACATCTTGTGCTTTCTCGAACCTTGTAAGGCTCTCATTGTGCAAACAGCCTGCCTAAGGATAAACCCTCCTGTCCATCTCCCATATTGACCTCAGGCAGGAGCCTTCCCTGGAATCTGTTTGGTGACTGATAAAAACATGTTTGTTTAGGCAAACCGATCCAGTATGCATGTGCTTCAATCTGGGTTTTTAAAAAATCTTATTGTTGATTTTTTGGGGAAAGTTTTAAATAGTTGTTTTTAACTGTTTGGACTGATGACTTCATTGAGTTTTTCATTTTGTAAATTGCTTTGAGGTTGTTGTTGATGTTGTTGTTGCAAGTTTTATGAAATAAGTAATAAATAAAATAAAATAAGTAAATACGTTAAAGGAAGTATGGAAAGATGAGAGCGGCTTATTCTCAACTAAAGCTTGACTCGAGTCTCATGGCTATGTTGTATGATTTTAGAGGGAAATCTTGCTTTGAGCCTCTGCCATTCATTGCTTTTGCTTAGACACAATAAATTGATTGATTTTTGTCACATGATTTTTGTCTTTGCTTTTTTAAACTTTGTTTTTAGCTAAGAAATGCTTTAGTCAAGTCCAAGCTTTAGAATCACAAACAAGGTGCCAACTTTTCCACACTCATCCCTGTAGCAACTTTTTTTTTTAAAAAAAAGAAAGAATCACCAGGCCCCTTTAAAAAACAACAACAACAACCAAACCAAACAAACACCCCTCTTAGAACACTCTGAAATGCCACAGACTCCTGGACTTCCACACTTCCTGAAATGGTCATTGGCAAGGTAAGGAGGTCATGATGTAATGACCTCTTCTAGGCCTTTCAGGAAGTGCAGGAGGCTGGCTTTGCAAAGACAGGCACAAAGCCATAAATTAAAAACAAAAACAAACAAACTTGAAAACAAAACACTCACCACTCAACCACCTTGTATTATTATACAAACGATAGAACAAGAACAAACAAACCCAGCACACCTCCATGGAGATTTGCCCTAGGTTCTCATACCTTTTTATCCTTCCTACCCTACCCACCATCAAACCCCAGTAAAAATGTGGCAGAAAATATTGGCACCACACTAAAATTGTGAACCATCTTTGGAATCGTCCTCAAAGGCAGCCCCACATGCAATGCAATGCAGTAGTCTAATCTGGATTGTGACTAACCGTGGCCATGGGACCTCTGTCAAAGAGAGAGTTTTGGAATACTGAACAATTATGATTACAATTACTAAAAAAAAGAGGACCCCTTGACAGTTTAGTCCAGTCAAAGGCAACTATGGGGCTGCGATGCTCATCTCGCTTTCAGGCTGAGGGAGCCGGCGTTTGTCCACAGGCAGCTTTCTGGGTCATGTGGCCAGCATGACTAAACCGCTTCTGGTGCAACGGGACACCATGACATAAACCAGAGCACACAGAAACGCTGTTTGTCTTCCTGTCACAGCAGTATACCTATTTATCTAGTTGCACTGATGTGCTTTCGAACTGCTAGGTTGGCAGGAGCTGGGACAGAGCAACTGGAGCTCACCCCGTCACGGAGATTCAAACTGCCAACCTTCTGATCAGCAAGCCCATGAGGCTCAGTGGTTTAGGCCACAGCGCCACCCGCGTAACCCAAGGTACCACTGTACTATTATTATGGAATACAGCAGCCCTAGCCCCCTTTGTGTATGTTTTACTCTTATCCTCAAAAGTAAACACCCTAAAATCTGTATTAATTGCATCCCTTATTCAGAGCCGCAGCCTCTACAGCTGTGGTTCCCCAAATCCCCTCTCCCATGAACCACTTAGATATTGCCAATGATTTTTTCTGCCTGCTGTAGCAATTTTGCAATGCACTGTGCTGGATGCTGTATGTTTCTAAATTGTACTCATAATGCTTCGTTTATTTCTTATACTGACAATTCCCCAATTGCACACAATCACCATGCATGCGACCACTGACATGCATGCTGTTTTCAGCGCTGTAAGGGGGCAGGGCAGAACAGGGCAGGCTTATGCACGTCCCATTGATGTGCACGGTGACTCGGAACATAATCATGATGTAAATGGGGAGTTGTCCGCATTGCATTTTATTGGCATTACAATTTGAATCGCATAGAATTCCACGTAGTTCAGCTCGTAAGGATCCTTCAAGAGCCAGTGTGGTGTAGTGGTTAAGAGCAGTAGACTCGTAATCTGGGGACTGGGTTCGCGTCTCCGCTCCTCCACATGCAGCTGCTGGGTGACCTTGGGCTAGTCACACTTCTCTGAAGTCTCTCAGCCCCACCCACCTCACAGAGTGTTTGTTGTGGGGGAGGAGGGGAAAGGAGATTGTTAGCTGCTTTGAGACTCCTTCGGGTAGTGATAAAGCGGGATATCAAATCCAAACGCCACCGCCTCCTCCTCTTCTTCTTCTTCTTCTTCTTCTTCTTCTTCTTCTTCTTCTTCTTCTTCTTCTTCTTCTTCACATATATGCCTCGGACTACCTGAATGAAGCTTGTGGACCTCTGGTGTTCTGAGGACCACAGTTGGGGAACTCCTGCTCTGCTACATTCGCATGTAATTGTACCTAACGTAGCTTTTCTATATTGAAATGATCGGCAGATCCTTCTCTCAGGGGAGAAGGAAATTGCGACAGGAAAAGGCGAACCTTCCGTTCGGCAATATTAAAGGGCTTTTCTCTGACGTAGCCTTCAAACGGTGCAGGTGCCTGCAAAAATAAAATAAAATAATCCTTACTTTGTTTACCCCTGACTCCAACCTCAATCCTTGCTATTTCTTTTTAACTTCTCTGGCCTTTGTACTCAACTTGACCTTTTAGGCGTATTTGTACCGGAAACTTAAAATAAAAATAAAAACCCTGTGTGACGGGGAGAAAGCCAACCTCAAATGTTACACTGACTTAAAAATCTTTTAGGAAAATATCACTGGCAAGACCTTACCTATTAACAGGTTTTTTTAAAAAAATGAAGATTCATTTGGAACCTGAAGGGGAAAGCTTACCAAATGTTAGGGAAACTTGCCTTTGTCATGCCCTAACGCACCACAATCTGGAACATTTTATTCCAGTTAATGCAGCTGTACTTTAATTTCCCTTGGCTGGGTAACTTCAAGGGATTTGGAAGCCTTCAGTTGCAAAGTAACCCCTGAGAGATACACATTTCCTTTTTCCATAGAAGCAACTGCCAGAAATGTACTCTTTGATAAATTTCTCCCATGCATGATGCCCTCAACTGATTTACAGTCACTCAAGCAAATGAACAGGAGGCGCCCCGGTTTTTTTGTTATGGCAAATTGCTGGCCTCGGGCTTTAAATTAACCAGGGAAGTTGTATTGCTTTTCAAAGAGCACCAGGGTGCCTGTACAAATGGCCAAGGTGGTAATTGCATTTTTGGCTGTGTTTGCCATTTCCCTGCTTACAAATAGTTCCTGTGTTTAGAAAGAGGTGTGGAAAATTAAAGGCTTTTCAGTACACTGAATTTGGTCATTAAATGTCGTGCTTCAAGAGGGATGATCACAGCGCATGCACACACAAATGCCTGCACACACAGAGAGACACACACTCTCTCTCTCTCTCTCTCTCTGTGTGTGTGTGTGTGTGGCAACTGCAAGGAATGCAAACAGGTTTCTTTCCTCCCTCTCAGTTCCTTCTGCAGACTTGCAATTTCAGAACTTCTCTAAAGAAACTGGCATGTGCGGACGACCAGTGTTGGTACAGTGGTACCTGTTGGTCGTCCATTCTGTGGAATGTCTGCGGGTTACTTCCGGGTTTGTTGCTTGTGCACACGCAAAAGCACTAAATTGCACTTCGCGCATGCGCAGAAGCAGAAAACCACCCCACGTGTGTCGCAGAGTGACGCTCTGTTGAGTGTCCCTTTTCTTGAGTGTCCGGGGCTCCTGAATGGATCCCAGACTCAAAACGAGGTACCACTGACTGAGTTTTGCCCGAGAGCAAAAATTCACAATGAATTTGCACAGAGGACATCAAAGAATTTTGAGAAAAGAGAAATAAACTAAACTAACCAGAGTTTATTGTGGGGCTTTATCGTGCATCTTACCTGTGGACTTCAGAAAATAAATGCAGGGAGAGATATGCTTTGCATGGTTGTCTGAAATCCTGGAGAGCTACTGGTAGTCTGTGTAAACAGTACCGAGCTTATGGACCAATGGTTTGACTCAGTATATAGCAGGTTTCTCTGTTCCTAGCCATGCTGAAGAGTTACAACATTCAGAGGTTTGTGGGTAGCCAATATACTTCTGTCATGTCCTTCCCTTTCCCCCTCCTGAAATGCCCTGTTCTGTTTCTTTTTGATTTTACTTGCAGAATCACAGACTTGGTGGAAGATTGTCAACTGCACCACTTAGTGGCCAGGTCTTCCTGGCTCGCAGGCTGCAAATGTTTCACTTTTTAAATTGTGTGGTTGCAACTGATTGGACACAATGAAGTTAAAATTAGCTATATAGGGGGCGAAAGATTGAGGGCACAAGGTTAAGGGGGTGACAGAGGACGAGATGGCTGGACAGTGTTCTCGAAGCTACCAATATTAATAATAATAATAATAATAATTTATTATTTATACCCTGCCCATCTGGCCGGGTCCCCCCAGCCACTCTGGGCGGCTTCCAACAAAATATTAAAATACAGAAATCCATCAAACATTAAAAGCTTCCCTAAACGGGGCTGCCTTGAGATGCCTTCTAAAGGTCTGGTAGTTGTTGTTCTCTTTGACCTCTGGTGGGAGGGCATTCCACAGGGTGGGTGCCACTACCGACAAGGCCCTCTGCCTGGTTCCCTGTAACTTGCCTGGTTCCCTGTAACTGTACCAACCTGAGTTTGACCAAACTGCAGGAGGCAATGGAAGACAGGTTCCGAATTTCCCAGTCACATTAGTATGGTGATGGGCAGTGGGGTGGGGTGGGAGGAGTGGGTTGTCATCACACCAGCCCAGGAGATGAATGCAAATAACAGTCATCTGTGAAAACGCATCTGGCCACATTTTATTTGCTTTGTGAACCACACCAACAGGTGGAGAGAGCTGTGGGCCCGCATGTCACTGAAAGCGTTACGCTTTCCACGTTTGCCCTCTCAAGTGTAAAATGCAATCCAGATTTTCAGGCAAGTCAAAACGGTTGATATACAATGAAGCTGGCAGGCAAACCTAAGGACTTCAGGTTGGCTCTGCTGGGTGTCTGGCAGCCCTAGTAAATAGTGATTTCCCCCCTTTCAACAAAATGCAAAAACTAATACTTCCTAGATCATGACATTTGTGGGGGCACCTCAGTAGTGATGCATTATTACTACCCACAAATACAGTATCAGCCAGCGTCCTGTTGACCAGCTTCGAAAGGTGAATTTCAACCAGCTCACATCCACAAACATCAGCCTGCTTCCGCCTTACGACATCTACTGGCTTCCAAACTCCATCGGCCACCAGCATCTACCAGCTTCCACTATGTCTGTCACTAGACATCAGCCAGCTTGCTGGTATCTATCTATCTTGTACTGTGAGGGGAGAGACTCCATCAGGCAAGGCCTCTTTCCACCTGCCTTGCCCCACCCCCTGGCCCTGGGAGTCCTCATAAGGAAGCTGTGCCTGGAGGAAGAACTGAGGGGAGAGACTTCATCAGGCAACGCCTTCTTCCACCTGCCTTGCTCCAACCTCTAGTCTCTGCTTCTCAATTTCTATTGTATTATTTTATGTATGGAAGTGAGAGCTGGACCATAAAGAAGGCTGATCACCGAAGAATTGATGCTTTTGAATTATGGTGCTGGAGGAGACTCTTGAGAGTCCCATGGACTGCAAGAAGATCAAACCTATCCATTCTGAAGGAAATCAGCCCTGAGTGCTCACTGGAAGGACAGATCCTGAAGCTGACGCTCCAATACTTTGGCCACCTCATGAGAAGAGAAGACTCCCTGGAAAAGACCCTGATGCTGGGAAAGACAAGGAGAAGGGGACGACAGAGGATGAGTTGGTTGGACTATGTTCTCGAAGCTACGAACATGAGTTTGACCAAACTACGGGAGGCAGTGAAAGACAGGAGTGCCTGGCGTGCTCTGGTCCATGGGGTCACGAAGAGTCAGACACGACTAAACGACTGAATAACATACAGTATAGGGGGCAGGGGAGGCGGTCTCTCATTCCCATTACTGCCCCCCTCCCACCTGCCCAATGTTTAGTATCCGATGCTCTTTCTCCTCAGGGACATATACTACAAAATAATAATAATCCAAACCCTTAAACATAATAGCATAAGAAGAACCTGCTGGACCAGGCCAATGGCCCATCTAGTCCTGCATCCTGTTCTCACAGCGGCCAACCAGAAGCCTGCAGGAAGCCTTTAAACAAGACCTGAGCAAAACAGTATTCTGCCCACCTGATTGCCCAGCAGCCAGTATTTGGAGGAATACTGCTTCTGATAGTATGTGTATATATGAATGATCATCTCCAATTCCTCGAAAGATTCCATCAACGGTGTCTCCGAAAAAATTAACACATCACTTGGGAAGACAGGCAAACTAATATCAGTGTAGTGGAAGAAGCAAAGATCACCAGCAATGATTCTTCAACATCAACTTCCTTGGACTTGTCACGCTGTTCGGATGCCCAATTATCGTCTTCCAAAGCAGCTACTCTATTCCAAACTTAAAAATGGAAAGCGTAATGCTGGTGGTCAACAAAAGAGGTTTAAAGACTGTCCCAAGGCAAATCTTAAAAAATGTAGTATAAGCATCGACAACTGGGAAGCACTGGCCTGCGAGCGCTCGAATTGGAGAACAGCCTTTACCAAAGGTGTCATAGACTTTGAAGATGCTCGAACTCAGGATGAAAGGGAGAAACATGCTAAGAGGAAGGCACGCTTGGCAAACCCTCACCATGATCAACTCTCACCCGGAAACCCATGTCCCCACTTTGGAAGGACGTGTGGATCCAGAATTGGCCTCCACAGGCACCTACGGATTCACTGTTAAAACTGTGTTCATGGAAGACAATCTTACTTGGCTATGAGTGATCGCCAAAGAAAGAAGAATATATTAATAACCCACTTTATAGTAGCCCCAAGAGGCTCTCAAAGCAGCTTACAAAGTACACACACACACACACACACACACACACACACACACACACACAATCAAGCGGGCTCTTGTGGCCAAATCCTGCTTGCCAGTTTCCCACAGGTGTCAGCTGGCCACTCTGAGAACAGGATGCTAAACTAGATGGACCATTGGAATGATCCGACAGGCTCTTTGTATGTCTGTATGGTGCTGGGGTTATTCCGGTGAGATTTCCTGTCTCCCTCTTTGGTTTTCCTTGATTTTGCCCTTCAGAGGCTCTCCCTACTGGGCAGATGAGCTCACCGAAGAAAGGGAATGGAGCTGAGGAGATGGTATTTATTCCATCTGTGATGGAGGCAAGTCTTCCTTTGCTATAGTTGCATGGCAACTGCTCTCAAATGTCTTCTGAGGACTTCATAGCCAAAATGAAAAGAAAAGAAAGACAAGAGAAAGGTTTCAAAATGAATCATCTTGCAACAGATTACTTTTTCTTGCATCCTCACAGCTGCCATCCTTCATAGGGACTACTAGCTATGAATCTGTCCATTTTGGTTTCTCTCAGTTTCTCGCTTTTGCTAATTTAAGTTCAGTTCTCCACAGTTCCATATCAGTGTGCATTAAAAAAAAAACTTTATGAAAATTCACCAGTGCCAACTTAACCCAATATTCATGTTTTTATATGCAGTTTCCCCTAATCAAGAAATTTTTGCAATGCGCTTTCTCCTTATGCAATGCATTTTTGTACACCATTTCCACTAATATATTCATTTTAATGCATATTTTACCCTAGAATATGCACTTTTATGTACATCTTACATGACAAGAGAACAGCATTGCAAAGTTCAGAGCTGTATGAATTTCAAACGATAGCTGTGTTTCCATTTACTTATTGTTTTGGAAATCGACAGTTTACGTCAGTTCACCTTTAAATGAGAAATAAATGATGACACCCAACTCTATCTGCTGATGACACCCAACTCTATCTGCTGATGGATGGCCAACCTGACTCAAACAAGATGAATTTTAACAAGGAGAAATGTAAATTTCTACACTTGGGCAAAAAAAATGAAAGGCACGAATATAGGATGGGTGACACCTGGCTTGAGAGCAGTACATGTGAAAAGGATCTAGGAGTCTTGGTAGACCACAAACTTGACATGAGTCAGCAGTGTGATGCAGCAGCTAAAAAAGCCAGTGCAATTCTGGGCTGCATCAAGTATAGCATCTAGATCAAGGGAAGTAATAGTACCACTGTATTCTGCTCTGGTCAGACCTCACCTGGAGTACTGTGTCCAGTTCTGGGCACCACAGTTCAAGAAGGATACTGACAAGCTGGAACGTGTCCAGAGGAGGGCAACCAAAATGGTCAAAGGCCTGGAAACAATGCCTTATGAGGAACGGCTTAGGGAGCTGGGTATGTTTAGCCTGGAGAAGAGAAGGTTAAGGGGTGATATGATAGCCATGTTCAAATATATGAAAGGATGTCATATAGAGGAGGGTGAAATGTTGTTTTCTGCTTCTCCAGAGAAGCGGACACGGAGCAATGGATTCAAACTACAAGAAAGAAGATTCCACCTAAACATTAGGAAGAACTTCCTGACAGTAAGAGCTGTTCGGCAGTGGAATTTGCTCCCAAGGAGTGTGGTGGAGTCTCCTTCTTTGGAGGTCTTTAAGCAGAGGCTTGACAGGCATATGTCAAGAATGCTTTGATGGTGTTTCCTGCTCGGCAGGGGGTTGGACTGGATGGCCCTTGTGGTCTCTTCCAACTCTTCGATTCTATGATTCTATTCTATGACTCGGCCCCAGACACACTGGTCAGATGTTTGGAAGCTGTAGCTGGATGGTTGCGAGCGAGCCGGTTGAAGCTAAATCCTTCGAAGACAGAGGTCCTCCGGCTGGGTTGGAACGATATGGGGTTGGGGGGCCAACTCCCATCTCTTGCGGGGGCTCAATTAGTGCCAGCGCCTTCTGTCAAGAGTTTGGGTGTAACCCTCGATGGCTCCCTTTCTATGGAGGCACAGGTTGCAGCTATAAGAAAGGCAGCATTTTTCCATCTCCGCCGTGCTAAGCAGTTGGTCCCTTACCTCTCTCGCCCTGATCTCGCCACTGTGATCCATGCGATGGTCACCTCCAGGCTTGATTATTGTAACTTACTCTACGTGGGGCTGCCCTTGAAACTGACCCAGAAACTCCAGCGGGTGCAGAATGTCGCGGCGAGACTCCTTACGGGGTCTTTGCTGCAGGATCACATTCATCCAGTGCTATACCAGCTGCACTGGCTCCCGGTGGAGTACAGGATCAGGTTTAAGGTGCTGGTTTTAACCTTTAAAGCCCTATAGGACCCTCATACCTACGGGACCGCCTCTCCTGGTATGCCCCAAGGAGGACCTTTGGGCAAATAACAACACCTTGGAGACCCCAGGCCTCAGAGTGATTAGGCTGGCCTCGACCAGGGCCAGGGCCTTTTCGGTGTAACGCTCTGCCACAAGAGATCAGGGCCCTGCAGGATTTGACATCTTTCCACAGGGCCTGCAAGACAGAGTTGTTCCGCCTGGCCTTTGGTCAGGGCTCAGCCTGACTCCCCTTTTCTTTTTGTATAAGAACTAATATGAAAGAGACCGCCCAGCATTCTCACAGGCCCATATAAGATCAGCGTAAACTGTTGGGCCGATGAGCACTTACTGTTCCCAACCCTAACCCTGCGGAAAGCCATCTAATTGGACTATAATTTGATTTTGACATGTTTTTAGGAGGTAATTTAATTATTGTTTGATTTTATACCAATGCTATATATCTGATGTTAGCCGCCCTGAGCCCGACTTCGGCCGGGGAGGGCGGGATAGAAATAAAAGTTGTTGTTGTTGTTGTTGTTGTTGTATCAAATTTCTCCTCCACCCTTTAGTCCAGGTTCTTAACTGCAGTGGAGTCAGGTGGAAGAGGAGTTTTTGGAGCCTAGGGGGCAGCTAACCATTCCTCAACTCCACTGTGTTTCTCTCAAATCTGCTAAAGCTCTCCAAGTGAATGGCTACATAAATGCAAAACGTTATCCTTCTTTGATCTTCAACAGTATTAACATGGTAATTCTTAAAAACCCTGATTCTTGATTTGCATTCAAATAGGGCCCATAATTTCACCATGACTGCATTACCCTTTTCATTTACTAAGGGTAATTTAAAGCGTTATTAAACGACTCTTCGTTCAAATAAATTTGCCTCCATGTTCATAGCCCAGCCTCTGGACTTCATTCAGCTGAGCATATTGGCATCTGTGCAAAGAAAAGGGCCGTTTAATAGACTGTTGCTTCCTCTAGAATGAAATGCGTCAGACAGTAGCTTATCTATTAAAAGCTTGCAAAAATGTTTGAGCTGGAGAAAATTTGGCCACTTTGAAATGTTTTCCGAAGCACTAAAACAAGTTTAGGTAGTGCTGGTTAGGAATGAGTGTCCTACAGCTTGCAGAGTACTTTTATGAAGATTTCCCCCCTTATGCATCCTGCCTCAAGCAATGTTAGTGAGAGAGAGTGGGGGGGGGGAATGGGAAGAACTGTTTCCAATTAAAAGAAGCTGGAATGGAGAACTAAATCATGGTTTTCAAGGGGAAACAAATCATGGTTTTCTCCCATAAAAGACATTGATTTTCCCGATTCAGTGGCTTTGTAAAAATGAGAATTTACCAGGATCAATCTCGACAAGGAGGCAAAACCTTCCTCATTCTCCACCTTTCTGTCTTTGGATTAACCCTTTAACAAGGCAATCCTATGCATGCCTGTTCAAAAGGTAGGCCATTGAGTTCAGTGGGTCTTCTTAACAGACATGCATAGAATTACACTGTAAAATAGACTTACCATCCATTGTTTGTTTCAAGGAATGCAGTTGTCTCCTTTTCCCATCTTTTCCTATCTACTGTTAGGTAGATAGAATTTGAATCAATCCTGGGTTCCTTGGTAGGATTTGGGTTTTGTCTGAGAAGCAGGATGTGTGCAAAGCTGCATGATTTTTGGGGAAAGGGGACCCCTAAAAGGTTTTGTGTTACCTTGGTGATCCAGATCGAGGGGGAGGGGGCTGCTGCATACATGTGTCTGCTAAAAGCAAAACTATATCTCTTGTCAGAGACAAGCCAACATTAAATCATACTGTGCAAGTTGGAGTTAAGTCTTTATCAGCAAAAACACAACGGACATGGGTGTCAGGCCTAATGAGCACAGCAACACATCTCTGGTAGGTCTTGCTCTCATGAAACAGTTGCTGAGACTGAAAGGACCCAGCTCCCCACAGCTACCAAAACCCCCTCCTTTCCAGGTTTTTCCCAAAGCAATCAGAGACTGTGTCTGTGCATCACCAATCTTTCCTCCGCTCTTTTCAAGCCTCTTCTGGGTCTGGGGGCCAAGTAGGGGAAACTTGTTGCAGCCTCTGCTTCTGGACCTCTCTCTGTCACAGACTCTCCCCGCTCCCCGCGTCCTGTTCCCTCTTCAGCTTCTGAGACCTTCTCCTCCTAGGCTCCTCCCTCTTCTCCGTCTAACCACTTCTCGTTGTCCCACCACCACTCAAAGCCTTCTTCCCTTGGGGGTTCCCCAGCTGGTTCCTTCCACCATCCCTCTGTGTCCAGCTGCTCTATGACATCTCTATCTCTAACCCTATAATTTAGGGGAAATGCCAAGGGGGGGGGCGAGGTGTGGGAAAGGCGGAGCAGCTCTGCAGGATTTAAAATTAGGTATCTAGCATAACAAAAATGCCGGGATCAGGAGGAGGAGCTTCTTTGTGACTGACACATCTGGTTTATAAAAAGTTTAGGAAATTATTTTATCAGTGCTCTCCAGTCCCAGTACTTTGGGGAGTGCTTTTTTTAAACATAGTTGGTGACTAGGCTAGATAGAACAAGTAGTGCATGCTTTTCACAGAATGCCTCTGGGTATTTTTATGTACAGTTTAGTATGGTTTTTGAGCTGAGAACTGGATCAAAAAGTTCAGAGAAGTGCAAAAGTGGAAGGATAACTGCATTCCATACACATATTACTCTGGAAGATGGAAATCAGAATGTTTTGCTTAAAAATACAGACATAAAAACACTGTTCAGTATCCCCACTATATACCCAAAAGTATGGATGGGGGACAAATTCGATTCAGTTGTCATTTAAAGCTGAATTTATCGAATGTGCACTTCCTTAAACAATATGTGAACTGAAACAAAACCATTCAAAATGGTTTGAAACTTACTATGTGGTTCCCCAAGCAAAGAATTTAGAAAGATGCATATATCAGCAGAAAGTGTGCATAAAATGAAGATATTGGTGAAAATAACTTACAAAAATGTATTGTATTAGGACAGGCACATTCAGCTCCATAGAGACTGCGATCTACTCCCAGTATTAAAAAACTGCCAGTGGAGGACTAAAGTTGTTGAGCTTTTTTTTGTGGAGGGGGGGGGAAAGGGGAGAATCAGAGTTGTTGAGCTTTTTTGGGGGGGGAGCAGAGTACTTTAGCTTCCTTTTAATTGCTCACCAACAGCTAACACCAAACAAGCGCCAAATTGACGCAACGGAGCGACAGAAAGAGAGGGTGGGGGCGGAGACATTAATTTCATATTTCTTAAAGTCACGCGAGTGAGAAGGATCCCGCGATTAAGTGTGATCGACCACGATCACCAGGGGATCTACCTGTCGATTGCGGTTGACTGGCCGGACAGGTCTGTGTTAGGAGAAACCACTTGGAAAAACGTCCACATTAGTCGAAACTGCATACCAAATTGGAGAAATTCACACTAAGATGCTGAATAAATTCAAAGAGTTTTTATTTTTATTTTTCAAGAACCTTTGCAAATTGCTGCAGAGATGTGAGGAACTGAATTAAAGACTGGATAAATGAGAAGCAGAGAACCAAAACCAATAGATATTTTCACCCTTACCCACATGGGCAATCTCCTCTCTGTGTCATCAGGAAGGAGCTGGCCTGCATTTCAGTGTTGTTGTGCAAGCGGGACCTTGAACATGTCAAGGTCAGGTCTTCTTAATTAGCCTTTGGCTAATTAGACAATCTATGGCCTTTTAGTTTTATATGATCTGAAGAGGAATTAGAGTATAATCTATGGCCTTTTAATATGGAGGGGGGTATTGTTTTTATGTGTTTCAATGTTACATATTTTTTGTGTTTTTATTTTGCAAACCACCCTGTGCTTACCTTCCAAGTTCCGGACTGCAGAATCCGGGACCGGCAGCCATTTGACACCGGAAGTTGTGTTGTAACTTCCGGTGTTGCTTTGCCCTTCTATGGGCACCAAAAATGGCCGCCACTGGCTTCAAAAGTCGCTTGTATGCATGACAGGAAGTGTGCCGACGCAACTTCCGGTGTCGCTCCGCCCATCTATGGGCACCAAAATGGCGGCCGCCAACACCGGAAGTTACGTCTATGCACTTCCGGACATGCGTAGATGCGACTTTTGAAGCTGGCGGCAGCCATTTTTTGTGCCCATAGAAGGGCAAATTGGAAAGGAAAAAAATGGCCGCCGGCAGGAGAAAATAATGGAGAAAAACGGGAGACGAAGTGATACGGGGGACCACCGGGAAAGGGTAAGTAAAAAAGGGGTTTTCCCGGGGAAAACGGGAGACTTGGCAGCTATGACCCTGTGATCCTTGGATGAAGGGTGGTATATAAAGTTAAACAATAATAAAGGGCAGGCGTAGCGCCAGCAAGCAACCCTCTTCATGCTTTCATTTTTACACCCAATGAACACCTGCACAAAATTTCCTCATTCATGAATTAAACATTAATGCCCATTTTACAGATGGCAAAATGAGGTGTTGTTTTGCTATTCAGCAATTAGATACCAACCTTGGGGGGCAAAGGGAGCTGTGCTGCATGATCAAGATCTCTTTCTGTGCCAGAAAACCATGCAGCATATTTACATCTTGAGTGAAATGGAGGAAGGGATTTGTGGAGAGGAACAATTGCTTCATTAAGGAAATGAAGGATGGACTCCAAGGGAATGTGTTGTTTTCAGCAGAACAGAAGCAGGTGCTAAGGGAACAGATGGGAATATTTGTTCAGCACATACCAAATAGTAGCTTGTTTGTGCTGCTGGGGAAATTGAAGGAGATAACCATGGTTCCAAGTTAGCCAATTAAGCATCTACCTCCAAAATTCATTAAAGATCCCCCCTTACCTATTAAGGCAAACAAACAAACAAACAAACAAACAAACACCAAACAGATTTATGATATTGGGAGATTTGTGATTGGCTCTCTCTCTGGATTTCAAAAGTTTAATAGCAACTGCAGGAGATGTGGAATCTGACTGAGACCACGGGGTTGTCGGGTATCCCTTGGCATTTTCCCAATTCAGAGTGCTTACCGTGAAGTGCCTTTATGGCCCATGTTTCTTTGAGATTTTGCAGGGCTGAGGCCGAGCCATTCTCATTGCGTTCATCAAGTTGTCTGAATACGAAAAAGGAGGAAAACAGAAAGGCGAAGAGTCAAAGGGATGGATGTTAATTAGGAAACAGTGCCATATGCCACAGTTGAATCAGATCTATGAAGGCTCTTGATAGTTCCCCAAGTCTTGCCTTGGGTGATGTTTAAATTTGGCACTGAATGCAAGACGCAGGTTTCTGCAGACACTGGGTTCACTTGCATTGGGAGTTCCTGGTTGGCAACATGGCTTCTATTAGGCACCAAGTTTAAACAGTGCTGAGTGCAGTCGCGACTTCACCTGTCCCACAACTGACATCATGGTAAGGGTAAAGCCACGGCTGCATTTAGCACTGTTTAAATACAATGACAGGGAGTTGTGAGCCCATGCATTAACCCCCGGGACCTAGAAGCCAGCCCCGTAAATAAGGAGACACAGCACAGAGATGTATGGGATTAAATTAGGCCACAATTTTATTGATTTCAGATGTAGAAAACCTTGGCTTAGGCCAGTGGACAGCATACCTCTCAGCCCCTGGTTGGGTCTGAAGATGCACAGGGAAGAGGGGTGTTGTGGGGGAGACTGCAAAACGTGGATTTACACAGCAGCACCCCCACTTCACCTATGGAAGGAGTTTGACCTTACGCCATTGCTCAGGGTCAATGACTACTGCAATCAACCCTTTAACGGGCCCTGCAAACACTGTCATATTAATGCAACCCCCCATTCTGAAAATAGACTATAGGATACCGTCCAATACCTAACACTGCCAAAGTTGTGACAATTGCTACAGGGAAGGCACAACCTGCAGAGCAGGGAAATTCCTTCCTGGCTCTGGGAAACAGCAACCATCATGTGACCGTAGCAACTTAGGAAGGGAAAAGGTTAGCCTGCAAGAAAACCACATTAAAATTAGAGGGAGGGGTAGGTGGGTGACGCTCTGGAAAACCAACTGAGGAGGTGGCCAGCAGGAGCCTGTCCTACCTGACCCTCACCCTGACCCCAGCCAGCCACCGATTGGCCAGCCAGAAAAAGGGCAGAGCAATGGCCAGGCAGCGAGGGGGGTGTCTCCAGGGCTCAGGAAGCCAATGCTGGTTCGCAAATCCCGCTCACCACTGCGACGGGTGAGCAGTAATTGTGGCTGGGGAAAATGATCTCTGGAGGATCCCCACCCATGAACTATATGAATTTGGAGGTGTATCAAATGCACTGTTGTTGTTTAGTCGTTTAGTCGTGTCCGACTCTTCGTGACCCCATGGACCAGAGCACGCCAGGCACTCCACTCTTCCACTGCCTCCCGCAGTTTGGTCAGACTCAAGTTCGTAGCTTTGAGAACACTGTCCAACCAGCTCGTCCTCTGTCATCCCCTTCTCCTTGTGCCCTCCATCCTTCCCAACATCAGGGTCTTTTCCAGGGAGTCTTCTCTTCTCATGAGGTGGCCAAAGTATTGGAGCCTCAGCTTCAGGATCTGTCCTTCCAGTGAGCACTCGGGACTGATCTCCTTCAGAATGGATAGGTTTGATCTTCTTGCAGTCCATGGGACTCTCAAGTGCCTCCTCCAGCACCATAATTCAAAAGCATAAATTCTTCGGCGATCAGCCTTCTTTATGGTCCAGCTCTCACTTCCATACATCACTACTGGGGAAACCATAGCTTTAACTATACGGACCTTTGTCGGCAAGGTGATGTCTCTACTTTTTAAGATGCTGTCTAGGTTTGTCATCACTTTTCCCCCAAGAAGCAGTCGTCTTTTAATTTAATGACTGCTGTCACCATTTGCAGTAATCATGGAGCCCAAGAAAGTAAAATCTCTCACTGCCTCCATTTCTTCCCCTTCTATTTGCCAGGAGATGATGGGACCAGTGAAGGTGATGGGGCATGTTGGACTAGATGGGTCCAATATGGCAGTTCTTACATCCTTGGAATTTCCTTAAGGGTGGCTTGAGAAAGTATGAGAGATGCCTGTTAGAACTGATGGTTCACACCACTCAGATTTCTCAGAAAGCTTTCTTTCCTGCCACTGAACTCTTATTATTCTCTTTAGTTCCAAGGGAAATCTGCGCATTATTTCTTTCCCTTTCATTTCCCATTTTGTGCTTCCTTTCCCCTGGCTGCTTTGATGTTGGCTCAACAGTGAATTTCTCGTTCAGCTCATTGCTGTAAGAGCCATTGTAAAGAAGAGGAGGTGTATTGGCTAGTTTCTTTAGCCCAGAGTTTCTCAAACTTCACATTCCCCAAATTAAAACTAGAGGCATACTTTTACCGTTGAGCAAAAGGTTGACTCTTCAGAATGTGGACGAGAAAAGAATTAACCACCCCCTGCATGTCTCAGTTCTGAGTGTTCCCCTTGAGCTTAAGGAGCCAAATCCAGCATGCAATGGAATTCTCCCCAGAGAGTAGGAATGCTTACAGCTTTTCTGCATCAGGAGTGATTGAGTAATCAAATCAAATCTATTCCAGAGAGGTGGCAGTACTAACCACACCACTGCCACTGAGGCTGATTGGAAGAAATTAGGGACAGAGCAATGAATCATACATAGACACAGCAAGACAACATCTCCTGAGGAATGATTGCTTTGGGCTTATATGATCCTTTAATGCAGGGGCAGGGAATCTCAGGCTAGGGGCTAAATATGCTCCTCCAGGCCCATCCATCAGGCTCTCAGGAGTCTCTCTCAGCACCCCTCTCCACTTCCACAGCCCCTCACTGGCCTGCTCTGCACCCTCCTGAAGTTTTCTTGCCTTACTGGAATATGTCCTTGAAGTATGTTTTGCATGTTTGGATGGAATGATGTTTGTATGATGTGGGTGTAAACCCCATGACTTGTGCATGGCTATAATTATAAGATTCACATCTTTTGCTCCTCCCACTTTTACCTCTGGTCCCGCCTACTGTGTGGCTCACAGAAGATTCACCACTAGGGTTGAAAAGAATTTTTGATGGGTGGTTGTGTCCCTAGATTGCTGATACCTCTCTCTTGTTTTAACTATGCAAGGATCCAAACTCAGAGAATGGGTTCACAATTAGCATATATAGAGGAATATTTCAAATTTATTAATAAGGCAACAAAATTAAGGGTGTAGCCAAACAGAAGCAAATGAGCGGAAAGTATACATAAGAATCAGACATAAAAATGAAAACCTGACCTGTTCAATAAATAAAACATACATAAAACACAGAATCTTAAATCTTGAGGGAGAACACATGAGCTCATCTAAGTTGAGCTGCCTTCAATATGAATTCAGCTGTATTAAACATTGCAGACCTGTCCGAATTAAACAACAGAGGAATATGAAAAGAAGAGCTTATGAAGAGCAACGACAGTCCTCTTATTATCTAATTCAATATGTGTTTCGACCATCTTCAACCATCTGACTACTCCACCTTTTGCTTTTTCCTGAGCTTGATTTAAGTGGCTTGTTGAGCATGAAGAGCCTTTCAACATTGGTAATGCGGTATTTCAGAAAGAGAAAAAATCTGAACATAGCTGGCGTGGAAGAGATGCCTGGATTCCCAAACTGCAGTGGTGGAGCTTCATGCTCCGGGCACCGGGGCAGAGAGCAGAGAGCAGGCGGGGACATGGCTGGCATGTGTTCTGGGGCCATGGCGTGCTGCCTGCAGGGGTGTGGAGTGCATCCCGGGGGCATGGCACGCCACCAGCAGGGGTGTGGCACACATCCTGGCATAGGTGCCAACTCCCAGGCTGAAAAATCCAGGATCGGCAGCAGCGCGGCACCGGAAGTTGCACTGCGGCCATTTTGGAACTGGGCAGAGCAGCACCGGACATTGCTTCTACGCATGCTCTGCCCATTTCCAAAATCGCTGCAGCGCCAGAAATCGCTTCTGCGCATGTCCAGAGACTCCAGACATGCGCAGAAGGAGCCTCCCCGGGCCAGTTAGAATCCGGGGGATTTATGGGTTTTTTAAAAAAATCCGGGCTGCTAGCAGTAAATGGCTGGAAAAACGGGGGTTTCCCAGGGAATACGGGAGAATTGGCAGCTATGCATCCTGGGGCCATGGTGCACTGCCTGCAGGGCGTGGTGCCCAGCGCGGTCAGACACGATGACACCCCGCCGGGATAGTGGTGCCAGGGGCAGCTCACTTTCTCCCCCCCTCTTCCTCCGCCAGTGCAAAACTGCACAGAGCATGGCATCTTGTGGACTTCCAAATACGACTCCTGTGCTTCAGCATGCTAGTGCTTTAATTATTACATGTGCTGATATTTTCAAAGGTTCCAGCTGACAACATCAGGTATGCCAGTGATTGATTGCTGGCCAATATCCCATTTTGCTCAGGCCATGTTGCTTCTAGTGCATTCCGGAATTAAGATTGCCGGAAGAAATATCAACAACCTCAGATATGCAGATGACACAACCTTGATGGCAGAAAGTGAGGAGGAATTAAATAACCTTTTAATGAGGGTGAAAGAGGAGAGCGCAAAATATGGTCTGGAGCTCAACATCAAAAAAACCAAGATCATGGCCACTGGTCCCATCACCTCTTGGCAAATGGGGTGATGGGGGAAGAAAAAGGGGAAGAAATGGAGGCAGTAAGAGATTTTACTTTCTTGGGTTCCATGATCGCTGCAGATGGTGACAGCAGTCATGAAATTAAAAGACACCTGCTTCTTGGGAGAAAAGCAATGACAAATCTAGACAGCATCTTAAAAAGCAGAGACATCACCTTGCCGACAAAGGTCCATATAGTTAAAGCTATGGTTTTCCCAGTAGTGATGTATGGAAGTGAGAGTTGGACCATAAAGAAGGCTGATCGCCGAAGAATTGATGCTTTTGAATTATGGTGCTGGAGGAGACTCTTGAGAGTCCCATGGACTGCAAGAAGATCAAACTTATCCATTCTGAAGGAGATCAGTCCCGAGTGCTCACTGGAAGGACAGATCCTGAAGCTGAGGCTCTAATACCTTGGCCTCCTCATGAGAAGAGAAGATTCCCCGGAAAAGACCCTGATGTTGGGAAAGATTGAGGGCACAAGGAGAAGGGGATGACAGAGGACAAGATGGTTGGACAGTGTTCTTGAAGCTATGAACATGAGTCTGACCAAACTACGGGAGGCAGTGGAAGACAGGAGTGCCTGGTGTGCTATGGTCCATGGGGTCACGAAGAGTCGGACACGACTAAATGACTAAACAACAACAAAGTCCAACGTGTAAGAGCTCTATAGGTGCTTACAAAAAACAGGAAGGATATGGGTCTTCTGCACAAATCATTTGGCTAGGTGGCACTTTTAGATTGCTTAATATAATAAACAAAATCTCTGGTTGCTTTTATGTAAGAGCTGCCATGTTCTTGTCTGACACCAGATCCCAAAAGGAGGTAGCAGTTGCAGGACCATGGACAGTTCCAGATGACCAACTTGCTGCACCAAAGGTTGAGATGAGATGAGACGGGACGTTTTTGAGTCTCTTTCCCCAGACCTCCTCTCCCAGTTCTGCCTCCTTGTGGATAATTTTAGGATTCTATGGTCTGAAGATGGTCATTCCTCCTCTATAGCATTTGGCCTAGTCTTCTTCCGGCCCAGGTGGACCAGTGAGATACCGGGGGAGGCCTTTGTTTGCTCAGGGGCAAGTGCCTGTGAGGGTTGTGGCTCTCGACCACAACTGAAAAGTTAGCTACTCCTGGCATAAGCGCTGGTACACTAACTTGGTTTGCCTCACTTTTGGTGTCACCCTCTGGGGAAATGATCATTCCAAGTAGGACTGGAACCACCACAAAGCAGTGCTACCAGCCCCAAACTTGGACAGCCGCTTCAGAAGGATAGCATAGTTGATGGTATAGAAAGCCACTGAGAACTCAAGGAGAATTAACAGAGACACATTTCCCCTGTATCTCTCCTGACAGAGGGAGACTGAAGCAGTTTCTGTGCCAAAACCGAGCTTAAACCCCGACTGAAATATATCTAGAAAATCAGTTTCCTCTGAGAGCATGTGGATCTGGTCCACAACCACCCACTCAAGAAGCTTGTCCAAAAAGGAGAAATTAGTAACTGGCCAGTAGTTACTTAGATTTTCCAAATCCAGGGAGGGTTTTTTTGAGGGGTGGTTTTACCATCACCTCCTTCAAGCAGGCAGGGACCACCTGCAAAGAGGCATTCATCGCCTCCCTAGCCCAACCAGTTGCTGTCATTACTGTTGCCCATTTTCTGCTTCACATTCCAATGAGGCAGGGACAATGTGAGGCCTTGTGACATCAAAAGTGGTTGTCATGGGGATTGCTCAAAATGTCACAAATGGGCTTATAAACACCCAAGGCAGATGCCTTTAATCTGAAGAGCTGGAGGAGGTTGATACTAGGAAGATCATAGTCACGTCACTCTGAGAAGAGGCTGTTAAATCACAAAAGCATCCCATCAAAGGGCCATAAGAAACTGTCATATACTGAGTTAGACTATTAGTCCATCTTGCTCAGTACTGTCTACACAGACTGAAAGCAGCTATAGGATTTCAGGCAGGGGTCTCTCCCAGCCCTTTCTGGAGAACCTTCTACATGCAAGGCAGAAATACCACCGTGTGTGTATGTGTGAACCCTCCTGTAAGGGTGACTCCCTACAGGGAGCCAGCTCCCATCATCCTGACGTCCACCTCATCAAGTACAGAGAGCGCCAGTGGTTCTGAAGCAGCCAGAGGGGGAGGGAGAGACTCAGAGGAGGAGAGAAATCAGAGGGAGGAACAATGGGAAGGCTCGGGGGGGCGGAGGGATGCAGGCAGATGCTCAGGGATGTTGCAGAGCCAGGGCACCAACCACTTAGGGAGGAAGCTGAAAGGGCATTGAACCTTCCGGCGCAAGAAGTAAGGAGAGCGCTACAATGCAGGTCAAGGGGGCGGCGTTTTGGGGTGCCCCAACTACTTCGCTGGAATAGGAACAGATGTACGCCATTGCCGGATTCTGATTCGGGATGAGAGGTCTAGTTTTAAGCTGTCTCTACACTGTAAATAAATAGCGCAATAAACATATTTGAAGACAAACTGGACTCAGGTGGAGTTACTCTAGAGCAGTGTTCCTCAACCTTGGGCCTCCAGATGTTTTGAGACTACAATTCCCATCATCCCTGACCACTGGTCCTGCTAGTTGGGATCATGGGAGTTGTAGGCCAAAAACATCTGGAGGCCCAAGGTTGAGTACCACTGCTCTAGAGTAGCCACAACAACCCTCTGACACCTCCCAAACAAGAAAAGGAAGGAATTTATTATAAAGCATTAAAGAGCTAAATGGAAAAATGAAGTACAGCAGCATCTATTTACAGTACTGGGTGGGGATGCATAAACAATATTCTAACTCAACCACACTTCTACCTTCAAGAAATGAGAGTTCTAAGCTAAAAGGGGTGGATTTAGCTAAGACAATGAGGAAGTCTATAGGAGGCAACCAAATCGTAAGGAAGGAAGGAAGGTTTGTTTTTGTGACGGTTACCAGGAAAACTAAAGATGTTCTCCTGGTGGCAGTGGTGGAAACAAAGGTTGATGCTTCATGCTGTCAGACCCCTGGTCCATCTACGTAGCTCAGTATTGTAAACACTGACTGCCACTGGCCTATTTTAATCCCAGACCTACGCTGTATTGTGTCTTAATTATTTGGGCCTAGCTCCCAGGGAGGAGGCTTTGCGCCTAGGCACGCAAATGTTTAGAGACCTTCCGGATCTTATCTGGAGTGGTCTTCACAGCCATAGTGCAAGGCAAGTGGGCACAGTTTGTGGTGGACTAACTCTCCACCACTCCCCACCACCCTCTCTGTGTGGAAGGTTTGCTTCGCAATGTACATTTTTAAAAAGATGCAGATTTGCAATTGGTATCATGTGTCACCAAGGCACTCAGATATGATGGGCTGCCCTATAGATGTTGCATCCCTTCCAACCTCCCACAAACAAGGATAGGGAGGGATGCCCTTGTGTGTTTGTAACACTTCTATCTTCACACCAAGCATCAGTGCATGAGCACACCTACCTTCCTTTGCCATTACAGTTTGCTAAAGGCTTTGGCTACCACCAGACCAAATGCTCCTAGCACTACAAAATAATTGTTCCACCCACACTACCGTGTTTCTCATATTATAAGACATGTCTTATATTTATTTTTTCCTCAAAAAAACACACTATGGCTTATTTTCAAGGGATGTCTTATTTTTTCCTCCTCCTCCTGCCGTGGCCGGCATTGCTGCTACGCCTATCACTATGTCTTATTTTCGGGGTATGGCTTATATTCCTTGAATGCTTAAAAATCCTGCTATGGCTTATTTTATGGGTATGTCTTAAAATATGAGAAACAGGGTAGTGGACAGAATTTATGATCAGGGAATGGAAAATTTCCTCTCATTCTCCCACCTTTCCCAATGCATGTGATGCTGTCTGGCCGTGTGCGTGCTTTCACATATGTAACCTAACTTGCAGGAGAGGACAGCCAGAGTGGGACCATGGCATCAAATGAGTAGGACTTCATTCCACCGTGGTTATGACTGCAATCAGCCCACTACGAATCCCACCCCACAGCTGCTATTCGAAATACCAAAATAGGGCTAAGAGTTGCCCCAGTTTGCAGCTGGGACAGACGAAGGCGCCCGGTTGTGCTGATGAAGATGCACCATGGCATTTCTCCAGTGTGGTGTAGAGGTTAAGAGTGGTAGACTTGTAATCTGGGGAACCGGGTTCGCGTCTCCGCTCCTCCACATGCAGCTGCTGGGTGACCTTGGGCTAGTCACACTTGGGCTAGTCTCAGCCCCACCCACCTCACAGGGTATCTGTTGTGGGGGAGGAGGGGAAAGGAGATTGTTAGCCGCTTTGAGACTCCTTTGGGTAGTGATAAAGCGAGATATCAAATCCAAACTACTACTACTACTCTTCTTCTTCTTCTTCTTCTTCTTCTTCTTCTTCTTCTTCTTCTTCTTCTTCTTCTTCTTCTTCTTCTTCTTCTTCTTCTTCTTCTCTCTGTGCTCCTCGCGGTGGTCATTCTTCCTCTGGTCACTGCTGTGGATACACGCCACGGCCAATGGTCTGATTGTCTACGGTGATCTTGTGAAAAAAGGACAGTGACATAGAAAACTGCCTTATCCTAAATTAAGATTATTGGTCCATCTAGCTCAGTATTACACTGACTGTTACTAGATCTCATTTTCGGACAGGGGACCTTCTGAGCTCTATCTTCCAGGTCCTTAATCTTCCAACATTTAGCTTCATTGGATGGCCCCCAAGTTGTAGTATTGTGAGAAACGCCTCTCTACTCACTTCCTTCACACCGGCTGTATTGGACTGGTGTGTGTGTGTGTGCGTGTGTTGGACTGGGAGTAGAATGTATAGGATTGCAGAATAACCTATTAAAGAGGTTGCTCAGAGGACCACTATATAACTGAGAACTCTGCTCTTTTCCATCACATCTAGCATACAAAGCAATCCCCCTGATTCCTCAGCTTTGTTTTCCATAGATGCTCATTTTTTATTCACTTGGACTCCTTTGCAAGTTGAGAACAAGCAGCAACAGAATAAATCACCCAGAAAAATGCACACACTATATATATGCACACATACACATTTAGCAGTGAAGAACTTTTCAACTTCCTATCATAACTCTTTACAGTTTGCATTTCTTCTTTCCTAAAAGAATATTTGATCATATTCCAGGACTTCTATTCAAGTGCCTATTCAAGACTAAACAATGAGGTTTAGCATATAGCTTCAAAATGTTACTTGGGAAAGGCAAAATAGGGAAGCTTGAATTAGAGAGAGGTGAGATCACCCAAGGACAACTCAGGGTGGCTTTGCAGCTGCCTTTACAAGGAGCAGGGGCTGTGTAATTTCACCGTATTAGGGAGGATATTTACCTTTTGAGGCAGAATGAAGGCTCAACAAGACATGACCTTAAATGCGTATTTGCATTTAATATGCAGTGTTTTAAATAATGAAAATAGCATCAGGTTGTGTGTGTGTGCATCCGCAGAATTAGCAGGATCAGGGCAAGTGTTGTAAGGGAGAATCTAATCCAATGAGAGAATACATGCTCTCTCTCTCTCTCTCTCTCTCTCTCTCACACACACACACACAGAGAGAGAGAGGGGGGGGGAAGGCCAACTATAGAAGTGGATTTGTTCTTAAGCGAATTATTTTGGGAGCTTAGAGGAAGAAGAGGCCTAAGAAAAAAGGATGTTTTGGGGCAATGTATCACAAAGCTGTTCTAAATAAATAAATAAGCAAGCTATTGGCCGAGATCTTTCTATCAACACTCTTCCACTTACACCCTCACACACTCTACTTCATGATGAAGGCAGTTAATATCACTCTACCTAAAGCTTCACATAAACAACAAGTCAAATCTCTGCCCCATCCCAGAATTCATTATGGAAACCATTTCAAGGCTTTGCCTCAGAGCATGTAAGCTATTCCATAAACACATCTATATCACTTGTTTACTGCCAAAGCAAGTTACGAACATCAGACCATACAAAGAGCCTTCTGGATCAGATCAATGGACCATCTGGTCCAGCATTCTGTTCGCACAGTGGCCAGTCAGATGCCTGCAAGCAAGACCCAAGGACAAGCACACACTCCCCTCTTCCAGTTTCCAGAAGCTGGTATTCAGAAGCATTTCTGCCCCCAGCCATTAAGGCAGCACATAGCCATTGTGGCTGGTGGCCATTGGTAGCCTCATTGCCATTCACAAATCAAACAGTGTAGGCATTCATTTGATGTCAGATACATCATCACCATCATCTTCAGCATCATAGCTGTCATTCCTATCATTATTAATCACCTTCCACCACCTGAAACGCCATGCTTTCCAATGATATATGGTGATTTTGATTGGCAATGCTCATTCAGCCATGCAGAACATTCACCCATACAAATTCTAGCATTCTGCATAGTAGTCACCAGCCATCAGAAGTTACCCAAAGTGGTTGTGGCAATCCAGCCATCTGGGAAAGGTGTAAATAATAAAATTGTTGTTGTTGTTACTCATCAAATGCCTTCAGCTATCAAGCTACACAAAAGCATTGATTGCTAGGTCCATTTTGCATAAGCATAGAACATAAGCTTGCAATATGATGCTCCAAACTAGAACCTTTTTATTTGTATTAAACAACAAACAACAACAACAATTTTATTATTTATACCCTGCCCATCTGGCTAGGTTTCCCCAGCCACTCTGGGTGGCTTACAACACATAAAAATTTGTAAAACATTAGACATTAAAAAATTCCTGATGCAATCTTCAGATAGGATCAATTGCACATTTGCATTGATGCAGTTTTGTGGCTCCCAGGTGGCTCTGTGGGTTAAACCACAGAGTCTAGGGCTTGCTGACCAGAAGGTCGGCGGTTCGAATCCCTGCAACGGGGTGAGCTCCCGTTGCTCGGACCCAGCTCCTGCCCACCTAGCAGTTCGAAAGCACATCAAAGTGCAAGTAGATAAATAGGGACCGCTCCGGCGGGAAGGTAAACGGCGTTTCCGTGCGCTGCTCTGGTTCGCCAGAAGCAGCTTTGTCATGCTGGCCACATGACCCGGAAGCTGTCTGCGGACAAACGCCGGCTCCCTCGGCCTATAGAGCGAGATGAGCGCCGCAACCCCAGAGTCGGACACGACTGGACCTGAAGGTCAGGGGCTCCTTTACCTTTACCTTTAGTTTTGTGTGTTACTGCAATATTTTTGAGCAGGCTGTTATCTTGCCTACTATCATCCCCTTGTGAGTCCACCAGCTGTTGCGTACCCCTGGCAGCACCCCTGCAAAGAATATGCATGGGTTAAGGTTAGGTTCTTGCCAGCACCAATTATAAAGTTAGCGACTCCTTGGAGTGATCGGATCTCTCTTTTGTGATAACAAGCATGTGTGAACAGAAAGGGAGAGACTGTATTGTCGAGGGACAACAAAATATATGACGGCGCATTACTTTTTTCTTTTTGCTGGAGAGATAATGAGATGTGAAAGGAACAGTTTCACACAGATGGCCGTCTCATGTCTTGTGGGAAAGTTTCTGGCTGGTTCTTATTCTTTCCCCTGAATAAAGTAGAATTGCATCAGCAGCAGTGGACAAAAGAAAGAGAGCATCAAAACAACAGCAAAATGTTGATTCCAAGGAACTGAGAACTAGAGGGTGAGGCACAGGACGTACTGCAGAAACTTTCTCCAGGACAGAAATGGAGGTTGGGGGTAACTATTACAAATTCGCATCAAGGGGATTGAACTAGAGCTGTCCATTGTTCTCAGTCCATGGGATGATGAAGACATCATTAGGGATGGCCTAAACAAAACATTTCTTATCAGTATCACTTTTGCATACGGCCACGTGTCCAATCAGGAAGTTCTTATTCAGAGAGATACCTGCCTAAACAGGTGTGTCTTCAAGAGCTGGTAAATGCCATTACCAATGAGACCTCTAGCAGTTCAGCAGGGAGGGAGGCCCACAACACTGGTGTCACCAGTGGAAAGGCCATCCTCTGTGTTGCCATAAGCTGATAATCACCAGCTAAACCAGGCACCCCCAAATTTCCGCCCTCCAGATGTTTTGGACTACAATTCCCATCATCCCTGACCATTGGTCCTGTTAGCTAGGGATCATGGGAGTTGTAGGCCAGAACATCTGGAGGGCCGCAGTTTGGGGATGCCTGAGCTAAACCATAGCAAAACCAAAGAGGTTCCAATAGAGGAAAAGAGGTTTTTCTCAGGTAGCTTGTGTCATACATTGTCATAGGTGTGTCAAACGTGTGGAGGAAAACCTTAAACACATTGCAGAGTTCAGCAGAGTTCCCAAAAATAGACCAGAGGCAATACTACTTCATTCAGCAGAGCTTTACTTGTGCTGAAGGCAAATGAGAGTAATGGTTATCAAATCCAATACAATCAGGATTGGCTCAGTCCATACAAAATCCAGTTGCAGCATTTATAAACTTAACTCATAATAAGACTAAACCTTAGCACTAAGCATCCTTTGTACAGAAACAGAAACACTACACCAGAAGGAAGAGAGCTAAAGAGAAAAGTAAGACCCGAGCTCCTTTTGGCCTGTATTTATAGTCAGCATAACTCTGCAGAATAGAGAGAACTATTTCAAAGCAGCTTCCCAGAAGGTATAACCCAAACAATCATTAACCCTTCTGCCTCTGCTTCTCTCACACAGAGAAGCTTGTAGTAGTTTCTTGTATTAATCAGAATAGAAGAGAATAGGAAATATTTTTACACATGAGATCAATACTTTCTGAGCTAAGAAATGCAAACTGACATCTTGGTCCAGAGATATCGAGAGCCTTATCTATAAATAGCAGGACCTCAAAACTGGTTTGGTGACTAGTAGGCAATCTGCAGATCCCTTAGTACTGGTGTGATATGGGCTCAATAAGGAGCACCACCCATGGATCTGGACCATCTCCAGACCATTAGTCTGAGGGGATCAGGTCACTTTGCATTGGAATTTGCAAAATAAAAATAAACATTTAATCAAATTCCTCAAATATTCCTAGCTGCCATTGGGTTATCACACTGACAGACAAAGGCTGTCCAGGATCACAGGGAGATGTTATTCTCATCACTTGCCGCAAGATCCTGAGAGTTTCTGGATGTAAAAAATGTGTTCTACTACTGGACTTACAGTTCCTTCACTAATGGAGCTCTCTGTGGAGAAAGCATCTGCTGCCTTATCTGCTATGCAAAGAAATGGCTAGTTTTGAATTCTGCTATGGACTGCTGCAGAGCACCTTGGCATATTTACTGTGGCATGAAGAACTGGTCACTTAGGCCTTTGGCACACACAAATTGTCAGAAGCTGAAAGTTAATCCAAGCCGAAGAAAAATAAATCACTCGCCCAGAGCCTGGGAGTTCTGTGATTCATCAGCACTCTGCCTTTTCTTGGATGGAGAACTACATTGCAAATTACAGATAAATTGCAAATTTCAAAGGATGGATGCATTCCAGTTTGCATATTGTTTCAAAAAGTATGAGTAGGGAAGTCATTTAAATATGAACTGCATTGAATTCCTCCACCATCCCTAATGGGGGCCCTCTTAAGAAGAATATTGTTTTCCTTTCTTAAAAATATGATCAGATCTGTTGTTCTGGGGGAGCCTCCTGTTCAGTCTGCTGGGTGGGAACCTGAAATTCCGCTACAAAGTCCTGCTTTGACAGCATCAATGGCTAGCATATGGACCCTCAGCCTGATCCAATCAGGCTGGGTTTTTTTATGTCAGCACTCCCTCTAATAGCAAACCTAGGTACTGAGTGCCAACAGAAATGTTGCCAGAAAAGGGCTACTGAGAAATAAGGAGGAGGTATCAACATGCTTGGAGGGATTCCAAGTTTTGCAGAAGTTTTGTTTTGTTTTGTTTTTTAATCCACTCCCCACACAATAATTTCCCAATTACCTTATTAAATCTAGCTGCTTTATATATCAAAGTAATCATTAATTTGCTATCCAAAGGCTTTAGAATTAAAAGCTTCCTGTATGCCACTATGAGTAATTTGATGAAATTATTGCTACTAGAGCTATTACCTGCCAATCGAACCAAGAGATTAGGGGAAGAAGAGAACAATAAGACCACAGACTGATGAAAGTTGACTTTTAATCATTAGGCTTGTTAACATTTCCCCCCAAAATTCTCCAGGTCCCAGGCAAGATCTGGGGGATATTTTCACCGACGTAATTCAGGGAGAGTTGTGGGCTTAACTTCCAAGAGCAAATTTGTTTCAACTCTAAATAAGGGACTTCTTACCTTTTTTTTTTTTTTTACAAAATACTTTACACCGATTCAAAGCTATTCAAGAGGGGCTACAGCAGCCCAGATTCTTATGGAGGAAGAAATGGTCAGGTGAAAAGCCCATCTAGTCCATCATCCTTTTCTCACAATGACCAACTAGATGCTTCTCAGAAACCCACAAGTGGGACCTGAATGTATGAACACTACCCACATTTGTGATTTCCAGCAACTGGTATTCAGAGCCATCGAAAGCCTTAAAACTGCATGAAATTGTCTAATCCTTTTATAAAAAACTATCCAAGTTGGTGGCCCTCACTACCTCTTCTGGGAGTGAATTCTGTATTTTGATTGTACGAAGAAGCATTTATTTATGTCTGTCCAGAATCTTCCAACATTTGGCTTCATTAGATGGACCCAAACGGTGGCATAGCGGGGGTTGCCAGCATGCGGGGCCACACAAAGTGAGGGGAAACAGGTGGAGAAAGCATGCAAATTCAACTGCCTAATGGTGTCCACGTCACCCAGGAGACTGCAGCTACAGAGATAAGAAAAGAAGAGTCGTTTCATTGTCTGGAGAGCTCACTTCCTGGTTCACATGGAGACGCTGTTTTCAACAGAGCCCGGTGATAGACATGCACAGCTGCATTGAAGCAGCACTGGGTGTTTAAATTTTGTGCCCCTAACAATTTTGCGCCCAAGGCAACCACCCCCCGTGCCCCCCTATGCTACTCCACTCGTTCCAAGTAGTAGTACAGTGGAACCTCGGTTTATGAACTCGGTTTATGAATTTTCGGTTTATGAACGCCGTGGACCCATCTGGAACGGATTAATTCACTTTCCATTACTTTTAATGGGAAAGTTCGCTTCAGTTTATGAACAGACTTCCGGAACCAATTACACCCATGTTTCAGTTTATGAACGCTTCAGTTTAAGTACTCCGCGGACCCGTCTGGAACGGATTAATCCACTTTCCATTACTTTCAATGGGAAAGTTCGCTTCAGTTTATGAACGGTTACTCCGCGGACCGTCTGGAACGGATTAATCCACTTTCCATTACTTTCAATGGGAAAGTTCGCTTCAGTTTATGAACGCTTCAGTTTATGAACAGACTTCCGGAACCAATTGTGTTCATAAACCGAGGTACCACTGTAGTATTTGTGAGAACCTTTGTTAGCTGTTCCAACACAGCAAGCTACACCTGTTGGAAATTCCTAATAATAATAATTTATTATTTATACCCCGCCCATACTCTGGGCACCTTCCAACCAAATATTAAAAACAACACAGCATCAAACATTAAAAACTTCCCTAAACAGGGCCGCCTTCAGTTGTCTTTTAAAAGTAAAATAGCTGCTTATTGCCTTGACATCTGATGGGAGGGCGTTCCACAGGGCGGGTGCCACTACCGAGAAGGCCCTCTGCCTGGTTCCTTGTAACCTCACTTCTTGCAGCGAGGGAACCGCCAGAAGGCCCTCGGCGCTGGATCTCAGTGTCCAGGCTGAATGATGGGGGTGGAGACGCTCCTTCAGGTATACAGGACCACATGAGAGGAGCTCTGCTGGATCAGAACAAGGTCCAGCATCCTGTTCCCCTGTGGGCCAAGCAGATGCCGGTGGGAAGCCTGCAAGCAGGAGGTGAGTCAAACAGTGATCTCCCTACCTGTGTTTCCCAACAACTTGTTTTCAGAGGCATACAGCCTCCGACAGTGCAATGGTGGCAGAAATCAACACCAATGTCTTGGTGGGGGGGGGGGGGAATTCCTTTTCTTGCCCAGCTTGCTCCACTGAGAAGCAAAATTAAGTCACAAGAAAGATACAATTGTTTTCCTGATGCATACCGAGATCCAAGTAAACAGATTGATTGTTTTGGAGAGGCTTTAACATAGCTGTCACCACTTATGACTAAATAAGCTTTCCAAATCTCTGCTGGATTTTTGCTTGCCCGAATGGAAATACTGCCTTCCTTGTTTAAGAGAAATTGGTTTTGCATGGGCATACTTCCGTCCTTGCCTCTCTTGCAATATATATCCAGTGAAAATGTGCTGGAGATAGATAAGCAGTATTTTAAGCTGCTTGGGAATACAGAGGAATACAAAGCAGGAAATCTTGATACGGGCAGTGAGAAATATTGCAAGGTATTATGGCTCTCGGAATGGTAATGATGGTGTTTGTCAGAATGGGACTCTGCAGATTTCCCCTGGAATCAATCTAGATGTCAGTGTGCATACATGTGATAATATAAAGCTGGGAGGAACTGTGAACATTTTAGGAAGCATTTCTCTTTGTCATTCCACAGGTCCTTGGTAAATGCAGAGAGGAAAGGTGGTTTATCTGTTTATCTCCTGGTTCACCAGCCATTACAGAGGATTCTGGGATAATAGTGGATCGCCAAACAGAGCACAGGAATAAAAGAAGCTGCCTTATACTCAATCCAACCATTGGTCCATCTAATTCAGTATTGTATACACTGACTGGCAGCAGCTTTCCGGAGCTTCGGACAAGGGCTGTTTCTTGAACCATGGACTTTCTGCATGCAGAGCATAAGAACAGTACAGGTATGTGAGTGTCGCACTAACCATGGGCATTGGCGAGGATCTAATTTAAGACATTAACATATCAAACAATCTCTAATGCATGGTCAGTGACGATAAGAATACAAATTAGAATGTTGGAAATATGTGCACTTTTGACAGGATCTATCCCGAGTCCCAATGTATTCTCACTCTTCAATTCTATGATTCTATGATCTTCCACATGCGCTGTATCAGGAAGATTTGGGGCATCATATGGCAGAACTGGATATGGAACAACTGATTGGTTCAAACATGGGAAAGGAGTACGACAAGGCTGTATATTGTCTCCCTGCTTATTTAACTTAGATGCAGAATTCATCATGTGAAAGGCTGGACTGGATGAATCCCAAACTGGAATTAAGATTGCCGGAAGAAATATCAACAACCTCAGATATGCAGATGACACAACCTTGATGGCAGAAAGTGAGGAGGAATTAAAGAACCTTGTAATGAGGGTGAAAGAGGAGAGCGCAAAATATGGTCTGAAGCTCAACATCAAAAAAACCAAGATCATGGCCACTGGTCCCATCACCTCCTGGCAAATAGAAGGGGAAGAAATGGAGGCAGTGAGAGATTTTACTTTCTTGGGTTCCATGATCACTGCAGATGGTGACAGCAGTCACAAAATTAAAAGACACCTGCTTCTTGGGAGAAAAGCAATGACAAACCTAGACAGCATCTTAAAAAGCAGAGACATCACCTTGCCGACAAAGGTCCATATAGTTAAAGCTATGGTTTTCCCAGTAGTGATGTATGGAAGTGAGAGCTGGACATAAAGAAGGCTGATCGCCGAAAAATTGATGCTTTTGAATTATGGTGCTGGAGGAGACTCTTGAGCAGGCATCCCCAAACTGCGGCCCTCCAGATGTTTTGGCCCACAACTCCCATGATCCCTACCTAAGAGGACCAGTGGTCAGGGATGATGGGAATTGTAGTCCAAAACATCTGGAGGGCTGAAGTTTGGGGATGCCTGCTCTTGAGAGTCCCATGGACTGCAAGAAGATCAAACCTCTCCATTCTGAAGGAAATCAGCTATGGTTTTCCCAGCACTGATGTATGGAAGTGAGAGCTGGACCATAAAGAAGGCTGATCGCTGAAGAATTGATGCTTTTGAATTATGGTGCTGGAGGAGACTCTTGAGAGTCCCATGGACTGCAAGAAGATCAAACCTATCAATTCAGAAGGAAATCAGCCCTGAGTGCTCACTGGAAGGACAGATCGTGAAGCTGAGGCTCCAATACTTTGGCCACCTCATAAGAAGAGAAGACTCCCTGGAAAAGACCCTGATGTTGGGAAAGATTGAGGGCACTAGGATGACAGAGGGGATGACAGAGGACAAGCTGGTTGGACAGTGTTCTCGAAGCTACGAACATGAGTTTGACCAAGCTGTGGGAGGCAGTGGAAGAGTGGAGTGCCTGGTGTGCTCTGGTCCATGGGGTCACGATGACTAAACGACTAAACAACACCAACAATGGCAGGACAGAATTTCAAACACAGATGTGCTCTCCCAAGCCCACATTCCCAGCACTCCTGTGTCAGCGACATCTACACTGGCTTGGCCAAGTGCCCAGAATGCATAACTCTGTTAAAGCATGGTGATGATAATGCCAAGGTTGCAGGTTCGATCCTGGTATGGGACAGCTGCATATTCTTGTATTGCAGGAGTTTGGATTAGCTGATCCTAGAGTTGCTTTTCAACTCTACAATTCTAGGATTCTAGGTTCTGCAAGGATGTGCTTTACGGGCACCAGGCCCATTGACAGACCAACCCTGTGCTACAAAGATGCCTGCAAGCATGACATGAAGACTGGCAACATCAACCACGCTGTGTGCGAATCCCTTGCAGACGACTGCAGCACTTGGAGACAGTCAGGTCGTGCATCCACAGCAGTGACCAGAGGAGGAATGACTGCTGGAAGGAGTGCAGAAAGAAGAAACACCATGGTATACCCATTTCAGCACAACTGGACGCCTTTATCTGCCCCAGCTGCAACAAAACATGTCTCTCCCCTATCCGTTTCTACAGCGGCAACGGGCACTGTAACTCTCTAATGGTTTGATCTTACCCGTGAAGGCTCACTCTTCCATTGTCTCCCAAATAGACAGGTGCCCATTCTTATTTTTATTCTTATACCTGACTACACTGCTTAGACACAATGTTGTTAAGTGCAGTATATAAATTACTGCAATGAAATGCATATCTGCTCAATTCTATTTGCAAGGACGATGGAAAAGTAACAATCCCATTTAGAAGAAGAATTGATTACAAATCCAGCAATTGTCATGTGTGTGCTGTTTTCACACCAGATGCTCGCCTCTTCTTTCAACTCTTTCGATTATGTTGGTAGTAATTAAGAAAACGAGGGGGAATAGCAAAATATGTGACTTCTGACAACTTAGACAAATCCACTGGCTGAAAGCAAGTAGGCTACATACTGATCTCCATACCTTCGCAATAGTGGGTGTTACTTAAGGCTTGATCATTCCTCACCTCAGGGTGTCTGAGACTTTCAGAACTTCTCACTTATCCAAAGGCATTTCTAAAATATGAATTTAACACATACAGTTATGACTGAGCATGCCTTAGAGTAGGCATCCCCAAACTCGGCCCTCCAGATGTTTTGGGACTACAACTCCCATCATCCCTAGCTAACAGGACCAGTGGTCAGGTATGCTGGGAATTGTAGTCCCCAAACATCTGGAGGGCCGAGTTTGGGGATGCCTGCCTTAGAGGCAGTACGATGGGCAAATGACTCCAATCGTGAAAATTCATCAGCACAGTAGTGTACATTTCGTCCAATACACACATTTTGTTTGCATCGTGTATGGATTTCCCCCAATGCAATATATTTTGTATGTAATTTTCACCAACATGCACATTTTATGCATTATTTCCTCTCCTAAAAATGCATTTTTGTAACACCTTTTGGGGTGGGAGGGACTGCATTGCAAAATTCAGAGAAACATGAATTCCAAAGGTTAGCTGTGCTTTGGGGCCAATGTTGTTTGAGGAGGTGCAACTTAAAATGCAAATCAAACCAAATTTCTTCCCCACCCCATCCTGCGGATCTTTCAGAGCTGTAGTTTGTTTTGTATTTCAACAATGACACAATGAAGAGATGCTTGAGAATAATTCCGTGGCAAATGTTTCTGTATATATGAACTTCTGTATTATACGTGATCTGTGTGAATAATGGATGCTCAGTCGCCCCAGTTGCTTTCTCTGGATATGGGGGGTGGGGAGGAGCACCTTCTGTCTCTCTCTAACTCTGGTTCTGTTTGCGCAATCCCAGCAAGATGTCATTGACTATTCTGTGCCACAGGAAATAAATGAGGAGAAATTGGAATGATGAAGGAGGACCTACAACAGTTGCTTAGATGGGGCTGCTGTTTTTCCCATCTCTGCATGACAAGCGCAGCTGCCAAATTCTGTCTCCTGCACAGCTGTTAAGAAGAGTACAGAGGTCCTGCCTTCCTTTGCATCTGGCCACCCTCGAAGGAGCACCATAGGTGGTAAGGAGAAGGAGGGCGCACCTGGAGCACACAGCAGCAGTTCAAGGAATCCGCTGTTATGGTAATGATCGTTTCTGTTGTTGCTGCAGGAAGGAGAAGCTTAAATGAGCAACATCTCTCCTACATTTTGCTAAATGCCTTCTTTACACACACGGGCATGTGCTCCAGGAGAAAAGCGACAGATTTAGTTCCCTTCCTTACCAACAGCTGTTCCCAGCTTTAATTATGTGTGGCACACAAACAGCATCTCAAATCAAAATGCTTTTCTTTGGGAGGATTGGGGGGGGAGGGAGAATTATTCCCTCTTTGAAACTCCAATTTGTGCATAGATTTATCGCTATAAACAGGATATTAGAGCCACAAATGTGATCACTTATTTTTAATGAGTGCTTCAAAGTTAATCCATTTTACTCTCTGGATGTTCTCAGCTGCCTTTGACATAATTACATTCCTGTTATCATTAATTCACAACACACCCCTTCGTGCTAAGCAATCTCTTCTTCACCCTTCATCCCTCCCCCCCCCAACCTCTGCTTTCCCTTTTCGGAATGTGCTTCAATTTGTACCCATCACATGAAGCTGGAGAAGGGTTGAAGAAAAGCGCAACATTTTAAATGGAGAGGGGGGCGGGGTTTGAAAGCACTTCTCTGTCTTCCAAGCAAGCATGCATTTTCCTCTCCACATCTGAGCCTTGAAACAAAACAGTTTGTAGCAGGGGTGGAATCCAGTATGGATGACACTAATTGGCTAGCATCCATGATGTCACAACAACCCTGACTAGTTTTAAAACAATGTTTTCAAATGTATCAATTTTCAGACAGGCAAGGGATAAATGTAAAGTATAAACAGACACCTGGCACTTGGTGGAGGGTGGTGGTGGTGGGTACACCTAGCCTGAAACTGAGGGGGGAGTATGATTGGTGACTAACCTAGGTCACATTCACATCCTGCATGATACCTCTTTAAACAGTCATGGCTTCCCTCAAAGAATTCTGGGAGCTGTAGTTTGTTAAGGGTGCTGAGAGTTGTTGATGTTGTTGTTGTTTAGTCATTTAGTCGTGCCCGACTCTTCATGACCCCATGGACCATAGCACGCCAGGCACTCCTGTCTTCCACTGCCTCCCGCAGCTTGGTCAGACTCATGTTCGTAGCTTCAAGAACACTGTCCAACCATCTTGTCCTCTGTCACCCCCTTCTCCTAGTGCCCTCAATCTTTCCCAACATCAGGGTCTTTTCCAGGGAGTCTTCTCTTCTCATGAGGTGGCCAAAGTATTGGAGCGTCAGCTTCAGGATCTGTCCTTCCAGTGAGCACTCAGGGCTGATTTCCTTAAGAATGGACAGGTTTGATCTTCTTGCAGTCCATGGGACTCTCAAGAGTCTCCTCCAGCACCATAATTCAAAAGCATCAATTCTTGGTATTTCTGAGAGTTGTTAGGAGACCCTTATTCCCCTCACAGAGCTACAATTTATAGAGTGGTCTAACAATCAACCCATCTTCACAAGGAACTCTGTGAATTGTAGCCTCCTGGCAAGTCTCAGAGATCTTAATAAACTACAGCTCCCACAAGTCTTTGGGGAAGACATGGCAGTTGAAAGTGACATCACAGTGCTTTAGCTGTACGGTGTGAATGTGGCCTTGGAGGTGGGGGAGAAGTTTGGTTCAGTTCACATTAAAAGAAGAACCTTCTCAATTTTAATTTCCCCGATCAATATGTGAACGAATACACAGGCATTTTTCTAAATTCATACTTCTCTGAGTTTTGCAGTGTAGTTTTTTCAGCTGAGTAAGTTCTACAAAAACACATATACTAAGGGGAGTTGCTTGGAAAAATGTGTATGTTTGGCCAATACACACACACACACACACACACACACACGTGTATATTATGAGAAATTTGCATAAAAATGCTGGTGAATTTTCATGAGACTTTTGTAAATACAAAACATCACGAACTGATGTGGAAATGTAGAAATTAAAATTTAAGATTATCTGCCTATAGAATTTCAAGGCCAAGGTACTTAAACAGGCCCCTGTGGCCTCTGCCCCCCCCCTCTCTCTCTCTCATGCCTGTTCACACTGCAAAGTTTAAGGTTCTGTGCTTGGATCGTGCCAGATTGGGCAATTTTCATAGTAAAACCTCTTGGGACACATCCTCAAAAGTCTCGTTTCAGGTGTACATTAATCTCTCTGCCTTTATCTGAAGTATCATTCATTCTGTGCTGCAGAGCAAAATTATGCTCAAGTGTCTTTCTAACTGCCTCCCAGATGGAAAGTTCAGATTCATCCTGTAGCATGAATGTTAATGAAACAACATGACAAACATTTCCTGGAATACGAGAGATCAATGAAACCAACTGAAACAAAGCATTCAGGCTGAAACCTTCCTTAGCGTTTCTTATGCTTCCATTCAGAACAGGGCAACCGAAATTATCAAGGGGGTGGGCAAGTCCCATAGGAGAACAGGTTGCAACCACCAGGGCTTTCAAGTTTAATTTCTCAAAATTCAGTTCTGTTCCTCCCTGTCCAAAACGGTTGGTGAACCCTAGGTGAATCCCTGCTGCAGGCCTACCAGGAGACTGAATAAAACTCTCTTTTAAAAAAAAAACATCCATGGAGTGTGAATTCAGTAATCAACATTTGACAGACAATGCTCTGGAAGTTGGCAGTTGCAGCAACTAAACAGGGTCTATTATCTGCCTTTTAAAAACACCCAAAACGTTGTTATATTGGAGATACAATTTGCGGAAAGAACGTGATCCTCAAGAAAAAGCTATTATCTTATCCAGAGGTGGTGAAATTACTGGCAGAGAAATGGAGACATTTCCTAGAAAAAGCCAGATGTACAATATTGTACTATTATTGGCAGCAATAATCATCCGGACAATGGGGAAAGATGAGCTTCAGCTTTTGAGCTACCTTAGAGATGTCAGTGGAAGAGATATATTTCTTTTACTTGTTGCAGAGGTGTAGCAGAGTTAGCCTTGCACTGACCAAAATGAAGAGCCTGTTAAGGAGCTGGCTGGCTGCTGAGTCACAGCTGTATGTGATCTAGTTAGAGAAGGTTGTCCAATATTGTCCCTGAAGAATGGAGGGGTGTGCGTGTGTGTGCAGGTGAACCATTGTCCCTATTTGGTCATTGGAGGAGAGCTGGGGATGCTTCTTAAACATTTTGCTAGTGTACACAACCATGCAGGAGTAGAGTTAGGAAGTGGAGATGGAACTCAGTGTCAGTGCTATGGCGAATGTTCTGTCTGTAAGCATTTCAGCTTGCCAAGTGGAATGATTCTCCCTCTCTTCCCCCTTTTTACTGTTTTGGGGTTCTCCTGACTCCCCCAAACCAATTACGGAGTAGGAGGGAAGTGGGGGAGGCATTATGCAAGAGAAAGTCCTTCTTCAGGGTTTCTGCTGATGGGGCTCATTAGATTAATTATGCCCTGAAGGTTGTATCCAACAAAAATCCTACTCAGGAGACCCACTGAAATTAATTAGCCTGTGTTAAGCATGTCCATTATTTTCAGTGGGCTTACTCTGAGTGGGACTAACATTGACTATAACCTCTAGAAAGTTGCCTTGGACAAGCCAGGCAGTGGCGAAGCTGTATGCTCCGCTACCGGGGGCAGAGAGCAGGTGGGGGGCGTGGCTGGCGGCCCCTGGGGGCATGGTACACCACCCTCGAGGGCGTGGTGCACTGCCTGCAGGGGCGTGGCATGCCGCCTGTGGGGGCATGGTGCCCAGCACACGGGGGGTGCACAGAGCATGTCCGGGGCCCCGCCACGATGGCACCCTACCAGAATAGTAGTGCCTGGGGCGGTCCTCTCCCTCTGCACTCCCGTTCCTCTGCCAGTGAGGCCAGGTTCTTTGCATGATCTTCTCTTATCTGTATAGTGGCTCTATAGGGTCTCCCTTTGTAGAAAGCAAAACAAAAAAGGGAGATGCTAGGGATCAAACCTGGAGGTATCTGCATGCCAAGCATGTCCTCTTCTACAGAGTTATGATCAGTTCCCAAGGCTGCTGTGGTTCCCATTTTCAGTGCATACATCCAGATCTGCAGCTGTTAAATTTCTGAAGGAGAAAGGGGAATCAGAGAGACATAGAATTGTAGAGTTGGAAGGTACAAGTCCAGCCCCCCTGCAGTGCAGGAATCTCAGCTAAAGTATCCATGACAGATGGCCATCCTTCCTCTGCTTTAGAACATCCAAAGAAGGAATGTCTACCACCTCCTGAGGGAGACCATTCCAGATGTCTTCTAAAGGTTGTATATAGTTACAGGTAGGTAGCCATGTTGGTCTGCCATAGTTGAAACAAAATAAAAAAATTCCTTCCAGTAGCACCTTAGAGACCAACTAAGTTTGTCATTGGTATGAGCTTTCGTGTGCATGCACACTTCTTCAGATACACTGAAACAGAAGTCACCAGACCCTTATGTATAGTGAGAGGGTGCGGAGGGGTATTACTCAGAAGGGTGGTGGGAATGGGTGATTGGCTGATAGGTGTGGTAAACCTGCTGACGGCTGTTAACAACAGCAATTGGTCTCACAGGAAAAAGCAAGGGGTGAGGTGGCTAAAAATAGCTTTATCATGTATAATGAGATAAGAATCCAATGTCTCTATTCAGACCAGGTCTCTTCATGGTTTTATGTTTGGTAATAAGTTGCAATTCAGCAACTTCTCTTTCCAGTCTATTTCTGAAATTCTTTTGTAATAAAACAGCTGCTTTGAGATCTTGTATAGAATGTCCTGGGAGATGGAAGTGTTCTCCTACTGGTTTCTCTGTCTTGTGATTCCTGATGTCAGATTTATGTCCATTTATCCTTTGGCATAAGGTTTGGCCTGTTTGTCCAATATAATAATAATAATAATAATAATAATAATAATATTTATACCCCACCCATCTGTCTGGGTTTCCCCAGCCACTCTGGGCGGCTTCCAACAGAAAAATAAAATAATCTAATATATTAAGCATTAAAGCCTCCCTAAACAGGGCTGCCTTCAGATGTCTTCTAAAAATCTGGTAACTGTTTTTCTCTTTGACATCCGATGGGAGGGCATTCCAATATAGAGAGCTGAAGGGCACTGTTGGCATTTGATGGCATACACAATGTTGTATAGTTATTTATCTCCTTGACATGCGATTGGAGAACGTTCTACAGGGCGGGTGCCACTGCCGAGAAGACCCTCTTCCTGGTTCCCTGTAACTTCACTTCTTGCATTGAGGAAACCTCCAGAAGGCCTTTGGAGCTGAATTTCAGTGTCCGGACTGAACGGTGGGGGTGGAGATGTTCCTTCAGGTATACAGAGCTGAGGCCGTTTAGGGCTTTAAAGGTCAACACCAACACTTTGAATTGTGCTCAGAAACTTCCTGAGAGCCAATGTAGGGTCCACAAATACCATACTCTGTTTCTCCTGACCCTCCATTTTACCCAAACATTTGGATCCCCGGTAACCTACTAAAGAGTAGGTAAGCATGCTCTTCTCAATAGGTGAGGGGCTTGGTCCACACCTTTTCCTCCTCCATCACTACTACAACCGCTGGTAATTTGAGCACTATAGTATCCCTTCTCTCATTTGTGAAAAGTCAGGTGTTACAGTGCTACCTCTGGTTAGGAACTTAATTCGTTCCGGAGGTCCGTTCTTAACCTGAAACTGTTCTTAAGCTGAAGCACCTCTTTAGCTAATGGGGCCTCCTGCTGCCGATGCACCGCCGGAACACGGTTTCTGTTCTCATCCTGAAGCAAAGTTCTTAACCCGAGGTACTATTTCTGGGTTAGTGGAGTCTGTAACCCGAGGTACCACGGTATTCTATAAAAGGAGTTAGTCCTATAAAGAAGGGAGATGATCAAAGCCAAGCAGGCAGGGGAGAGCCATGTATATCACACTGAGCTCTTTGGAAGAAAAGTGAGATTAAAATGCAACAACAAATAAATAAATAAATAAATGCACATACCAATAACTCATGATATTCTGTACCAGGGGGTAGGCAACCTAAGGCCCAGGGGCCAGCTGCAGCCCAATCGCCATCTCAATCCGGCCCGCGGATGGTACGGGAATCAGTGTGTTTTTACATGAGTAGAATGTGTCCTTTTATTTAAAATGCATCTCTGGGTTATTTGTGGGGCATAGGAATTCGTGCATCTTTTTTTTCTTCTTCAAAATATTGTCTGGCCCACCACAAGGTCTGAGGGACAGTAGACTGACCCGCAGCTGAAAAAGGTTGCTGACCCCTGTTCTGTACCATGGTGGAAACTATTCTGGTCACAGACTTGATACAAAACCATGCAATTGGCCCTAACCACATAGGAGGGAGAAGAAGGAGAAGGAGAAGGAGAAGGAGAAGGAGAAGGAGAAGGAGAAGGAGAAGGAGAAGGAGAAGGAGAAGGAGAAGGAGAAGGAGAAGTTGCTTGGAGACTCATGTTTGCCTGGGATGTACCCTGTGGGACAAAGGAAAGAGGTTCACCAGTTTTTCCAACTACTTGTGCCTTTGTCCCAGCCCAAGACTGGCATGTGGCTCTTACATGGCACCCCAGAAAGAAATGTGGCCCCAGGGCTGAAAAAGAAGGCATTTCAACCCCTGCCTTAGATGTGTGGATGCAACATCATGGCTATGGATGAGTATCTTAGCCAGTTGGGTCTGATCAGCCCAGGCAGCCTTTGGCTCAGAGCATTCCTCAGCAAACTGTACTCCATCTGTCCTCCTAAGCAAACAAAATCTGTTCCTGCTGTGTTTGGAGGCAAATTCTCAAAGATGTCTCTGCTAACAAAGAGCAGGCAGAACAAACTCCTGGTGCTTCATGAGCCTCAGTTCTGTAAACACAGAACTCAAATCCAGCTACAAGAGCTCGTGCTTGCCCTTTCCCCCTCCTGGCCACTGAAACATAGCAATGCTTTCTTTTTGCCTGGCTTTGTTTGCACAGCAAACCAAAGAACTCGAGGCTGACTTGTTGGGGCCGGTATAGTGCAATAGACAGCATGGCATGCTTTCCATTCTCCCTTCTGTTAGTTTTATCTACATTGCATTGTCAGTTCAAGTTGAAACATGGGCTCAAGGGGTTTCCACACCCAGACAAATGTCCATGGTGAATCTTGAGATCTTCCCTGAAATAAGAACAGAAGAGGGCCCCTGCTGGATCGGACCAATCTAGCATCCTGCACTCACAATGGTGTTGATAATGTCAAGGTTGCAGGTTTGATCCCCATATGGGACAACTGTGCATTCCTGCGTTGGACTAGATGATCCTCAGGGTCCCTTCCAATGCTACAATTCTATGATTCTATGTCCAAATCAGACTCATCACTCTATACACAACATTTGTATTCATCCTAAATATATGTCCTGAAGGTGATTCTGTAGTGCTTCTGATGCATAGCCAAGGTCTTTCATATGCATGTCATGAAGATATAGGTATAGATTTAGGCCCACTTTGTCGCTAAAACCAGGAATTTAGCCTTGTGATCATTGTTTTCAGCTGAGAGTCGCATACTAGAAATGCCCCACTGTGAGCTGCACTTCCTCTGAAAGCACTCCAAAGGGACAACCATGGAGAGTTCTCAGCTGATCCCCAGGCATCGTGTTGGCGCATAGGGACAGAAGCTGTCTCCAAGGAACATTCAATAGCCATATGGATTGAATGAGTGGAGGAAAGCAAAGGGACTGTATCCGTATTCAGTTAATCCAATTAGACATACAACTGTAGCTGACATTCTGCATGCCTAATTCATTACCATCACCATCAAACAGAAGATGAAGGTTTTCCATATGGTTTTGATGAGGACACATTGGGTCTACTGTAAGGTGTGTGTGTGTGCGTGCGCATTGGCTGAGACACCATTTGCACAATGGGCTCAGAGTGGTTGACCGCTTTCCTGAATTGCTGACCTGACCCTTTGACATATTGGATTGTTCTCTGGAATTGAGCACCAGAGGAAAGGTCTGGTCAACATTTTTCATAGCAGCTATCCTTGGAATGGTTTTATGCTTAGAGATGAAGATCCAGTGCCCAGTTTGGGCATCCCCCCTCATAAGTTCCCTGTCACATAAGATGAGACAGCAATGAGATACTTGGTGGTCCTGCCATCTCAATCCTATTTTCTGGTGGCCCAGTTCCACTACTGTCTACATATTGGTGCTGAACATCTGCAGAAGGAAAGTTGAAGGGTTCTCAATTGCACAAGGAGCCTCTACACGAGCAGAGCAGCTTCCTGGCTAGAGAAGGTGAGCCCCAACACATAGCAAGGGCTATCGGGAACATACCCGAGAGGCATGAGCCAATAAACCTGTCCCCACTCCATCGCCTTCCTGCAAGGGAAATGTGTGAGTGGGGAGGCCAAAATGTAAGAAGACCTCTGTTGGATCAAACCAAAGGCTCATCTGCTCATCCTGTTCTCAGCTCGGGTTGAAGGAAGGTCTACTTTTTCAATATATATTGAGAATGCATACATGTGGTCTACTTTTTGTGTTTCTTTCAGGTCCACAGCCAAAAAACATTACAAAATATCCATATCCATAAACACAACAGCTGGATGAACCTGTGCAAGTATCTCTGCTAGCACAATGAGACTCCCTTCCTTTCCTCACATGCCCCCACTGCCCCCCAAAATGGGTTTGGGGGATTGGGAGAACCCCAGAACTGTGTGTGGGAGGAGAGGGGGTATTGCTCACTTCCAAACATCATCACAATCACTATTGTTTCTAGAAAAAGAGGGGCCCGATCTCACCATGAATGCCTCCCTTGTTCTCTTACAATGGCAATGGCACCTACTTGAGAGGTGCCAGAATTGCGTTCCAGTGAGTTCTGGCTGAAGAAAGCCCCGATGGTGGTGGTGGTGGTGGTGATGATGATGATGATATACTGCTCATATGTAAGACACTCTCCTAATCTCTGAAGCACTAATGGACTTTCTATCTTCAGGGGCTCTTTCTACTTGGACTCATTTGCCACAGAACTCCAGAACACATTGCAGAGAATTCTGTGGCATGCTTTGGGGCAGGGGCCACAGCCAGTTCATGTGGGAAATTGGCAATCCCTATTGGGTTTTTACCATTGAGTTGCATTAATGAAGAGCATTTCCGTGAACACATCTAACACTCGCCTGTGACTGCACATTGCAGGTGAAGATGGTTGTGGTAAGTAAGCCATCTTTCAGGGAAGCTTGTCTGCTGTTACTGATCTTCTGATTGAGGAGCTTCTGGGGAAACCGAGAGGTACCCAGGGCAGTTTTAGAAAAAAACCTTATTCTATGCAAAAGCGTTGTTCTTTTCTCACTACAATTCATGTGTTTCTTCTTTTCAATCACAATAATAAAAAGCCCTGCTGTTGTGTTCCTGGATATCTAGTAAGCGAAGCCACTTTGCAAATGTCCTTCGGGTGAATTTAATGAGGGAGTTATGTGGGTGTGATTTTATTGGTAGTATTTTCTCTGAGCTGTGACAGCCCATAACCTTTGCACCATTTCCGTTTCTCTGCTTTATTTGAGTTCATTGCTATTGTGGTGAAGCTTACAAGAGGACTGTCATTCTGGAAGAAAAGCAAGAAACCTGCACTAAAATTTAATGTGGAATTTTGAAAAGATTGTCTGAGGACACAAAGATAACCCAATCGCACCAGGAGAAGCTATAAGTCAAGCTGACATTTTCCCATCTTCACCATATCAAGCAGCTGGTCCCTTACCTTTCTCGCCCCAACCTGGCCATAGTGATCCATGCGACGGTCACCTCCAGGCTTGACTACTTACAGGTAAGTAGCCGTGTTGGTCTGAGTCAAAGCCTAATAAAAAAATTCCTTCAGTAGCACCTTAAAGACCAACTAAGTTTTTATTTTGGTATGAGCTTTCGTGTGCATGCACACTTCTTCAGATACACTGGAAACGTTTCCAGTGTATCTGAAGAAGTGTGCATGCACACGAAAGCTCATACCAAAATAAAAACTTAGTTGGTCTTTAAGGTGCTACTGAAGGATTTTTTTTATTAGGCTTGACTACTGTAACTTGCTCTATGCAGGGCTGCCCTTGAAACTGTCCCAGAAACTCCAGCCGGTGCAGAATGCTGCAGCGAGACTCCTCATGTGGTCCTTGCCATGGGAGCATATTCACCCAGTGCTCTACCAGCTGCACTGGCTCCCGGTAGAGTATAGGGTCAGGTTTAAGGTGCTGGTTTTGACCTTTAAACCCCTAAGCGGCCCAGGACCCTAGTACTTACGGGACCGCCTCTCGTGGTATGTCCTGTAGAGGACCCTAAAGTCCATGAATAATAATAGCTTAAGGGTCCCGGGCCCTAAGGAAGCCAGACTATCCTCCACCAGGGCCAGGGCTTTTTCAGTGACGGCTCCGACCTGGTGGAATGCTCTGTCCCACGAGACTAGGGCCCTGCAGGACTTGATCTCCTTCCACAAGGCCTGTAAGACAGAGCTATTCTGCCTGACCTTCAATTTCAATTAGCCCGATGCTCTGTACCCTTTTCCCTTTCCTCTTCTATGAAGAAACCCTTTCTGGGACCCCACATTTAAATTCTTCTCTGGTCTCCTTGCTGGCCCTAGTACAGTAGGACCAACTTAGCCTGTTAGCCCTGGTGATAATTTGATGTCTACTGACTGGGTCCCCCCCCCAAAAAAAAGACCCCTGAATTGATGCTGCATTTTCTGCTGTTTTTAAGCCGCATTTTAACCAATGTTTTATATTTGCTGTTAGCCCCTCCCTGAGCCCGGTTTTTAAACTGGGAAGGGTGGGGTATAAATATATTATTATTATTATTATTATTATTATTATTATTATTATTATTCTGCCATGTGTGTAATCCCCCCCAAAGCTATATGCACACCTTATATATAAAGAACAATCAAAGTTCTTTATGCCCCTAAAGAATCCTGGGAACTGTAGTTTACCCCATAGAGCTACCATTCCCAGCGCCCTTAACCAACAACAGTTCCCGAGATTCTTTAGGGCAGTTCAGTTTCCTGGTGAGGGAAATGGAACTTTTATGGATGGTTGCAATTCCCCCCTGCCCTTCTGACCTGGAATGGTGCGGCATCAAGTATCCAGGTGGGGACAGCTGAGTTGTCATAGGACCACCCAGTCCATCTTCCTGGGTCTCGGTTGTACATGCCAAGTTGGCCTCTTCATCATGGATGGTTTATCTTTTCTCCTGGACAGACCTGGATTTTAGCAACAAAACATCAGACCAGGGTGCACTATTGCAGTGTTTCTCAACCAGTATGCCTCCAGATGTTTTGGGACTACAACTCCCATCATCCCTAGCTAGCAAGACCAGTGGTCAGGAATGATGGGAGTTGTAGTCCCAAAACATCTGGAGGCACACTGGTTGAGAAACACTGTGCTATTGTCAGTTTGCAGAAAGTATTGATCTGATATGTAGAGATCTTTCCTGTTCTGATTAGTTCAAGCGGGTAGAAAGTTTTCTTTCTATGTGGAAGAAACAGGCAGAAGGCTTTCGTTTTGGCTATTTCTTCTGGGAAGCTGAGTACCGCTGGTTTAAACTGGTTCTGTTATCCTTCTGACAAGGCCATACTGGCTGTAATAGTAAGACCAGGAGGAGCCTGGGTCTCACTCACTCACTTTCTCTTTCCTGTCTCCTTGTTCTAGTGTTCTGATCTGTATGCTTAGTGTTCAGGTTTAGTCCTATTATAAGGATTGCAAGTTTTATTGTAAGTGCTGCAACTGGATTTATATGGACCGTTCCTGTCAGGGGATTGTTGCGGCTACTCTCGAGTAAAGATGCTCCAGTCCGCACTGTCTTTAAGAGTTTCATTGTGCATACTATTTACAGTGCAGAGATAACAGAGAACATGACCGCCTAGTCCGATTCAGAACCCAGCAATGGCTGCCTCCTGCTTTTCGGCCAGCATAAAAGCCTAGGCACCCCAAAACGCCGCCCCTTAGCCCTACATGTGGGCGCACACCTCAATTCGGGCGCCAGGAGGAGAGGTTTCCCCTCTTGTTGGCTGGGAGGCGCCTGGGCTCCGACGTCTCGCTGAGTCCCTCATCCACTGACCCTCGACCAGAGTGGTGCCAGGGCTGTGTCACGTCTCTGAGCCCTTCCTGCACGCTCTGTTCTCCATGGCGTTGCCAGGGCTCAGACACCTCACTGAGCCCTCTCTCCAAACCGCTCCATTCCTCATTCCCTCCTCCCGACTCGCTGCTTGTGCTGTCGCTGGGCGAACTGCTGGTCAGGATGACGGGGGGCGGGGAGGCTCCCTGTAGGGAGTCCCCCTGACAGTTCCAATACTGAATGCCCTGGATTTGTGATCATTATGTTCATTTGCCTTCAGTAAATCTCTGCTAGATGAAGTACAATTGCCTCTGGTCTATTTTTTTGGGAACTTTGCTATGGGAACTCTGCTATGTGTTTAAGGTTTTTTCCTCCTCTGGCGCTGGCACATAACAGAGGAGGAGAGCAGGTGTGGGATGTTGGGTAAATTCTTTTTGCCCGTGTGGTTTGACATCAAACCACACATCCAAAAACCATGTGTGCAGTGCTTCAAACGTGCTGACATTCAAACTATAGCAACTATCAGGCTGTTGTCTGCATGGGTTCTCTGGCGGTCCAGCAGGATGCAGCTTCTACAGCTAATTTCTGTGCTCGTGACTCTTTCTCCTGGACTAATCATCCACCTGATTGATGGACACTTTAAATGAAACAAACCACATATTGTACACTCTCCAAAACTGTTGCCTCATCTATGAATTACTTATCTTGATTTTGCAAAATTGGCACCTGGTAGCAGGGTAACTGAAAGAATGGGAATACCCTTTGATGGGAATAGACCCAGGCCATCTGCAATGTGGCAGATGGCCCCATCATGGTGGCATGAATGGCGGCCATAAAGCATATGCAGAAATGTATGGCCCAAAAATCAGAATCAGCAATGGGGCAAGGAAAGGATGGTTTTGTGGTTCACATGAAAATAAATGCTGCTTTGCATGACAATTCTAGTAATGTTGATTGCTTCATTATCCAAGCCCAGGAGAACAGCCAACCCTACGCTTGGGGATCAGGTTCAGAACATTGGGTCATATTAGATGCTTGTCTAACTCAGAGTAAACCTACTGAAATTAATAGACATAACTAAATCAGGTTCATTAATTTCAGTAGGACTTAATTGAATACAATCCATTATCTTCCAGTTCTATTTTTCATGAACTGCATGACGAGACAGTTGTGGAGGAGTAGATTATATATTGTATGCAAAATTATCTGACTGTTTGAGGATTAATGTCGTGGGAGAGCCATCTGACTTGTAGTTGTCTTGGGAAGTAGCATTTGCTGCAGATCCTCATTCTGCTTGCAGTCTCTGGATTTAGATGAAGAAAATTGTTTTCCACTGGATTATATTCTAGCGAATAGCTGGGTTTTGGAATCGTTCCCAAAATGTAATTATAAACGAGCCTCTTATGTATGTTCCTTAAATATGTATACAAACTCAGGAAGAGGTATGAGTTTGCTTTTGCTGGATAATTTCATTTACATTAGGCCTAATTTGAGACAGACAAACTCTCCTCCATCAACACAAAGAAGCCTTTCTCTTTTTCTGATCTTTCATATTTGTCAGAGTTGAAAATCCCCGTTCACCACAATATGTCGTGGAGATCCTTAGAAGTATAGCCAATGCTCTCGAAGAGAGGCATGGATATTTTCTGACTGTATGTCCACACTGAAATGTTTAAATGCTTCGCTCTTTGTCTCCTTTAGAGAACCACTGCATTAGGCGAAGGGTAGGGAATCCTGTAGCCCTGCAGACATTGTTGGACTCAAACTCCCATCAATGCAAAGCCAGCAAGGCCAACTAGCTATGATGGGAGTTGTGCTCCAACGACGTCAGGCTTCCAACAAGGATTAAAAGACATTAAAATGTCACACATTAAAAACTTCCCTAAACAGGGCTGCCTTCAGATGTCTTCTAAAAGTTGTGTAGTTCTTTATATCCTAGACATCTGACGGGAGGGCGTTCCATGGGACGGGCGCCACCACCGAGAAGGCCCTCTGCCTGGTTCCCTGTAACCTCCCTTCTCACAGGGAGGGAAATGCCAGAAGGCCCTCGGAGCTGGACCTCAGTGTCCGGGATGGACAATAGGGGTGGAGACGCTCCTTCAGGTATACTGGGACGAGGCTGTTTAGGGCTTTCAAGGTCAGCACCAACACTTTGAATTGTGCTCGGAAACGTACTGGGAGCCAATGTAGGTCTTTCAGGGCCTATAAAGCAAAATTATACTATTACCTATCTATTTTAAAATGCTGCCTTCCGAATGCTGGCTGTTCCGACCTTACGCTTTGCCATTTGCAAGCTAATGCTGAAATTAGTTCTGAAGCCTGCAGGGACTCTCAGATAATTATAATGATGTTTGCTCTATCCCAGGTATATAGCCAGGGGCAGGTTGGGTGAGAAGCTAGCCTGTTCTGGCTTCTTGCCTTGTCTCTCTCTTCTTCTTCTTCTTCTTTTTAAAAAACACCTTTAAAATGAAGCAATTTTAGTCAGGGCAGCTGTGCCCAATTATTGGCATATAAAGTAGCAAAAGATGGGTTCTTATATTCTCTTCTCCGCCTTATGCTTTCAAAATCCTCTTTCCCCTTCACAGCAAAGTAAGAGACCAACACACAACATCTGTTTAAAAAACATGCTATTTGCTGGAGTGTGTAGTTAGTAGAACGAACTTTGCTGATTATAGGACCCTGGATGCAGAAGAGCTCAAGCAAAATGTTATACTGAGCAAGAGGGGGGGAAAAACCTGTTGAAAATGTAATGCACACCATATAATTATATTGTGGAGGAACTTGAAGGTCACCCAACCCCATGCAATCAGGTAATGTCTTTGATTTGTGGAAACCTCTGTACATAAGAAAGAGATTGTTTGTGGCTATCACGTCTGAAACCCTGGAGACCTACTGCCAGCTAGTGCAGTTGCTGAATTCATGGTCTGAGCAATAGAGCAGGCAACAGGGGAAGCCTGTCTTGTTTTGTTACCTGAAGCTAAACAAGAGAGTACCGCCTTGAGCCCCTGCCCCTGTCGAAGCCTTATTTGCCAGGTTTGCATGGCTGCAGCTTCCCGATTCTGGCAAGATATCATGAGAGCCGCACAAAATCTCTTGAAAGGTTTTGGAGGGCTCTCGTGAGATCTTGCTGGAACCCAGAAACCGCCCTGCCCCTTCTCCTTTGTCTGATGGTGGTGCCCTTTGAATTCTGCTGCCCAAGGAGCCTACCTCAGTCTGGGTAAACACAGTTAGAATTCTGCCATAACTCAGTGGCACAATGGAAAAGCCATGGTTGATGAAGTGTGGGAATGTTCCGGGAGGCAAGAGAGGATATATTGCTTATTAATATCCTTCCTAACTTACGCTAGCAAATTCTATAACTTAGCAGAGTTTTACATTCCCCTTTTAAATGAACAGCATATAGCTGGTTGCAGGCTTGATTAAGCCTCTCAAGATTAGGTTCCTGATAAGTTCCCTTATATCCCTCTTAAAAGAATAAACACGCCACAATTTTTTGTAAAGTATATACAGTGGTACCCAGGGCCGTCCCTAAGGCAAGGCTGGGTGGCACAATGCGCCAGGGTGCCGGGACGCCAGGGGGCGCCGCACTGCTGCTGCGCCCACCAGACAGCCGCGCTGCAAAATTGGGGGGGGGGGCGCCGGAGGGATCTTTGCACCACGGCTCCATGGCACCAGATATGCTTAAGACGGCCCTGGTGGTACCTCTAGTTACGAACTTAATTAGTTCCGGAGGTCCGTTCTTAACCTGAAACTGTTCTTAACTAGAGGTGTGGCTTTCGCAAATGGGGCCTCTTGCTGCCATGTGCTGCTGGCACATGATTTCTGCCCGGACACTGAGGTCCAGCACCGAGGGCCTTCTGGCGGTTCCCTTGTTGCGAGAAGCCAAGTTGCAGGGAACTAGGCAGAGGGCCTTCTCAGTGGTGGCGCCTGCCCTGTGGAACGCCCTCCCAACAGATGTCAAAAAGGAAAACAACTACCAGTCTTTTAGAAGACATCTGAAGGCAGCCCTGATCAGGGAGGCTTTTAATGTTTAATAGATTATTGTGTTTTATTCTTCTGTTGGAAGCCACCCAGAGTGGCTGGGGAGATCCGGCCAGAGGGGTGGGGTATAAATAAATTATTATTATTATTATCATTATTATTATTATTATTATTATTATTATTATTATTATTATTATGTTCTCATCCTGGGGCAAAGTTCTCAACTCGAGGCAACTCTTCCAGCTTAGCGGAGTTTGTAACCTGAAGCGTTTGTAACCTGAGGCATTTGTAACTCGAGGTACCACTGTAAAAGAAGTTTATTCACATCATCAGTTCACAATTGGATCCCTGAAGGCAGACTTAGTTACAAAGTATATACATGGGGATCTATCCCATATGGAGATCGTCCCAGTGTCCTCTGTTGGCTGGAAGTCAACAGAGCATCTCTAGTTAAAAGCTGCTCAAACGATGGAGGAAATCAAAGAGACAGAGGGTGCTGTGTGCCTTGTCCTTTTTGTTTCCTGGACAGGTAAGGTCATGCCCACCTCTAGTCATATGCAAAAGGAAGTATACCCCAGCCAGGAGGAAACAGGAAGTTTTCGACTAGCTGGACCAAAAAAAATCCCTCGCGTGTCCACTCTAGGAAAACAAGGAATGTTATATTTGACTGCTACTTATGTATCGCATCCCCCATGAAGCAGTCTTTATCTGGATGTGACTCAGCAGACATCACAAGGCAGAGATGGAGAGACACTGGGAGTGTGGAGTTTGGATTCAGCCTGCCTTTTCAAGGGCTCTGTTTGATAAAACTCCTACCTGTTTGTTTGTTTGCTTTTTAGTATTTGCAGACACCACTTGGAAGAAATGCTGGACCAGATGGGGCTTTGGTCTAATCTAGGAAGGCTCAACTTGCTCTCTTGGGATGCATGAAGCTGGAAGGGAAGTCTCACGAAAGGGACTGTTCCCACCTGCTTCCCGTCACCCAGCCTGGAACTTCTCCAAGAATGCAGCTAAGTAGCCAGCTGATTCCAATCTGAGCTGACGGCAATTCACCCATCACTCATTTGGAGATCTGCTGCAGAACTGCTGAGTGTCAGATGCTTATTTTGAATATTAACATATCCACACAGCCAGAGAACAAAGGAAGAACGTTTGCCACCTGAATTAACTGGGGAAGAGTTGAGGAGGGGAGCGTTCCTTTCAAGCAGGCTGGCAAACCTTTTCTGTCCTGCGGGCTGAATCCCAGGGGGTGTGATGAGTGAGAACTGGCAGGCCAGGTAGAGAGGCTGTTTGTGCCAAATCCACCCTGAGAGCTGTAGGCTCCCCGCTACTGCCTTAAAGTCCATCTAGAATCCTTAAAGCCTAACCCTGTGTGTTAATGTGCCACTTAGGTCCAGGGGTCAGCAAACTTTTTCAGCAGGGGGCCGGTCCACTGTCCCTCAGACCTTGTGGGGAGCTGGACTATATTCTTTAAAAAAAAATGAGCGAATTACTAAGCCCCACAAATAACCCAGAGGTGCATTTTAAATAAAAGGACACATTCCACTCATGTAGAATCATAGAATCATAGAGTTGGAAGAGACCACGAGGGCCACCCAGTCCTTCCCCCTGCCAAGCAGGAAACACCGACAAAGCATTCTTGACATATGCCTGTCAAGCCTCTGCTTAAAGACCTCCAAAGAAGGAGACTCCACCACACTTCTTGGCAGCAAATTCCACTGCCGAACAGCTCTTACTGTCAGGAAGTTCTTCCTAATGTTTAGGTGGAATCTTCTTTCTTGTAGTTTGAATCCATTGCTCCGTGTCCGCTTCTCTGGAGCAGCAGAAAACAACCTTTCACCCTCCTCTATATGACATCCTTTTATATATTTGAACATGGCTATCATATCACCCCTTAACCTTCTCTTCTCCAGGCTAAACATACCCAGCTCCCTAAGCCGTTCCTCATAAGGCATTGTTTCCAGGCCTTTGACCATTTTGGTTGCCCTCTTCTGGACACGTTCCAGCTTGTCAGTATCCTTCTTGAACTGTGGTGCCCAGAACTGGACACAGTACTCCAGGTGAGGTCTGACCAGAGCAGAATACAGTGGTACTATTACTTCCCTTGATCTAGATGCTATACTCCTATTGATGCAGCCCAGAATTGCATTGACTTTTTTTAGCTGCTGCATCACATTGTTGACTCATGTCAAGTTTGTGGTCTACCAAGAATCCTAGATCCTTTTCACATGTACTGCTCTCAAGCCAGGTGTCTCCCATCCTGTATTTGTGCCTTTCATTTCTTCTTCTTCTTTTTTTTTTTGCCCAAGTGTAGTACTTTACATTTCTCCTTGTTAAAGTTCATCTTGTTTGCTTTGGCCCAGTTGTCTAATCTGTAAAAACACGCTGATTCCCGGACTGCCCACAGGCCGGATTTAGAAGGTGATTGGGCTGCATCTGGGCCCCGGGCCTTAGTTTGGGGACCCCTGACTTAGGATAAGGCGCTAAGACATCAGCACCTGAACCAGGCGGAGAATTTGACAGCTCAGGGGAATGGCAGAGTCAGGGGTGAGGATGAAATGCAACCTGGATCATCGGTTTGGAGCACTTTTCCTGGACTATACATTGTTTTGTTTTGTTTTTACCCACAAGCCCCATAGAACAAGGGTCACAAACCTTTCGGGTGCAATGGGCACATTGGAATTTTTGGGAAAGCGGCGTGGGTGCCAGTCACAAAATGGCTGCTGCATATGTGCGTGCGTGGCATAATGCAAAATGGTGGCTTTTGGGGCCGGACAGCACCCAAAATTGCTGCCACATCTAAAAGAGCTAAGGAAGAAATAGGTGGTCCTTTGGCAGCCCCTGTCATAGAACCATGCTATGTAACGAAGTAATAACATTTTGAGGGGGCTTCTGGGTTAAAAATAAAACAAAATGGCAGCCTCATAATCATCTGGGGGGGCACCATTTTATTCTATACAGAGAATACCACAGTCAGAGTGGTGTTAGGCCAACAGATCTCTCTCTTTAAGTGTTACGCTGCTACAAAGTTTAGTTCTTGAAGTTTGCCATGGCTATTGGGTTCCTGTGAGTTCCTGAAAGGCTACGTGTACCTAACAACTTTGCCCCCATGTATGCAAGAGAGACAGGCCGGAGTGGTTGTGAAGATGCATTGACCTCTGGCACTGTCTTGGATGATACAATCACAGACACCCCCAAGTGTCCCTATTTTCCAGGGACACTCCCGGATTTACAGAAGCCATCCTGGTTTCTGATTTGATACCAGCATGTCCCACTTTTCCTTAGGAAGTCCCTATTTTCGTTGAAGAAATGTTGGGGGGGGAATGGTAGGGTGTCCCTAATTTCATTGGAGAAATATTGGAGGTTATGGAGTTAGGCGACCCCTGAGCCAAGGATATGAAACAAAATTCCAAGTACTGTATGTTGAAGCAAAATTCCAAGTATGGTTGATACTTGGCCAATAAATTATTCTATTCTATTCTAAATAACTATACAACCTTTAGAAGACATCTGAAGGTAGCCCTGAACAGGCATGTTTTTTAAATCTATAATGTTTTGTGGAGAGAGATTTGCTAATTGTATTATTGAGCTAAATCTGATCCTATAGTTTGCATTACCTGCATTGTATAATTCTGATTGTGTGGCTTAGCCTCCATATTCCTGGGATGCTTTTCTCCTTAAAATGCTTTTAGTGCCTCTGTGTCTCTGTGTTAAAGTGTAATGAAAACATTCAATAGCTAGACAGGATGGCCTTGCCAGAAAGCACAAGGAGCATCAGGAGATGCTCAAGGTCTACACCAGGAGATGACGCAAATATCAAGCCCCCACTCAAGGCTGTTTGAGGATGCTACCGGGGTAAGCATGAGTCAGCAATTGTTTATGAGAAGGACAGGTTACGGATCCTCCTTATATGTACTTGTGACCCCCCCCCTTGTGTTTACAAGAAGAACCAGACACAGGAAGATCCTTATATGGACTTGTAACCTGTAACCCCCTTGCGTGCGCACATTTACAGAGGAGGGGGAAAGGAGCCCAAGAAGTGTCTAAGAACCTTTGCAAATTTGTGTTCCTTTACTCTTGTCGTGAGCTGATCACCGAGTGTCTCTTAAATTTAAGAATTAAACTCTTTCTCTGAATGGAACTCAACCCCCGGTGTCGTTATTGACTGTCTCTGTCCCTGCCTGGGCGCAACTTAAGAACCCTTAGTAGCTAATAAGGCTACAATTTTATTATGTTTTTATATATATTGAAAGCCCCAGGGTGGCTGGGGCAACCTAGTCAGATGGACAGTGTATTATTATTATTATTATTATTATTATTATTATTATTATTATTATATTGAATAATAATATTTTCATCTGAGAAATGTTGGAGGTTGCATTTTGCAGGAGGGACTCATAATGGCAGTCAACACAGCCAACATAGAGTCCAAAAAGCAAGGAGTTGTGTTAATGCATTATGTAAGTTGAGCAGTTAAAGAGCACAGCAACTGGCCATTCTGCACATTCCCCAGGCTGCATGGAGAATGTGCACACAATCCTTAATTGAAGAGGGACTTGTCCACATTTCCTGGTGAATACATACAATCTCCAGCAGATCTTGGGAAATGTTCATATACCGACTGAATATTTTTTTTGTCCATGCACTTTCCTTACAGATGTGGCATGGCTCACTTGTTTGAGTTATCTTGAAATACCTATTTTGCATCCTCTTGATGTCATACAAGAAGCACACCCCTGCAGTGACTCTTGGAGATTGCACATGTGGATTAATGTGGAGATCCAATGGATCCAATGGCCATGGTTTTGGAAGGAGGCAGGGGGCTGCCTAATAGCTTTCTGATCCGTTCTGCTTTATGTTTCCACAATTCTATTCCCAGTTAGAATGAACTCCCAGTTACCCAAATAGGACAATTTGATGAAAGTGTTGTCTTTGCTACCACCTAGTGGCAGTACAGAAGCAGTGCAGAAAGGTTATTCTTTTTAAAAATAAAGTACAGTACAGTGGTACCTCGGTTTACAAACACAATTGGTTCCGGAAGTCTGTACTTAACCTGAAGCGTACTTAACCTGAAGCGAACTTTCCCATTGAAAGTAATGGAAAGTGGATTAATCCATTCCAGACAGGTCCGCGGAGTACTTAAACTGAAAATACTCAAACCGAGGCATACTTAAACCGAGGTATGACTATAGGTAGAAACCCATTTTCTCTGTAGCTGATTTAGCATGCCTGTTTAGGATTGCATAAAAAATCCCCCTCATCTGAATTTCTCTCTAAATTCTGGAGTTCTCAACACTTGGTCTTGCTTACGAAGTGGAACGGATGCATCAATTGGTTCTCTGTGTGTTTTTAAAGGTAAAGGTAAAGGGACCTGTGAGGGACAGGGGATATCGCGAAGTCCCTCCCCTCCTGAGTTCAAGCCCGTCCCCGAGCAAAGGGGAAAGCAGGGAGAGTTCCGATTCCAGTGGGGAAGCAGGAAGTCGTGTCCGAGGCTCAGGCAAGGTAGAGGAGCCAGGGTCCCAGGTGGGACAGGAAGGGGCAAGCAAGGGGGGAAGACCCATCCCTCCAACTCCAGAATTACGCAGGAAGAGGAGGGGCAAGAGGATGGGTCTGCCAAAGCTTTTGTGTTGGAGAAAGACGCGCCAAAAGCCATTAGGAGGTTCTGAAACCGACTGACAACATCGCTCCGTGTAAATAGCAATGACTTGAGCACTGTAAATACGCAGCACCAATAAAAGAATAAAATGCAGAGCTGCGTAGCGTCGTTACTCTGAAGTAGTCCACTCCGGCCACTGTGACAGCAACCTCCTAATCATTTTTGGGCTACTTCGGAGTTGCCGGGATGAGCGTGTCCGAGGCGGAGAAGTGGCGGCAGATCGCTGAGCAAGCCCAGCTAGAACTGCAACAGCTGTCGCTGCAGGCGCAGGGAGAATTGAAGGCAGCTAAAGAGGAGACTAAGAAGGTCCAGGACGACCGGCTACAACTTGCGGAACAGGTGAGAGAGCTCCAGGAAAAAGAGCAGCATTTAAGGGCGGTGGCGGTAGACCTCCAAAACAAGCTGGATGCAGAGAAAAACAAGGCGGGAGGGGCTCCCCAAGTCCAAGTGCTGCCAGGAAGGAGAGCAGGGACCCTTGTAAGCAAGTTCAATGGAGACCCGAAGGAGTTTCAGGGCTTTGAGACTGAGATCGTGTATGCTCTTGAGCTGCACCAGAATGAGTTCCCCGATGATGAGCACAGAGTAGCGTTTATTGTGGAACATCTCACCGGAGCAGCCAGGGAGTGGCTAAGACCATTAATCGCAACCAAGAATCCTTGCATGAAAAATGTCCAACAATTTCTAGAAGGTTTGAGGACGATGTATTCGTCCGATAGTCATTTGGACCAGGCTAAGGAGGAACTGCATAATTTACGCCAAGGAAATATGACAGTTCGCGCATATTGGGCGAAATTCACCATGCTGGTGCACAGACTGGGGTGGGTTTTGGATTCGCCTCCCATGCAAGCTGCGTTTTACTTGGGTTTGAGCGAGGAGGTGAAGGATGAACTCTCGAGAAGTCCAAAGCCCAGTACTATGGATCAGCTGAGCAAAGCAGCTCTGGCGGTGGGGGTGAGGCAGGAATCCCGGTGGAACGACAAGCAAGCGAAGCGCGCAAAGCGGGCTTGGTTCCCACGGTCGCAGGAGAAGCCACTCCCTCAACAACCCTTTCAGGCCACGCCTGGAGCCAGCCAGGACCAGGAGCCCATGCAGATTGATAGCGCGCGCGCGCGGGCTTTTCAAACCCCAGCGGCGCCAAGACGCAAGGAGGGAAGGGGCGGGAATTGCTTTCTCTGCAACTCACCCCAGCATCTCGTCAGAGACTGCCCACATCGCAGGGAGTGGCAAGGAAAGGCGGGAACGGTGGTGCCCTCCCCCACTGACGCAGCACCACAGCAGGGAAACGGGAAAGCCTGGCTGCAGGAGACAAGGGGCAGCAGCCAGGCACAGTCAGCAGACAACAGCCCCAGCCCGCCCACCCGCACAGAGAGGTGCAGAGCCAGCCCACCCCTCCCAGAGCAGGAGTGGTTCTAGAAGTGACGCTAACGCTCCCAAATGGCTATCCCCTGACGGTCCTCGCCTTAATTGACAGTGGGGCGTCCGCCAACTTCTTCTCGAGAAGCTTTGCAGAAGAGCACCAAATCCAGCTTTTGCAGTTGGATTTTCCTCTGCACGTAGCAACCATTGACGGCAGGGAGCTGCTGGGAGGGGCCATCACACATCAAACCCCCCCCATGAGAATGACGGTGGGAAGGCACTCAGAGACACTGGCGTTCAACGTCACCACCATCTCAGACCCCCCCATCGTCTTGGGCATGAGCTGGCTGGCGCGCCACGACCCCTCCATCAGTTGGCACCAGAGGTGCATCACGTTTGGGTCAGACTTTTGTCTGGAACATTGCATGCAGCACCAACCAGGGGAGGGGCCTCCGATAGCCACGGTGGCCACCATGCATATCAAAGGGGGTGAGGCAATACCCAAGCAGTACTGGGACCTGCAGGAGGTCTTCAGCGAAGCGGAGTCCGACCACCTACCCCCGCACAGGCCTTTTGACTGCCAGATCAACCTGGTGCCAGGGGCGACGATACCCCCAGCCAAGCTGTACGCCATGTCAGACCAGGAGCTGGAGGATCTGCGCGCTTTCATCGACAAGAACCTCAAGCGGGGGTTCATAAGGGAAAGCAAGGCAGCAGGGGGCAGCCCGGTCTTCTGGGTGGACAAGAAAGACACGCAACAGCGCCGTCTTGTGGTGGACTTTAGACGGCTGAATTCGGTGACAGAGCCCGTGGCTTTCCCCATGCCCAGAGTGGATGATCTCCTGACAGCGGCACGCAGGGGCAAGATTTTCACCAAGCTGGACCTAAGGGGGGCGTACAACTTGATCAGGATCCGGGAAGGAGATGAATGGAAAACCACGATGTTCACGCCTCTGGGCTCTTTTGAATATCTGGTGATGCCCTTCGGTTTGCAAGGGGGCTCAGCATGCTTCCAGGCCTTCATGCACCACGTCCTGGGGTCCCTCCTCTTCAGGAAATGCTTGGTCTTCCTAGATGACATCCTTATCTACTCGAATGACCCAGTGCAGCATGTGAAAGATGTCAGAGAGGTGTTGCAACGCCTGAAGGAGAACCACCTGTATGTGAAGCTGGAGAAGTGCAAGTTTCACACCAAAGAGGTGGACTTCCTGGGCTACAAGCTGTCAGACAAGGGGCTGGCGATGGACAAGGACAAGGTGCAGGCCATCCTGGACTGGCACAGCCCCAGGACGCGCAAAGATGCCCAACGCCTACTAGGCTTCGCTAACTTCTACAGGAAGTTCATCAAGAACTTCTCTCGCGTTACGGCTCCCATCACGGACTGCCTGAGAGGCAAGCAGAAGTTCAAGTGGACACCAGAGGCGCAAGCAGCGTTCGAAAGCCTCAAGAGAGTGTTCGCCTCAGACCAAAACCTGTTCCATGTGGTGCAGGACGCGCCCCTACGCATTGAGACAGATGCTTCTGAAAAAGCTGTGGGCGCAATTTTGTTGCAACTGGACGCCAACAGGGAGTGGAGACCCTGTGCCTTCTTCTCCAGGAAGCTGACACAGCCTGAACGCAACTACACAGTGTTTGATAGGGAACTTCTTGCGATCTACGCTGCGTTCCAGCACTGGCGACACTTCCTGGTGGGCGCAAAGCACCCCATCCAGGTGTGCACAGACCACAAGAACCTGGAGTTCTGGAGAACTGCCAGGGTGCTCAACCAGCGGCAGATACGGTGGGCAGAGTTCTTCTCGAACTTCAACTTCTCCATCCACTACATCCCGGGGGAGCAGAATGTCAGGGCGGATGCCCTCTCCCGCAAGCCAGAGTACATGGAGGAGGAGGCGCCACCAGCCCCAAGGCACATTTTCCCCCCGTCGGCATGGTCCTGCGGAGCAGCTGTGGTGAGCGAGGCAGAACTCACAGCACTGACGGCAGCGGATGAATTTGCCAACCGCATCTTCAGAGAACTGAGAGGGGGGAGGGAGCAGGCAAAAGACTTTGCAGAACGCAGAGGGCTGCTTTTCTACAAGGGTGCGCTGTACCTACCCACCACCCAGCTTCGACGTACGGTCCTCAAGCAGATGCACGACAACCCTACAGCGGGGCATTTTGGAAGGGACAAAACCGCTCACCTAGTCATGAGACACTTCTGGTGGCCAGGGGTGCGGGAAGATGTTCGAGACTATGTAAGGGGCTGTACCACCTGCCAGCGGGCGAAGGTGGTCAGAGCAGCGCCACCAGGGTTGCTGGAGCCCTTAGCCACACCACACAGGCCGTGGGAAGTGGTGTCCATGGACTTCATCACAGATCTGCCTTCGTCCAGGGGTAAGACTGCAGTGTTGGTGGTGGTGGACCTTATGTCCAAAATGTGTCACTTTATACCGTGTGCCAGGGCAGTCTCGGCAGAAGAGACAGCCAAACTGTTTGTTGATCACATTTTCAGACTGCATGGATTACCTTTAAGGGTTATTTCGGATCGTGGCCGCCAATTTGTTTCCAGGTTCTGGCGGCGGCTCATGAACCTCCTGCAGGTGGAGGTCAGCTTGTCGACGGCTAGACACCCGCAGACCAACGGACAAGCGGAGAGGGTCAACGCCATTCTGCAGCAGTACCTGAGATGCTACGTCAGCCAGCGGCAAACGGACTGGGTGGATCGCTTGCCACTAGCAGAATTTGCCTACAACAATGCAGTGCACGTCTCCACAGGGGTGTCGCCCTTTAAGGCCAATTACGGGCGCGACCTCAGATCTTTCCCAGAGAGGGAGAGGGAGGAGGAGGAGGAGGAGGGCCCACAGGCTGAGGATTGGGCAGAGGAACTGGAGACGGTGCACCAGCAGCTCAGAGAACACTTGGAGAGGGCCAAGGAAGCGTACAAAAAGGGGGCAGATCGCCACAGGCGACAAGGGGAGGTCATCAGGGTGGGGGACAAGGTGTGGTTGTCCTCGGAGGGCCTTCCCACCAGAGGGAGGTGCAAAAAGCTGGCACCCAAAAGGCTGGGCCCCTTCACAGTCACGCAACAGGTAAACCCGGTGGCATACAGGCTGGCACTGCCAGAGGACATGAGGGTGCACCCAGTGTTTCATAGATCGCTGCTGTCGCCGTACAGGGAAAGCAGCAGGCTCCGAGACAGCGAACAAACCCCCGAGGGAGGGGGGGAGAGGGAAGGCAGGGAGCAACTCAATGAGGCCACGGCCATCCTGGATTCAAGGTGGGGGGTGGGGGGACTGGAGTACCTCATGGCATGGGAGGATGCTCCACCGTCCCAGAATGAATGGGTCCCAGCCACTCAGATACAGGAGGAATTCTTGGTGGAAGAATTTCACGCCCTCTTTCCCCACAGACCCAAGCCCTGGCACATGGAAAGGGAGGGGGAGGAGGAGGAGGCACGGGAGAGCAGCTCACCATGGCGCTGGGAAGCGGAGTTTGAGGAACCAGAGGATGAGGTATGGGTGTCACCGAGATCCACCCAGTCAGAGGAAGGAGCAGATTGGCAGAACGTTTTTACCCCCACCAGCTCTGACGCCACGGACTTTTTGGGATTCCCGTCCGCCCAGGCGGAAGGGGGGGGCTCGCAGGACTGGGGGGAGGTATTCACACCAACGGGCTCGGAGAGCACTGAGTTCTTAGGCTTCCAGTCGTCACCGACACATGGGGGGGGCCTGGGGAGGGGTGAAGGAGAGCTTGGGAGGGGGGTGGATGTGAGGGACAGGGGATATCGCGAAGTCCCTCCCCTCCTGAGTTCAAGCCCGTCCCCGAGCAAAGGGGAAAGCAGGGAGAGTTCCGATTCCAGTGGGGAAGCAGGAAGTCGTGTCCGAGGCTCAGGCAAGGTAGAGGAGCCAGGGTCCCAGGTGGGACAGGAAGGGGCAAGCAAGGGGGGAAGACCCATCCCTCCAACTCCAGAATTACGCAGGAAGAGGAGGGGCAAGAGGATGGGTCTGCCAAAGCTTTTGTGTTGGAGAAAGACGCGCCAAAAGCCATTAGGAGGTTCTGAAACCGACTGACAACATCGCTCCGTGTAAATAGCAATGACTTGAGCACTGTAAATACGCAGCACCAATAAAAGAATAAAATGCAGAGCTGCGTAGCGTCGTTACTCTGAAGTAGTCCACTCCGGCCACTGTGACAGGACCCCTGACCATTAGGTCCAGTCGCGGATGACTCTGGGCTTGCGGCGCTCATCACACTTTACTGGTTGAGGGAGCTGGCATACAGCTTCCAGGTCATGTGGCCAGCATGACTGAGCCGCTTCTGGCGAAACCAGAGCAGCGCACAGAAACGCCGTTTACCTTCCTGCCGGAGTGGTACCTATTTATCTACTTCACTTTGACGTGCTTTAGAACTGCTAGGTTGACAGGAGCAGGGACCAAGCAACAGGAGCTCACCCTGTCACGGGGATTCGAACCGCTGACCTTCTGATCGCCAAGCCCTAGGCTCTATAAATACATAGTTTTGTGCAGATTTCGGTTAATCCCGCCCCATCCAACGTCCAGATAGGGACATATCAGTGCAATTTGGTTCGGGATCTGGGCCTCAGCCTTATTTGGTGCACGACCCTAATATCAGCAGAAATGCACATTAAAATGCTGGTGAATTTTTGTGAGGACTTTTTTTTTTAAATAAGGAAAATGATGCAAGAAATGTGGCAAGCAAAACTTAAGAGTAGAAACTGGAAATGACAATGTTATCCACACCTATTCCCAGCTGGCACCCCTGCGATTGTGACAGGCGTTTAGCATTGATACCTACTGAATGGGGACGACGATGACGACGACGACAAACCACGGCCATTCTGATTTTGTTTTTGTTTTTTGCATGTATCTAAAATCAGTTTCTTTACAGAGTACAGCAAGCCAGACATTGCATAGATCCATTTAACAATTGTTAACAACAATTGACAACAATTGTTAACAACAATTGTTAACAATTGACAAAGCACAATCATAACCAGTAAAGTCAAACCTTCGTTACAGTACATTGAAGAAAAAAATAGGTGTCCATCTTAAAACAGTAGGACAAAAGCAGATTGTGGCTACGTAATATGGTGGTAGTTCTTCTCTTCGAGCCCTGGGGAAAGGGATCGGGATTCAGACTCGGAAGTGCCAAGTCTGAAAAGACTTTGGTGGAAAGCGGGTGAAAAATAACAACTCTCAAGTTTAAGCATTTGAGTTTTGAGACAGCGGCATTGTGTGGGATCCTCTGACGGGGCCGGGCAGATAATCCTTCCCCTTCTCTCACCCTTCTTCCATTGCAAAGTAAGTAACATGAAGCTATCGGGGCTGTATGTACAATATAAACAAAGGGTTTAACACTTGGGGAGGGAAGACAAAGACAGCTGCATGAGCGATCAGTGAGAAAAAGTCATAGGAGGAGAATTTCATTCATCACATATCGGGAGGCGGAAACTTTGCAAGTCAGATTATTAGCCTGCTATAGGGAAGATATTTTTTTCGATCCAAAATTGTCCAGAGAGGGAACTCTGTATAGATTCTAAACAGGCTAGGGTCTCATCCTGCTGGTTCAGGCTAGGGTCTCGTCCTGTCCATCGTCCTGTTCTAACAGTGGCCAACCAGATGCCTACAGGATGCAAGCAGGTCCTGAACACAACATTGCTCTCACCTCCTGTGGTTTCTGACTGGCACATAGTGTCTCTGACAGTGGAGGGAGCATCAGTATTAGTAAATATTAGTAAATTAGTTAATATTAGTAAATATTCTTCCATGAATTTCTCTACTCCTCTTTTAAACCCATCCAAGGTGGCGATCATGCCTGCCTCCGGCGGGAGCGAATTCCATAGCTTCTCTGCGTGTTGTGTGAAGAAGGATTTTCTGCTGTTTTAAAAACCCAGAAAAATATGGTTTTGCACATCATCAGGAGATCTGAGCCAATTGATGCAATCAACAGAGTCGTGTGATATTGTCTACTCTGGCTGGCAGCCGTTCTCCAGGGTCTCAAGCTGGAGGTCTTTCCCATCACCTGGCACCTGATTCATTTACCTGGAAATGGTGTCCAGGATAGACTCTGGGTCTTCCCTCACATCCTACCAGCAACCGCTGAACCCCCCCCCCCTCCCAAGATGAAATCCCAAAGCATCTTCATTTGCTTCCCCGCGTATGGAAAAGTAGCATGTCAAAGGGAAAGGGCTCCGCCTAGCCTTCTCCTTGCCATGCTAGTTATTATTATTATTATTATTATTATTATTATTATTATTATTATTATTTCCTTAATTGAGGAGTAAATATACCACCACCACCCCAGCAGTCAGAAGAAATACAAGTCTAGCCAAGTTGTACTCCAAGATTTGGCTGATTGTGTAAATTAATTGATCCCAGTTAAAGCAAACTCAAGCTATCACCAACAAGAGAACACCCCACTTTTTGGCAGTTTGGGGTTGAGCTACAACTGTAGAAGAATTGAGCATGCTTTCATCCCCGCCCCCCACCCCCCGTTTTGAATCCCCATTGAAACTGTGCTTGACACAGTTCTGGTTACAGGTAGGTAGCCGTGTTGGTCTGGATCGAAGTAAAATAAAAAAATTCCTTCAGTAGCACCTTAAAGACCAACTAAGTTTTTATTTTGGTATGAGCTTTCGTGTGCATGCACACTTCTTCAGATACAGTGAAATGGAAGTTTCCAGGCACTTATGTAGAGAAGGGGTGGGGAGGGGTGGGGATGGGGAGGGGGGATCACTCAGAAGGGTGGTGGAAATGGGTGATTGACTGACTGATAGCTGTTGATGACCGCAAACGACTGCAAATGGTTTTGCATGAAAAAGCAAGGGTTGAGATGGCTGAAGATCGCTTATCATGTATAATGAGATAAGAACCCGATATCTCTGTTCAAACCAGGTTTGAACAGAGGGACCTGGTTTGAACAGAGATATCGGGTTCTTATCTCATTATACATGATAAGCGATCTTCAGCCATCTCAACCCTTGCTTTTTCATGCAAAACCATTTGCAGTCGTTTGCGGTCATCAACAGCTATCAGTCAGTCAATCACCCATTTCCACCACCCTTCTGAGTGATCCCCCCTCCCCATCCCCACCCCTCCCCACCCCTTCTCTACATAAGTGCCTGGAAACTTCCATTTCACTGTATCTGAAGAAGTGTGCATGCACACGAAAGCTCATACCAAAATAAAAACTTAGTTGGTCTTTAAGGTGCTACTGAAGGAATTTTTTTATTGTGCTTGACACAATTTCCCCTCGTTTTGAAATTGACCATGGCCTTTGGCACCGTTAAATACAAGTCTCATCATGCTCCCTTACTAAATATTGTGAGGAAGGGAGAAAGAAGGGTCAAGGTTTGTGAGTTCCTTTGCACTCATCAAAAAGTGGTACTCCTCACTGTGAACTGCTCTCTCTCATAAACTCATGAGATCTCATGGGTGCTTATTTCACACATACTGAAGAGCTGAAGTCAGCTCCTAGTTGGAAGGGGCTCTCTGCAAAATGTCTTTTGATTGGCCCCGTCCTCTGTCAGTGGGGTCTCCTGGTGGGCTTACTTAGCAGTGACAGTGGTCAACAGTAGTCCTTTGACCAGCACTAAGCAGTGTCTTGGAGATACCATTTTAATGTTTCAAGATGTCTCAAGGCATTGTGGGAAATTAAAATGGGGCCTCCAAGTCCCAGTGGCCTGGTGTTGATGGAAAGCTGGGGGTGGGGTTAAAGGGGAGGGGAAAGGGAAGCAGGAATTTAAAGGGGTCTCAGTAGCTGCATTACAATGTAGCAGTCTCACCTACATCATACAAGACACTATAAAAAAAAAACTGGCAGTGATCTACCCAAAGTTCTTTTGGGGAGCCGAAGTTGTTCCGCTGTTTTTGGTGAGCCAAAGTTGTTCAGCTTTTGGGGGGGGGGTCAGGATCACGCGATCGGCCAGGATCGACCAGGGACACCCCATGATCGACTGGTAGATTGCGATCGGCCTGTTGGACATCACTGATATAAGACAACCATCCAACCTCTGCTTAAAAACCTCCAAGGAAGGAGATTCTACCACCTCAAGAACTTCCACTGTCGAGCAGCTCTTACTGTCATAAAGCTCTTCCTGATCTTTAGTTGAAATCTCCTTTCTTGCAACTTGAAGCCATTGGTCCAGATTCCACCCTCCAGAGCAAGGGAGAACAAGCTTGCTCCATCCTCCATGTGACTGCCCTTGAGATATTTGAAGGTGGCTATTGCATCTCCTCTCAGTCTCCTCTCCTCTTTCCCAAGATAAACATACTCAATTCCCTCAACTGTTCCTCATAAGGCTTGCTTTCCAGACAGCTTAAATCCCAGAGGAAGGAAAAGGCATAAATGAACATGAGGAAAGAATTTGTCCCGGTGCTTCTTCTCACACCAGCAACAGCTGTACACGCAGTCCGGGCCTGAAAAAGAATTGATTCTGGAGCCACACACCCACATCGGGGAGTGAACTCACAAGGGTACAGAAACAGTAAAATGGTTTCTGGTTGGAATAGGGTGCCAACTCCAACCACCCATGCTGTGTACACATTTAAATAACATTGCTTCCCCCAAACATTCTTCCCACCTAAACATTAGGAAGAACTTCCTGACAGTAAGAGCTGTTCGGCAGTGGAATTTGCTACCAAGGAGTGTGGTGGAGTCTCCTTCTTTGGAGGTCTTTAAGCAGAGACTTGACAGGCATATGTCAAGAATGCTTTGATGGTGTTTCCTGCTTGGCAGGGGGTTGGACTAGATGGCCCTTGTGGTCTCTTGCAACTCTATGATTCTATGATTCTATGAAAGAATCATGGGGACTGTAGTTTACCACTCTCAGAACTATAACTCCCAGCACCCTTTAAAAAAAACCATTGCTCCCAGGATGCTTTGGGGAAAGTCATGTGCTTTCAATGTATGGTGCATTTTTAGCATCAGTAGACAGCAAGTATAAGGCCTTCCTTTTAAGACAGAGGGAGTCCAGAGAGCTTCCTTTCCATGGGGCACTTCCTAGGGAGGGCTACAGTGCCTGGGAAGCCACTTTGAGCACCAAGAGCAAAATATACATGACAGACAAAACAGCTACAAGAGAAGCCTAGACAGAAAAAGGCCAATCCACCACAAATGCATGTCCCCCACTTAGTGACTCATGGCTAAATATATGAATGGCTTCCGTTAGAAAGGATGTTTTGAGTTGTGGCGATATGGAAATTCTGCCTGTCGTATTTGATCTGTGGAGGCCGATACATATCTGTGAGTCACTACAATGTTGCAGCCCCCGAGTGATGAGCAGAAAACCCAAAAAAGGAAGAGGACCCAAGAACGTTACCGCAGAACTTCCTGTCGAGGAGCAGCGACAAACCAGCCAAATTACATTTACACCAGAGAAGAACTTGTACCAGTGTCCACACACGGCTCATGGGGTAAACTCTGCTTGCCTCTTTAAGTGCTTTATACAGGAATGGTCTGAAGCTATGTTTAGCCCTTCTTGACATAAATTAACACTGTGAGGTTGGTTGACGCCACAAAACATTGTGGCATGCTGAGGTTACGCTTAAAGTTGGTCTCTAAATGCAAGGTTGGGACACTTCGTAAAGTGAAGGTTGCCCACTCGAGCCAAGCAGAACACATTCCAGTGCCTCACAGGTGCTGTCATCTTGGTTTAGAAAAATAAATAAATTTCAAAATGGCGGCGCTCCATTCCAAAATGGCAGCAGCCACGTGTGTGAGACATCTGAGACTGTGGCTGTGGCCTTTCCAAAATCCTTGCACCTCCATCTTCCGCACTGAAGAAAAAAAAAAGGTCCCAAACCCTGGCGATAGGCTTCAAGGTGGCAAGGCCAGTGCACAAGTTTTGCAGTGTGCTTTTGCTGTTCAGAAAATACTAAATTATATACCGTTAAATTATTCTTCCCCGGAGGAGGGGGAAATGAACAAAAATAATACCAATCATTTAACAGGAAAAGATGAATACATATTCTTTAGACACAGTATCTTGGAAATGGTGTGAAAGTCACTTGTCGTATCCTCCGTGCTATACGCCGTCTTGAGATTGATGCGGGTATTTGTTCTCTTGGACGTCACAGTTGCCATTTTCAGAGGCGTCAGAGCTTCCCGGAACAGATTCAGGGGGAGGTGGCTTGTAGAGTGCGCAAGCAAGCAGGAAGAAGAAGGATCCAATCACCTGAAAGACACCAAAACTTTCAACTTATGTACTTTTTCCATAAGTCCTGATCTTCTCAGTGGAGGGCAAAAATAAAGATCACTCTTGCCCCCTTTTGATGGACCATCCAAAGTGTCCCCCAGCCTTGTGCCCTCCTGTTTTGGAGAAAAACTCCCATCACCCCTGATCCTAGGAGCATCAGAAGTTGCCAAGCACTGTGTTAGACCACTGGTCCACCTTTCTCATCATTACAGTATCTACAAAGATTGGTGGTTGCTCTCCAGGGTTTCGGGCAGAGGACATTGCCAGTCCTACCTGGAGATACCAGAGATGGGACCTTCTGCGTGCAAAGCAGAAGCTTTATCCCTGAGCTATGGCCCTTCCCTATAGCTCTGGGCATGCTGGGTGGTGCTGGTGCGAGTTGGAGTCCATAAACACCTAGCACTCCTGGCTCCTTCCCTCCCAGTGTCAGAACATTTAAGTTTGTGCCAGTCTTCAGAATGATCACCACTTCTAGAGGAAGGAAACCTCTGAGTACACAGACTGGGAGCAAAACCAGGGGAACGCCTATGGCAGTGGTGGCGAACCTATGGGACGTGTGCCAGAGTGGGCACTTAGAGCCCTCTCTGCTGGCACATGTGCCATCACACCAGCAGGGCCGTTCCTGGGTGTTGGCGTAGTGGGCATCCATCCCCCGCCCCCATGTGACTGCGTGCAGGAAACGCTCCCTAGAACACGCGCCGGCTGCAGCAGCATTGAGGGAGTTGCGGGCCCACCAATCAGCTGGTTTGGGGCCATGCCGCTCCCTCCCCCACGCCGTGATTGGTTGGGTTTGGTGCCGCGAGTGTGATATAGTTAGCGGCAATCTTGCATGTGATTGGCTGCTTTGTCAAGGGTTTATGTTGAGTGGTTGCTGCCGGCGAGCCCAGAGATGATTGGTAGCTTTTGCCTGGGGTGCTAGAGGAAGCTTTGTTCATGCATGTGTTTATCGGTACCTACCCCCTTCAAAGAAAGCTGTACAGCTCTTGCCCCAAAAAGCTCTGTGGGCAATCTCCCCGCATTTTATTTCAGTTTTATATATTTGTATGTGTGCACACAGACAGTCATTATTATCCCATATTGAATTGCCGTGTTGGCACTTTCTGATAAATTACAGTAGCACCTCGGCTTATGTTACCCTTGGGTAACGTAAACTTCGGGTTGTGAAAGCGGCAAACGTGGAAGTGTTTCACCGTGCATGTACAGAAGTGGTCCCTCCGGTTGCGGAAACCTCAGGATCCAACCGGAGCTCCGGAACGGATCCTGTCCGCAACTGGAGGTACCACTGTAATTGGTTTGGGGTTGCAGTTTGGGCACTCGATCTCTAAAAGCTTCGCCACCACTGACCTATGGCTTTCAGGCTCTGCGTTCAAGTTTCCTACTGAAGGAGCAAAGAATAAGCAAGGATACAGGAAGCAAACTCAAGGAAAGCTGAGCTGGAACAGCAAACTCTTTGTACTCCTTCCTGTCCAAAAGGATCCTATGGCCAGCCTGGGCAGGTGGGGTCAGTGCAGTACCTGGAGGAGCTTAATTGAGAAGCCGCCCCCTGTAGTTTGGTGGGTCACTACACGTGGCAGCTGTGCATAATAGCTGCCAAGTCTCCCGTATTCCCCGGGAAACCCCCGTTTTTCCAGCTGCTCCCAGCTGAAAAAACAGAATTTTTTTTTGTTTTTCCCCGGTTTATTCTGGTCCGGCGACCATTTTGGAACTGGGCGGAGCATGCTCAGAAGCAACTTTTGATGCTGCTTTGCCCAGTTCCAAAATGGCTGCAGTGCGACTTCTGGCGCGGCGGCCATTTTGGAACTGGGCAGAGCAGCATCAAAAGTCACTTCTGAGCATGCTCCACCCAGTTCCAAAATGGCAGCAGCGTTACCTCCAGTCTGCTACTTCCGGTCCAATCACTTATTTCTCTGACAGGAACTTGGCAGGTATGCTGTGCATAGATTCGTAGTTTAATCCACCAAGGGCATTCTTGCATTCCTAACTCTAGGATGCACTGTGGCTTTTCATATTTCAGATGTGCCTTAAGGTGCACTTTTTAAGCTGGAGACTGGAGGAGTTTTGCACATAGCTGCCAAGTTCTCCCTTTTTTTAAGGGAAATTCCCTTATGCTGAATAGGCTTCCTCGCGAGAAAAGGGAAAACTTGGCAGCTATGGTTTTGCAACGGGCTCTTCTTCCAATAAGCACTGCTCAAACACCCATGGCATTATCCAATATGTGTGTAAACCTCACAATGCGCTGCTTTCCGATTGATCATAGAAGCCAGAGTATGTGACACAGCTGGCAAACTATACCCATCGGGGCTGGTTCAGCTGCAGTTCAGCACAGAAACTCGGAAATGAGCAGTACGCTTTATTCTTCAATCAGAGAAACAAAACCCAAACCGAGAACTCCACGGCAGGACTAGCCCAAGTGAGGCAGTTGCCAGGATCTGAGCCTCCCACTTCCTCCTAAGGCTCCTCCCCAGCTGGCTGCTGACTCAACAGCCACAAACTCTCTGTGCTTTTTGTTCTGCTACTTGTAACACCCTCCTGGTTCTTGGGGACAGAGGAGGATGGGAGGAGGAAGCAGTGGAACTGGCAAGTGGCTCCTCCTCCTCTTCCTCAGCAACCTCAGACTCACTTAAACCTGTTGCTTGCTCAACCCCCAACCCATCTGCACTCTCTTCCTCCTCTGGCCTGTCTCCTGAACCCCACCACCATTCTCCTAGCCCGGAGGCTTCCCACTTGGATGTATCACTGGGGGCGGGGGTTCCCCAGCTGTAGCCCCACCACCACCATTCCTCCTTGTCTAGCCAGTCCCTGACATACCTAGGCTGTACCACTTCAGACTCCAAGTGAGTCTGATCCCATTTAGTTTTGCATGCGGAGCTAAGCTTCTCAATGAAGAAACGTTTGGTGATATGAACAGCAAGCAAAATCTGAATTAGTACAACCCAGCCACATGTGTGTGAGGACTCCGGCCCTAGTTTTGGCACACAGCAGAGGTGCGCCTAGGAACAGCAGAAGCTGTCTTATACCGAGTCAGACCACTGGTCCATGTAGCTCAGTATTGTCTACACCAGGCATCCCCAAACTTCGGCCCTCCAGATGTTTTGGACTACAATTCCCATCTTCCCCGACCACTGGTCCTGTTAGCTAGGGATCATGGGAGTTGTAGGCCAAAACATCTGGAGGGCCGCAGTTTGGGGGTGCCTGTTCTACACTGACTGGCAGCAGCTCACCAGGGTTTCAGACTGGAAACTCTCCCAGCCCTACCCGGAGGTGCCGGGATTGAACTTGCAAAGCCAAGTGATCAGTCTTCATGCTGCCTCATGTTGACAGATATAGGATGGAACAGAGGGCTGGAAAAGTTCTCTGTTGAAGTTCACTAAATGGTGGAGATGCAAATAATTTAGGACTACCTTGTATATAACACCTGCGACCAGGGTGTATCGACTCATAGCAAAGTTCTGGTAGACATAGCAAGATCCTTGTTCACCACACTGGTTCTGCCAAAGGAGACACGACCTGTCAATCATCGACCCAAAAGCAATTGGTCCTGGAATACCACCTATGCAAAGATAGAAATGAGAGAGATGCCTGCGGTTGGAAAAATCTCACACTAGCCATGCTCCACCCAAACCGATTCTAGCATATCTGGAAACGCTGGTATTGTGGACCTCCGCGGGAAACCTTCGGTTGTGTTAGTTGGCGTTAAATTTGGTCTGAAAATCCTGCTTCAGTGATTAGATGGAAATAATCGCCGGGGAAGACTTGGGAAAACAATACCTGCTTAGGTCATTTTATGATATCTTTTAAAAGGCCAGCTGCAAGGCCAGTGTTTTATATATACACAAGCACACTCCCTTGAATAACACCATGAATGTGTGTTTCTTGGGTGAATCAAAGTTCCCAGTCTGTTGGCACAGCGCAAGGATCTCTGCTCCACACTTTAATTCCTCAGAATGCAACAGTGCTCCCTAGAAATACAGGGCCATATCCTATGCTAGCTACACTTGGAGCAGAGCCATTGGAATTAATGGACATGACTAACGTGGGTCCAATCTTTTCAATGGTTGTACTCTGAGCAGAACACAATGGACACAGAATGATCCGGACTCTAGGCCCAGCTAGTCCAATTTGTGGAGATCTCTATGCCGTAGTCTTTTCAGAATGGGGAGGTGGCCCAATGCTAAGCATTGGGTCATAGGAACATCAGTGCCACCACAAAAGTAAAAAGAGGGGGGTGTCATCAAAGACATGCTTGGACTAAAGGTGTGCAGGTCTGCAGATGCTGGACATTTCTGTTCAAATACCACCATCCTACCTTCTCAGCTAACTTGTTTTTGTGGTGGTGGTTGTTTTAAGAAGGAGGCAGTTGTATATTAAAGGTCAGTATGCCAATTGGTCCAGCATTTGGGGTTTGTTTTGTTTTGTTGCTTCTACAGACATATAGGACGTCTTCATAGCCTACATGATTTTATCTTGAGTAAGAGTTATGTCAATAAACAAGGAGTAGATTATTAGATCTTAGCTGTATACTGTACCAAGTGTCCGGACTACAATCCATTGGATCCCCAGAGCAAACGATCGCTGCCTGTCTGAGACACACCTAGGAAGCATAAGACAAAACATTTATAAATGATGGTGAGCAGGAACAACTCTTGAGCAGTGCAGCAGCTCTGCTTCCCATAATAAAGTGGTACCTCTACTTACGAATAACTCTACTTACGAATAACTCTACTTACGAACAGAGCTCCGTCCGCCATCTTGGATGCGGTTTAGATAGGATTTTTTCTACTTACAACTTTTTAGATAGGGTTGCTTCGACTTACGAATACTTTCTCCCAATGCATTCCTATGGGATTCGACTTACAATTTTTTTCGACTTACAAATGTGCGTTCAGAACGCATTAAATTTGTAAGTAGAGGTACCACTGTACCACCAAATTGTGGGTCTCAATAGTTAAGGGCACAGTGATCTGGTTCATGTTAAATATTAAAACGCCTCTGATGTATAATTTTGTAAAAAGATCCTGATGGCTCAAAGTCATGGCAGTTGTTTCTGCCTACCAGAACGAAAGAGACACAGATATTCAGTCCAACACATGTTCCAAAATCCTGGAAGCTATGTGATTCTCATGATACGGAACTCAAGCTTGCCCAACTGGCTGCTAAGTGTCTCTGACTTGGTTGCATATAGATGTGCAGCTAATATTAAACCAAAATTTTAAGTCAGGGGTGTGGCCCTCCAACTGTTGTTGAAGCCTAAATCCTAGTAGCTGCAGGCAGCATGGCATGGTTTTTTCCACTGTGTCGTTACAGGTGAGCGATCCCCCCCCAAAAAGCTCAATGACTTTGAGTTCATCCCGCTCCCCTAAAAGAAGGTCAACAACTTTGGCTTCCCCCCTCCCCCAAAAAAGCTCAATAAAAGTTAATTTGGGGGCAGCTAAAGGTGGCACTGTGGGTTAAACCACTGAGCCTAGGGCTTGCTGATCAGAAGGTCAGCGATTCGAATCCCTGTGACGGGGTGAGCTCCCATTGCTCGGTCCTAGCTCCTGCCAACCTAGCAGTTCGAAAGCACGTCAAAGTGCAAGTAGATAAATAGGAAGGTAAACAGGAAGGTAAACGGCATTTCCATGTGCTGCTCTGGTTTGCCAGAAGTGGCTTTGTCATGCTGGCCACATGACCTGGAAGCTATTCGCCGGCTCCCTCGGCCAATAATGCGAGATGAGCGCGCAACCCCAGAGTCGGTCACGACTGGACCTAATGGTCAGGGGTCCCTTTACCTTTACCTAAACTAAATTAGGGGGCACTGGGCGGATCTTTGCACCCCGGCGGCACATATGCTAAAGACAGCCCTGTTACAGAAAGTAACTGATCTGATGTGTAGCGATCTTTCCTATCCTCCTTAATTCAAGAGGGTTCTGGAAGCTTCTCTGTGTGAAAGATGCAAGCAGAAGGTTCATGATGTTTGGGTTATTCTTTCAGAAAAGCTGAGTACAGCTGACTTAAACTGTTCTGTTATCTCTTTCAGTCAAGGTCATGCTGGCTATAAAAATAGGCCGGAAGGAGCCTGGGTTTCACTCACTCTCTCTTTCTGTCTTTCTTTCTGGTGTGGTGTTCTTTATGCTTAGTGTTAAGGTTTTAGACCTATTATAAGTTATTGTAAGTTTAAGTTAAGTCTGCTGCAACTGGATTTCTTATGGACAGTGCCAATCCTGAATGTATTGGATTTGTGACCATGATGCTCATTTGCCTTCAATAGCAGTAAAGCTCTGCTGGATGAAATATTAATTGCCTCTGGTCTACTTTTTGGGAATCCTACAACGTGTTTAAGTTTTAGCTCTGCTAACTATACATTGGAATCTGCTGTGGATCAATATTGAGTAGAATTTCAATGACAGGTCAGTGGTCAGGGACGATGGGAGTTGAGGTTCTGCTGGGGCAAGCTCTGAAGAATGAGATCAGGTCCTTGCGGCTTACCGTAAAGTGGCCGTCAGAGCAGGAATGCTGCTCAGGAATGTGAAGAGGATGACCATAAACATGAAAACCAGGAGGAGGGTCCTTCTCTCACATGAGGAGGTACACTTTCCTGTGGTCGCCAAGCCAGGTGCAGCGGGAGCATCAAGTATACAGCTGCACTCGTGGTAAACCTTGTCAAGCATACAACAAGAGAAGGTCCCATTTAGAAGCAATCCACATGCTCTGCCAAAACATGCTACTTTCCCACATGCTGGGAAGCAAACAAAGATGCTTTTCGTTTGCATATTGAGGTGGCACCAAAACTTGGTGATATAGAACCTGTGTTTTGCATGCAAAATGTACCAGGTTCAATCTTGGACATCTCCAGGTGGGACTCCAGAAGACCTCTGTCTAACACCCCAGAGAGTTACTTCCAAACAGCACTGAGCAGCTTCTGACAACCTTGTGAGCTCCAGATGTTTTGGACTACAACTTGCATCATCCAAAAACATCTGGAGGTTACCAGGATGTCAGAAGCTATTATAGAGAATGCTGAGAGACAGCAACCAATGAGACACACACCTCATATATACCAGGACAGATTTCACACTTTGTTTTAATACAATTGAATAAAAAATACACATGTGCGCACACACACACACATTTGAGGGGGGAATTGTTTTAGAATCCCCCTCCCTCCCAGTTAATTTTAGCTCTGTTCACAGCTTGACTAAACTGCGATGAAGCAGGCTTCATGGCATCTACAAGTGTCAGGCATCAGAGGATCCAACCCTCCACAGTAGATTGCCAGGAATGGATAAAACAAGGAGAGTTCTTACCAATGCTTTTTATTTAATATTCACAGAGAGAGGCTTAGAAATGCAGCCTCTGGGAGTAATGGTGTTGCTCCGAGTGAAACCCCACCCACTCTGTCTGTCCCACTTCCTCATGAGTCATCACTACGGGTGCTGGAAAGTGCCTTTTGCCTTTGAGTTCTTTGCTCTCCTACTTTCAAGGCCTGCTGTGTTCTGGGAGGAGGGGGTCTGCAATGCTTTATAAAGACACTGAGTCCAACAGCTGTCTCTCCCCTGGTGCTTCTTCTTCCTCCTCTCCCATTATTTCCCAGCTTTCCCCCTCATCTGCTTCTGAGCTGTGAGTTCCCTCAAACCCCTAATTCTGAACTGTCTCCTTCTTCTCTAGAAGGGTCAGGCTGGGAAGGCAGTCTCCACCATTCCTCCTCTGCCCAGTCCCTGACAACAAGACAGAGCAGATCTTTTCCATAGATCATACCTTTTTCCTGCCGTCGTGGCTGGTTGATACTTTCTTGCATCCTGCATGGCAGGGGGAGTAATACATGATTCCATCATTTCCACAGACGGGACTGTACATCTCTCGCAGACAATCACACTCCACATTGCAAGGGGCGGACAGGTTGAGGCGGCCTTCGGGTAAGATGCTGGACAAAGCACAAAAGTTGCCAACAAACACCACATTTAGTGTCCAAAGGCGGGCCACATTCATAAGATACATTCAATGCATTACAACACCAAAGAAGAAGAAGAAGAAGAAGAAGAAGAAGAAGAAGAAGAAGAAGAAGAAGAAGAAGAAGAAGAAGAAGAAGAAGAAGAAGAAGAAGAAGAAGAAGAAGAAGAAGAAGAAGAAGAAGAAGAAGAAGAAGAAGAAGAAGAAGAAGAAGAAGAAGAGGAGGAGGAGGAGGAGGAGGAGGAGGAGGAGGAGGAGGAGGAGGAGGAGGAGGAGGAGGAGGAGGAGGAGGAGGAGGAGGAGGAGGAGTTTGGATTTGATATTCCGCTTTATCACTACCCGAAGGAGTCTCAAAGCGGCTAACAATCTCCTTTCCCCTCCTCCCCCACAACAGACACCCTGTGAGGTGGGTGGGGCTGAGAGACTTTCCAGCAGCTGCATGTGGAGGAGCGGAGATGCAAACCCGGTTCCCCAGATTACGAGTCTACCGCTCTTAACCACTACACCACACTGGCTCTCGTGGCTTCCCCCAAAGGATTATGGGAGCTGCAGTTTGTTAAGGGTGCTGAGAGTTGTTAGGAGACCCTTATTCCCTTCAAAGAGCTACAATTTTCAGAGCGGTTTAACAATCAATCGCTCTTCCCAGGGGAAGTTTCCCATAGTTTCTCTCTCCACCCTTCCATTTTAACTAGGCTGCAAGTGAGTGACTGGCCTGAGGTCACCCAGGGAGCTTTATGGCTGAGTGGGGATGTGAACCCTGGTCTCAATTTCCAATTCCAATTTCCAGCACCTTTATTGGCATATATGGCCTCAATTTCATACATTAATAATCCCGAGTTTCCGCCTTTGCTGCATCCTCAGCATCATTAGCCAACATGTCTCCTACCTTCTGTCATACATCTGCGTCACTCCAGCCATGGGCATGTTGGGGCAGTCGATGAAAAAGATGAAAATAGCCAGCAAGCTGGACATGGTGCAAAGCAAGCAGAACTTGATAATCCCCGAACAGCGCAGCTTAAATTTGTTCACGATGAAGCCTCCAAGGAATGTGCCTCCTCCTCCGGCTGGAACCACGAGGTAACCTTCCAAAGGAGAAGAAATGGGCAAGATCACGTATGTGCTTAAGGTGCTTTCCTTTATCTTTTGCAATCAAGACACAGAGGGAGCTCTTGGCAGCTCAGGCTGAGAATCCCTTTGTGATAGGACAGGTCTCCCTTTGATCTCGAACACAGGCTGCAGCAACACTGGAAGGAATCACCAGTATCTGTTTGTTATGTACTGAGCTGAATCATAGAACAATAGGATCCAGAATCAGCAGTCTGATTGGTCCGCAGGAGCCACCCAATCCAACTCCAGGTGGAAGTGAATCCGCAACCTGATTGGCCTGCAGGAGCAGCCAATCAGGCGGCTGGCAGAAGTCGATCCACAAACTGATTGGCCCACAGGTGTAGCCCTGAAGTAGCCAATCACGCAAAGCCCATTGTGTAAAGAATGTATATAAGCAGATGGTTTTGGGGAAAAGGGCATTCTTCTTCTCTTCTTCTCCTTGATGACTACAAGCTGAATAAAGAGCATGAAATTCACTCTCGACTCCGAGTTCAACAAAACAAATAGCCTCAGAAGGCTTGTGATGCCTTTGAGTCCCTCCAGGCTGGCGGGGTATTTGTTTGTGGGTGGGTAGACTCTGCAACTTGCATTTGATGCATTAGTGGTACATTTGCACTGGGCCATCCCCAAACCATTCTGCTTTATTAGTTGCTCTGCTTCTTCAATATTATCACATTTTTTTTGCAAGCTGGAGGGCCACTCTTTGCTACAGCACATGAAATGAGTGTGTGGCGGAGGGGACCCAGATCAGCAGAGAGCAAACGGGACATGAGCCAATTGGGAAATGAAGCAGAGTCTGCAACCTGAGACTTTACTGAAAGCAGGATTGCATAAAACCAACTTGATGCCAGCTGGAACATACGACGTTAGGAATGCAAACGAAAAAGGCTCGCCCTGGCCAGTATCTGGATGGGACACTACCTAGGAACTACAATTTAAGCAGCTGTGAATACAAATTACACAGTCATTTACTGTGTGGGATGCCATTTAGCAGTTGACTACCTGGTGACTGTAACCACTAGGAGAGCTGGTTGTGCAGCCTGGCACCAGGCTAGAGCCAACACCCTTTGGATTGGCCCTCTGCTAACCCAGACCCAGAGCTGGAGGCGAGAAGCTTCCATGGTTACACAGTACTCCTCATTTCTGGAGTAATTCTGTTTACCCAGGCAGCCCTTCCTGGGTTGGCAGTGTTATAGGGGCTTCAGGGTGGGGTGACTGCTTCCACTTTACAGAAAAGAAAGATAAAATCCATCAACACCCCTCTGCCCAAAAAGGGGGGGCAGAAGAGGATGCAGGTTGGCATATAATTTGCGTAATAGAACTGATCTCTCCCCTGCAAAAAAATATTTTATTCAAGCTGGCACCCCTGCCAGTTCAGACAACAAACAAAGCCAAACCTTGCCTTAGGTCAACGCCATACCTCAGGCACACCCAAACTTCGGCCCTCCAGATGTTTTGGACTACAATTCCCATCTTTCCTGACCACTGGCCCTGTTAGCTAGGGATCACGGGAGTTGTAGGCCACAACATCTGGAGGGCCGCAATTTGGGGATGCCTGCCATACCCTCTAACATATTGAGTCGCAAAACTGGGACACGCATCTTCCCATCTGTACTCATGTGACCTGGGCAAGATAACAGAGCCCAAAAGAAGCGCTTTTTTCCGGGGTGAGTTATTGTTGCAAAATTGTGCGAGATCACAGTGGCTGTTGGGCTCTCGCAGGGGGGGGGGGTTGTCCCAGTTTTTCCGGGACATGTGTGGGGTATGCAACACTGTGCAGCAGCAAAAAATGACTGGTTGGCAGCAAAGTGGCTTCCAGCTTCTGTTCAGGGACGCTTCCACTCATGCGGGTCTCGCTGTGCCACCGCCTGGCTTAGCATGTTGTGTGAACCGGGCCGTACCCGCCCAATCGCTTAAGAAGATGTAGGCAACCTGCATTGGCCCCTAACAAATATTTCCTTACCAAACAAGGTTGCTGCTTCCGAGGCACTTAAGCTAAACTGGGATTCCAGAAACTTGGGGCCGAAGGTGGACATCCCAGCAATGAGTGTGGCTTCTGTTGCTCCAGCTAAGCAAAGGAAGATGAAGGTCGGATTCTTCAGGAGGAGCAGCACTGACCTGCATTGATCCAAGAGCAGAGGGAAACCAGCATGTTGGAAAAAGTTCAATTATTGGAACTCTGATTCAAGTCCCATATTAACTGTAAATGCTTTGATTGGTAATTCTGGGTGGTAGCCTGGTTCCCCCCCCCCAATTTCGTGTATACTTTACATATACGTATAACATTTTTATCCCATTTTTCTTCCAAGAAGCCCATAGTCCCCCTCTCATCTTCACAGTATCCTTGTGATGTAGGCTAGGCTGAAAGAGTGAGTTTCCCTGGCTGAGCAGGGATCTGAAACTTGGTCCTCCCCAGACTATGGGGTTGTGGTACTCATCTTGCTTTCAGGCTGAGGGAGCTGGCGTTTGTCTGCAAACAGCTTTCTGGGTCATGTGGCCAGCATGACTAAACCGCTTCTGGCGCAATGGAACACCATGATGGAAACCAGAGAACACAGAAATGCCATTTACCTCCCTGCTGCAGCGGTACCTATTTATCTACTTGCACCGGCATGCTTTCGAATTGCTAGTTTGGCAGAAGCTGGGACAGAGCAACTGGAGCTCACCCTGTTGTGGGGATTCGAACCACCAACCTTCTGATCGGCAAGCCCAAGAGGCTCAGTGGTTTAGACCACAGCGCCACCCGCGTCCCTTCTATCCCTGGTTACAGGTAGGTAGCCGTGTTGGTCTGGATCGAAGTAAAATAAAAAAATTCCTTCAGTAGCACCTTAAAGACCAACTAAGTTTTTATTTTGGTATGAGCTTTCGTGTGCATGCACACTTCTTCAGATACAGTGAAATGGAAGTTTCCAGGCACTTATGTAGAGAAGGGGTGGGGAGGGGTGGGGATGGGGAGGGGGGATCACTCAGAAGGGTGGTGGAAATGGGTGATTGACTGACTGATAGCTGTTGATGACCGCAAACGACTGCAAATGGTTTTGCATGAAAAACCCTTGCTTTTTCATGCAAAACCATTTGCAGTCGTTTGCGGTCATCAACAGCTATCAGTCAGTCAATCACCCATTTCCACCACCCTTCTGAGTGATCCCCCCTCCCCATCCCCACCCCTCCCCACCCCTTCTCTACATAAGTGCCTGGAAACTTCCATTTCACTGTATCTGAAGAAGTGTGCATGCACACGAAAGCTCATACCAAAATAAAAACTTAGTTGGTCTTTAAGGTGCTACTGAAGGAATTTTTTTATTTTCCTTCTATCCCTGTTATCTTCCACCCTCTGGTTCATTTTGGCCCTCTATGCAACATTTAACATTCTGCTAGGGAATTCCAGAGCCACTGACACAGGTATGTGGAAATTCTGGTGCTGAACCAGAGGGTTCATTTTTACCCTCCAGCTGTTCAATAAGAAACACTTTGAGAGAATCCTCTGCAAGATGTTCTGGTGCAAGAAAACCAAAGCAGAGGGAGAAGTGTCTCGGCAGAGAGATCTTGTAACTGCATGTATGCAATTTTGGAGATGCATTTTGAAGTTTTGGAAAGCTATATGGCAAGGAAGTTCAGCTGTTCATTGATCTTATTTGCATCCCTTCTGCAGGTCTCACTTGGTTATTTTGGACTTTTTCACGGTCAGGGCAGATAAAGAGTTGGTGTTTCTTTTTTAACAACTTGATGTGGAAATGTATGTGGAGAAAATGGAAGCTGAAACTTGTGTGGATTTACTAAGAATTAAATAGATGTCTCTGCTTCCATGGAAATTGTTTTCTGCATGAACTTGTGATTGACTTAAAGGTATATGGTTGTGTTTGCAACTGCCCCCACCCATTCTGACCACTGGAATGTGGCCCCCAACAGCTTTTAATCTAGGAAATGTGGCCCTTTATTCCCTCCTTAAAAGGTTCCCCACCCCCAATTTAAAGAAAACAAGATGGGGAAACACAGAACGCTGATATTAATACATGTGGAAATAAGCACCAAATAATTAAACTGTACCCAGGAACTAGACATAGGAATAAGCCCTCTGCAGGACAGGTGCCAAAATATGTTTTAGCATATATGACATGTGGCAATTAATTCTGTATTTTTCTCCAGAAAGTGATTCCAGCTGTGAGCCTTTCTCCTGGGTACAGAAAAGGCCTTGGGGAACTAAGATGGTCCCAATTATCTATCCCTCTCTCGGATATGAAGAGCAACCAAATTCAACAGGATTTCTTCTGCACCAAGTTGAATCTCTCTGTTATACAACTTTATGAAGTCCTTTACCCCCCTTGCAATGAAATTGACAGCACAGTTGCAGCCGAGGGAAGACTTGTAGTTGTTGGTACGTAGTAAACCGCGCTGGGCTTCTGAACCAAATTGGAAAACGCCAAACAGCTGCGTTCTCCCCCACAAGCTCGGGGTGATTCATCACTCTTTCCCGATGGGCTTCTGTGGCATATATCCAAAGATATATGCACCCAATCCGATAGCAGAGTCCAAGCAGAAGCTAAGCATTTGAATTGTGGAATCAAAGCTACTTTATCACAGTGGTACCTCTAGTTACGAACTTTATTAGTTCCGGAGGTCCGTTCTTAACCTGAAACTGTTCTTCACTAGAGACGTGCTTTCGCTAATGGGGCCTCTTGCTGCCGCTGCACTGCTGGCACACGATTTCCGTTCTCATCCTGGGGCAAAGTTCTGAACTCGAGGGAACACTTCCAGGTTAGCATAGTTTGTAACCTGAAGCGTTTGTAAGCTGAGGCGTTTGTAACTCTAGGTACCACTGTATATATACAAGTGTTACAGAACAAAGGAACGTGGCTCCTCTCTCCTTCTTCTTCTCCGAGAGAGGAAACAGACTAAAAGCAATAGTCTGTTTTGGTCAAAGGCCTGGAAACGATGCCTTATGAGGAACGACTTAGAGAGCTGGGTATGTTTAGCCTGGAGAAGAGAAGGTTAAGGGGTGATATGATAGCCATGTTCAAATATATGAAAGGGTGTCATATGGAGGAGGGAGAAAGATTGTTTTCTGCTGCTCCAGAGAAGCGGACACGGAGCAATGGATTCAAACTTCAAGAAAGAAGATTCCACCTAAACATTAGGAAGAACTTCCTGACAGTAAGAGCTGTTCGGCAGTGGAATTTGCTGCCAAGGAGTGTGGTGGAGTCTCCTTCTTTGGAGGTCTTTAAGCAGAGGCTTGACATGCATATGTCAAGAATGCTTTGATGGTGTTTCTTGCTTGACAGGGGGTTGGACTGGATGGCCCTCGTGGTCTCTTCCAACTCTATGATTCTATGATTCAATAGTATAACATAACGGAACAGTGTAACTGAACTTCCACTGTCATGACTCCAACAGTATGAAATGTCAACACAGACATGTGATTAAAACAATCACACATCCAGCAATGGAGGAATGAAATCCCAACAGTAGTATCAGCAACCTGATCCATGGGATGAGGTCTCCTGGCGTTTGAGCCATCACCCACAAGACATACTGAACCAATGCACTAATGCTACAAGTGTCGACTCCTTGGAAAACAGGTGTATCTGCCCTGCCTTGGAATACAGGTGTGTCTAGCTCTGCCTTCTGAGAAGTGCTTAGAAAAGGAAGGAGGAAGATGTTGCTGGCAAGCTGGTCCATGGCTGTAGGTAGAGCCAGGTTTACCAGTCTTGGAGGGGGGGGTACATTTGCAAACCACAGTAACTGTCCTAGGTGCTGCACTACACCACAACCCAGAACAAACTGCAAGCTATTCCTTTGGCTACAATAGGATGCTTGGTTCAAACGTAATTTCAGTGGGGTGGGGAGGAGATAGGGGTGACCCCCGTATGCTCAGGGGCACCACACTGGACATGCCTGATGTAGAGCAATCCTTTGCATTCCTTCATGGTAGGACCAACACATAGGGTTGTCATATTCCCAAAAGTGAAAATCTGGACAAAGCTGTTGAGCTGTTTCTCCCCCTCCCTTTTTGGCCTTTAAAAAAAAAATTAAATAATTTCTTCTTCATCATCATCATCATCCCCATGCCAAACATCCAGGTTTTCCCAGACATTTTGCTGATTTGCCAAAAAATTGCCCGGACAAGATTTTCCGGCCAAATTTCTGGACGTGTCCGGGAAAACTTGGACATATGGCAACCCTACCAACCCATGGTCTGCAAAAATGGCATTGTTTTGAAGCATGAAACAATTCTTTGATTACAATCTTTAACTGCCTTGGGACCCAACCCATACATTCCAGAACTTTAAAGTCATTCTAGTTTTCATGGGAACAATTTGTAGAACTAGTTATGGTGAATGGGCTTTCACCAACCCGGTGCCCTCTAGATATTTTGGACTACTTCTTCCCACCACCCCCAGCAGGCTAGGTCATAACTATTGCTTTCTTCCTATATAAATACAAATGTAAGGCTGTCACCATGCAGCCTCCACTGGAGAATTTGTAGTATCTCATCAGAATTCTGCATTTGCATGAAGCCAGGGGTAGATGGGGTTGGAGAACAACAAAGCAGAGGTGGCACCCACTAGTTAATTTATAAAAATGCAACACTGACTCCCTTCTGTTTCATCTTCATCATCTTCAGCAAACACGAGATGCAGGAAATTGAAAGGAAAGATAGTGTCAAGTTGTTGGTTATCAACTGAGAAAAAGCTGGGAAAAGGCTGACCTTCTCTGATCCTTTTTGATGATGTTCTGTAACAACAACTGTTGAACTATCCTCTCTCCCTGGGTGTTTTCTCAGATAGGCATGCGGCTTAGGAACACAGCAGTTGGTGAGAATTACATGTCTATAACCAGCGAAATCCACAGAAAACTAATCTTTTTCTTAAATGTTACTTTGAGAACAAGACTTGCTTGTACTAGATTTCATTGAATTTGTTGTGCTTTTGGGGGGGGGTGTGCTTTGCAATGTGTCCATTCTATATGAATTTAGGAGAAGAAATGAGCAACACCAGAAATATGTCGATCAGAGGAATGCATAAGAACATCAGAAGAGCCTGCTGGATCAGGCCAATGGCCCAGCTAGTCCAGCAAAACTGCTCTCACGGAGGTCAAACAGTTGTCTGTTGGAAATCCGGGAGCAGAAACTTTTTCTGCAGGTTTTGGTATAGGAACTACTACAGTATTTAACTTTGGTGTCTAAGGGAAGGATTCAACTACCCTGTCTCAGTAGTGCAATGGGGCCTTCCACACCCTCCCCTCCCTCCATGCACCCCATGGCTCCCCCAAATCCACTCTGGGAAACCCCCAGAACATAGCAAAGGGAGGGAGGCGAGAGGGGAGATCATCCCTAAGGATTTAAATGTTAATGTTTCCATACGATAGAGAAATGACAACGATAAATTATCTGCAGGTAAGGAAACACTGAGAACTTGACCAATACAACTGTAACTAGACAGCAGTCAGACTTTAGATGGCAATTGTCTGCATTGTTTCACAAAAGCATTCAGCCAAGCAGAAATGTGGCAGCACAAACACCTTAGTGCTATGTTGACTTCCACCCTGAGTTTGCTGATTTCCTTTTCCTTCCCTGCCCCCTTTCCTTTTGTGCTGTGTCGTTTTTATTCTGAGGGAAGGCTCCCTGAAGCTAGAAAGCCTGTAAATCATCAGTGGATAAGCACTTGAAGATAAGCACCTGGAGTGAAAAGTAAAGCAAACTCGTGAGTTCTCGGCTTCTATTTTGCATCTCTGTTGTTTGGGTCATACGCCGACCAGCACTTAAATGCTATTTCTGAATTTAATTTCCGTAGAGAAGAACTGAGCCATAATCTTGGAAAGTGGCACCAAGTCAAGAATTTCACTCAATAACTAGGCTGAAATTTCTTCAGGATACTCTTTCTGCATAATACATACAAATTCTCTGGCAACCAATGCATGTGGGCCACACGCCAGAGGAGACTTATGGGTGCTTAAGCCCACTGGCATCCTTTATTATCCTCTATTATTATTTATTTCAGCAAGCCTACCAAGGCATATACTGCTGTTGCCTATATTTTTACTTATTTTTATCTGCGTTTGAATGAGAATTATTCTATGCACATTTTAATATAGTTGCTGTGGGTTTAGTTGTGTTTTACCTTCAATTTTATTATGCAATCCCAGTGTTGGCTGGTTCCTATTGAGGCTGGTGAGGCAAAAGCCAGTATTTCCGGCAGAAAATGTGCCGCATTTGGACTTGATGCACATCCATACCTATTTGTAAACCCCCGGGTATGTGTGTGTCTGGGTATTGGGCAGGGGTGGCTGGTAGTGCCCACTAAAAGGCAGAGAGGCCAGGAGGAGGAGGAACCAAGTCAATGACAGGCAGAGGAAGAGCCAATGATAGGTGGAGCCAGAGCCAATGACAGGCAGAGCCAACTAATTCTGGTTCCGTTTTTGCCCGAGGTGGGGGGTCGAACCCACGACCCTGAGATCGAGAGACTCCTGCTCTACCAACTGAGCTATGATTAAGCAATTTAGGCATCATTCAAAAGAAATGAATAATAAAACACACAAGGTGCGTAAGAACGCTTAGCAGTGCATTGGAAATGTGGGTGTAAAGAATGTCACGTAGTAATAATTCTACCCTGATCACATGGGGATGGGGGAGAGATCTAGTCAAATAGGGTGGTCACGAATCCTACTTCACAGAGGACAGCCCTCTGAATGATTCAGGACCCAGACATCTAAAAGAAGACCATCTCCTGCCTACTGAGAAGCTGAGATGCTGTAGAAGAGAAAAGGTATACCATAGTATTTTTGTACAAATTTCTCCAAATACCCAGATTTTTGTATGTTGTATTGTGTAATAGACACATTTGTTTTGGTAAAGCAACATTCTGTAATATAACACATTTTTGTATGTTATTTTCACACATATATGCATTTTTATTCACATTTTATTCTAGTATTTGCATTCTTGTTCAAATTACTTAAGCAGAGAACAATACCGTTTTCTCCAAAAACAAGACACCGTCTTATATTTATTTTTCCTCAAAAACAACAACATGGTTGCTTATTTTCAGGGGATGTCTTATCTTTATTACATGTCCAGCGTAGCCTCTTCCTTGGCGCCCTCCAGAACTGTGCCTGTCACTATGTCTTATTTTTGGGGTATGGCTTATATTGCGCAAATGCTATGGCTTATTTTATGGGTATGTCTTATTTTCGGAGAAACAGGGTACTGAAAAGATTCTGAGAAGTGCGAATTTTGAAGGACGGTGTCAGTTTTGTTATGGAAAGTGCAAATTATGAAGATTCACCTTTAATTGTGAAGTGAATCCAATTTATTCCCCAATCAGTAATATCCGTTTCCCGTGCCGCAATGTGGCAGAACATTAACTTGTTTGTGGTTGAAGTTCCAGCGGGAAGGAGCAAGGCTGTTGAAGTTTATAAATTGTTAAGGTAACACTCCCTCCCCCAATAAAAGACATAGTTATCTGAACAACAGGTACAAGAAGTTCTCACCGTGGCAGGTCTTTAACCGTCTTTCCAAAGTCAGGATCTGAGGCTGTTTTGTGGCTGCCGTCTTTCAGCTGATGGGCCTCCGAAACTCTCATGACGATGTAGCGCTGAGAACCTGAAAACATACAAACTTAAGTGTGCACCTTGCAGCCGGGGGATTTGGCTAGATTGAGGGGTCATCCCAATTCAGAAATGTCCTCCATGCAGTGTTCAAATGACTGGGGATTGTATAGAGTGCCCACTGTCCCCTCTCCAAATATCAGTTCTGACCATAGCTGCCAAGTACCCCGTTTTCCCCGGGAAACCCCCGTCTTTACTTACCTTTTCCCGGTGGTCCCCCGTATCACTTCGTCTCCCGTTTTCTCCGTTATTTTCTCCTGCCGGCGGCCATTTTTTCCCCTTCTTTGGGCACAAAAAATGGCCGCCAGCGACTTCAAAAGTCGCATCTACGCATGACCGGAAGTGCGTAGACGCGACTTCCGGTGTTGGCGGCGACCAATTTTGGTGCCCATAGATGGGCGGGGCGACACCGGAAGTTGCGTCAACGCACTTCCGGTCATGCGTAGAAGCTACTTTTGAAGCTAGCGGTGGCCATTTTTGGTGCCCATAGAAGGGCAAAGCGACACCGGAAGTTACATCGATGCAACTTCCGGTGTCACACGGCTGCCGGTCCCGGATTCTGCAGTCCGGGACTTGGAAGGTAAGAGTTCTGACCTCTGATCTCAGTGCATTTTGAGCCTGTGTAATGTTGTTGGCTAGAATATGCATCTGGGACAGGGGAGAACAGCGTTCAAATCCATACATGGCCATGAATATCACTGAGAGGCCAGGGACTAGTCACTATCTCTCAGTGTTGCCTACCTCACAGTCAGGGGAGGGTCTCCTATGGAAATAATGAAGTTTAAGCTTCGGGGCCGCAGAAGCAACTTTAGTTCACATTGCTTAAAATTCTGGGCTTAAAATTTGAGTGGCACGATCCAAATTCATTAATTTTTGGTTGCAAATATTTCCACAATCCCATACCCTCCAAGATTTCTCTGATGAAATTAAGGACTTCCTATTCCATAACAATAATAATTTTATTATTTATACCCCACCCATCTGACTGGGTTGCCCCAGCCACTCTGGGCCGCTTCCAAGATATAAAAAAATATAAGAAAACATTAAACTTTTTTTAAAATAAACCTTCCCTATACAGGGCTGCCTTCAGATGTCTTCTAAAAGTTGTATAGTTACTTATCTCCTTGACTCGGGGGTCACATAGTGGTACAATTGACTTCCAACAAGCACACAGAGTGCAAACATGACTGAGTGTATGTGGGGCGGGGGGCTCGTTTAATTTCACTGCACACAGGTGGTGTAGTGACAATAAAGGTTTATTTGTTTGTTTGTTTGTTTGTTTGTTTGTTTACCCTGCAACATTTCTCTGATGAAAATAGAGATGTCCTACCATACCCTCCAACATTTTTCTGATGAAAGGAAGGACATCCTAAGGAAAAGCGGGACATTATGGGATCAGATCAGAAACCGGGATGGCTTCTGTGAATCTGGGACTGTCCCTGGAAAATAGGGACCATTGGAGGGCCTGCAACCCAAAGTTTGAGAGTCAGTAACACAGATGTTGTAAAGGCGTGCTGAAGTATCATGGAACAACCCCACTGAAGCAGGTAACAGTGGTTACCCAGACCTCATTGTTGGTTGTGAAGAGGCCCCCCATGACAGTTCAAGCTTCGGGGCCACAAAAATGTATGCCCACCACTACTCACAGGGTAGGATTGGGCCGCAAGTCATCAGCTATCTATGGTGGCCCAACAGAGACTCAATCAGTGTTCTGGTTTTGCTGCTTGCACAGGGGTGCCAACAACTTATGGAAGGCCACAGGCTTTCCTCCTTACACCAGCCAGCAGTGGCAAAGGCTCTCTAGACAAAGGCATTTCCTAGCTCGGCTTGCGAATGTCAGGGATTGAACCCTGGGACCCTTTTACATGCAAATCATGTGCTCGGCAGCAAAATGTCAACCCTCCCATGTAGAGTTTAGTGCATGAAACATTATCTGCAAACTCCAGCAGACCAAGAGAAGGTCAATTTACACATCAGAAGGAGGTGAGCAGGAAAAAGTGGCATAAAAAGTCAGCAGCAGGCATGATCCAGAGGCTGAGCGGAGAATTTCAGTGCCTTGTCTGCTCTGAGCTTGGCTCCTCTGGTGCCTATCCAAAAGTACCGCACAATGAAAAGGGAGGGTGGGGGGGGAATCTTAGGACACCATGTGTGTGTCATCAAGCAACTTGCAAAAAGCTCGTCAGCTTGTTTCAAAGCGTTCATCAAGATTTGGGACAAGGCCCGAGAGGGGAAGGAAGGCAACTGAGTAAAAGAGACGCTGGAGGAGGCAGTTGGGGGGGGGGGGAAGAGAATTTGCATTGCTTTCATTTCTCCCTCTCCATAGGCAAATATGCACAGCATGACCGAGGTTCAAATGATAACACACAGGGCATAACAATGGCAGATTAACAAAGGCACCCTGTTCTGCAAATTCTGTTTCCTTTCCCTATCCGTCTCCCAGGGCTCCAGGATTCAGTCGGTCCGCTGCCAGCTAGATGGTACATTTGTGCTAGGCCATGGTTTGGTGGAGCATAACGTACAAACAAGAGCACTGGTTATTTTGTATTTTGATTAACAGAATGGTAAGCAGGATGAACTATTTCCCAAGCCTTACCATTTGTTATGCTGCCTATCTGTATTGCCCAACCACATGCTGAAAGTGAATCTGACCACATTCTTAAGAGCATCATGGGAAACTGCCTTATCCTGGGTCACTTTTTTGTCCATGAAGTCCAGTATTGCCTACACTGGCTTGCAGCAGCTCTCTAAAGTTTCAGGCTGGGGAGGTGCAGCAATGCTATGCTATGGCCTCTCCTTCTCCTCTGCCACTTGGCAGCCCTCCACTCCACTTAAGAAGGGCATGGGCTACTGCGCTGCAAAATGACTTTAATTTGGACACTCTTGACCTACCTGGCAGGCGATGAGGGTAGCCCAAGATGGGGATCGCGATCAAAAGGGATCCAGCCCCTGCACCCAGGAATCCAATCCACCAAGCTCCAACCCACAGAGTATTGTCCGGTGTAAGATCAATTCTGCAGGTAAAGGGCAGAGGAGGAAGGTTACTCATTTATGACAATTCTCTTCCTGTATTCTGACAAACTGATGTCAATCAAGAACAAGCCAGGGATGATCTAGGCAAAAATCTTATGACGATGTCATAGTGCCCCTACTTCCCAGACTGGTGGAGACTTTTTGGAGGTGAGGGGAGCATTTTGCAATGATTAGAAATGAACCTGAATTCCACTTGAGTTGGAATTTAGCAGGCTGGGCTCACTTCAAGGCTCAAATGCCCACTCTGGGATTCAAGATTAATAGATTGCAGGCTCAACTGCTTAAATTAATGTAAGATGAAAGTTTCTATGCAAGACTGAAGTACCAAAACAGTGAGTAAGCAGAGTTGTTAAGGCTGCAGTTATAATATCTGCCAATAGCTTTAGCAAAATTATCAGCACAGGTCAAACGGCCTCCCTTTCTTTTTAACCAAAATTATCTGTGCATTTGGCATATGGCCTTAATTCATAGGACCACTTAATTGCTTATTGCTGCAGTAATCACTCCGTGAGCAGTGCCTTGGCCAGAGATAAAAGCGCTCCTGAAAAATAGCAAGGTATTATCTTTCTGCCTTCCCTACAAAGGTGCCCTTGACCCCAGAGAGAACCCTTAAATCACCCTTATCTTGAACAAAATTTTTGCATGGGACTTCCTTGGAGAAACAACCATGAACAGATAAACCTTCCAAAAGGAACAATTTGGTCATCTGGACCATTATCGTCTAATTTTATGGTTGGTGGCTGTCCAGGGGATGGGCAGAAGTCTCCCCCCACCTGGCCCTACCAATGGGAAATCACATGTGACCTTCCACATCCAAATCATTTGCTCTGCCACACAAATATAGCCTCTCCATTAGCATCTAAGGTACCACATTTGTACTGTAATGGTTAGGATGCCATAGTACCTGGAGTGTACCTGAAATGTGATGTTTTTGATCCCGGTTCACCTGATTATCCTGATGTCTCTCCAGCCCTGATGTTCCCCTGTCCTACCCATAGCTGCCAAGTTTTCCCTTTTCTCGCGAGGAAGCCTATTCAGCATAAGGGAAAATCCCTTTAAAAAAGGGATAACTTGGCAGCTATGGTCCTACCATGTGGCTTACCCTATGCTCTGGATTCCCTTTTTATCCCCAACTTCTAGTTCCTGGTTCCAGGCTGCTGTCTCCAGCCCTGCCTGGCCCAAAGACTGAACCTGAGATTTTCTACATGGAATATAATAAGAGCATAAGGAGAGCCTTGATGGATCAGGCCAAAGGCCCATCTAATCCAGCACTCTGTTGTCACATTGGCCAGCCAGATGCCTCTGGGAAGCAACAGCACCCTCTCCCCACTTGTGATTCTCAGCAACTAGGATTCAGAGGCATGTTGTCTCCAACAGTGGAGCTAGAACATAGCCAGCACCACTGATAGCCATTGAAAACCTCGTCCTCTTTTGAAGCTATGCATGCTTCAATATGGTCCAAGTCATCAGAAGTGAATGGGCTAAAATTCTGAATGAATGTCGTTGGAGACTCCTATGACTGATGATAGAGGCCTTCACAGTCCTTATGCTCTTGCAGCGAGAAGTTAATATTTAATTAATAAAATAAATAAAACCAGCAGTTGAGGAAGAACACAGCCATCACCGCTTATGGGACTATCATCTACTGGGGATAGAAAGTTGCAGCCAATTGAAGCTGACCATAGGATCATACAATTGGAAGGTTGGAAATGACCACAAGGGTCATCTAGTCCAACCCCCTGCAGTGCAGGAAACGTTTGCCCAATGTGGGCTCAAACCCATGACTCTGAGATTAAGAATAGTTTGCTCTATCAACTGAGCTAAGATGCATGACAGGACCTGTATGATAGTTGGACTTACGTATAGTGTGTGAAGTGATTTTCTGAAAATGCTGGAGTTGAGCTACATTTCATGTTTGAAGCCTGTTTTTGAGTTCAGCAGGATGAGAGCATATTGCCTGTGTCTTTACTTTAAGAAAACAACAACAACAACAACAACAACAACAACCTACGTAAAAGGTTTAACAAGAATTTGCTGCGTCCAAGATAAAGAATTCTAAACTTACTGTCTTCCGATTTCAGTGTAAATGTTCAAAAAGATCCCTCCAACCAGATAGCCAGCTGCAGGACCCAATATGGCAGCAGTGTAGAAAATAGCTGAAAAAGAAAGATATCAAGAGAGGCACTTGAAAAGGTTCAAAGTTCAAAAAGTCAGTTCTGAATTCTAAAGTTTTGCTGAAGTTCAGATTTTTGGGGGGGAAGAATTCATTGCAGATGTACCATCAGTTTCTCCAAGTTCCCAACATTCTCTCGCTATCACTGGGGAACAGATGTTTGTTCGCCCACATTAGTATTGCAAAAGGAAATCTTAAGTGCTGTTCACTTATTAATTTTTGCCATAGGTGGGTCCAGAGATGGAGGAGAAATTTGATTCAGATTACATTTAAAGGCGAATTCTCACTCTCTGAAACAGTATGAGAAATGAAACACAGCCATCCTTTGAATTTCAGACTGCTCCAACTTTGGCAGTTCTCCAACCAAGCAATGTATCCAAAAATGCATATCCTGCAGTAAAGTGTGAAAAATCACATTAAAATGTATTGTTTCAGAGGGAAATGCGAAAATTGCATACAAAGATGCACATTTGGAGAATTTTGCACTCAAATGCTGATTAATTCTCATGAAGACTTGTTTTTTTTTTTAAAAAAAATGCAAACAGAAATGGAAATGTGGAGAACTGAACTTAAGACTTAATTTTCCTCTGTGCAAATTGCACTGAGATGGCGGCTTAGAAGGCAATTATAAAATTAATGGTAGTAGTAGTAGTAGTAGGACTGCAGTTAATTCACTGTGCCTGAATAAATCTTAGGGCTTACCCCTTCTGTAGATGACAAGAGGAGGGATGTTTCTTGATTCCATTTTGTGGCTGATGAATGATACGCAGGCAGTCGCAGAGGGAAAACTCATTAACTCCTTTGCATTGCACAGCTCTTCAGCACTCAAGCTGGCTAATTGCTACACCTGTGACTAATGCTTCCTTTTGTAAAATAAAAAAATTCCTTCAGTAGCACCTTAAAGACCAACTAAGTTTTTATTTTGGTATGAGCTTTCGTGTGCATGCACACTTCTTCAGATACAGTGAAATGGAAGTTTCCAGGCACTTATGTAGAGAAGGGGTGGGGAGGGGTGGGGATGGGGAGGGGGGATCACTCAGAAGGGTGGTGGAAATGGGTGATTGACTGACTGATAGCTGTTGATGACCGCAAACGACTGCAAATGGTTTTGCATGAAAAAGCAAGGGTTGAGATGGCTGAAGATCGCTTATCATGTATAATGAGATAAAAATCCGATATCTCTGTTCAAACCAGGTCCCTCCATGGTTTTGAGCTTGGTGATAAGTTGCAATTCAGCAACTTCTCTTTCCAGTCTATTTCTGAAATTCTTTTGTAGTAAGACAGCTACTTTGAGGTCTTGTATAGAATGTCCTGGGAGATTGAAGTGTTCTCCTACTGGTTTTTCTGTCTTCTGGTTCCTGATGTCAGATTTATGTCCATTAAACCACTGAGCCTAGGGCTTGCTGATCAGAAGGTCGGCGGTTCGAATCCCTGTGACGGGGTGAGCTCCCGTTGCTTGGTCCCAGCTCCTGTCAACCTAGCAGTTCGAAAGCACGTCAAAATGCAAGTAGATAAATAGGAACCGCTACAGCGGGAAGGTAAACGGCGTTTCCATGTGCTGCTCTGGTTTGCCAGAAGCGGCTTTGTCATGCTGGCCACATGACCTGGAAGCTATACGCCGGCTCCCTCGGCCAATAATGCGAGATGAGCGCGCAACCCCAGAGTCGGTCACGACTGGACCTAATGGTCAGGGGTCCCTTTACCTTTACCTATCCTTTGGCGTAGGGTTTGGCCTGTTTGTCCAATATAGAGAGCTGAAGGGCACTGTTGGCATTTGATGGCATACACAATGTTAGAAGATGAGCAATTAAATAGTCCTGAGATGGTATGTTGGATGTTGTTGGGGCCAGTAATGGTGTTGTCTGGGTGTATGTGGCAGCAAAGTTGGCATCTGGGTTTATTGCAGATTTATTGGTACCAGAGCCTGCAATAAACCCAGATGCCAACTTTGCTGCCACATACACCCAGACAACACCATTACTGGCCCCAACAACATCCAACATACCATCTCAGGACTATTTAATTGCTCATCTTCTAACATTGTGTATGCCATCAAATGCCAACAGTGCCCTTCAGCTCTCTATATTGGACAAACAGGCCAAACCCTACGCCAAAGGATAAATGGACATAAATCTGACATCAGGAACCAGAAGACAGAAAAACCAGTAGGAGAACACTTCAATCTCCCAGGACATTCTATACAAGACCTCAAAGTAGCTGTCTTACTACAAAAGAATTTCAGAAATAGACTGGAAAGAGAAGTTGCTGAATTGCAACTTATCACCAAGCTCAAAACCATGGAGGGACCTGGTTTGAACAGAGATATCGGATTTTTATCTCATTATACATGATAAGCGATCTTCAGCCATCTCAACCCTTGCTTTTTCATGCAAAACCATTTGCAGTCGTTTGCGGTCATCAACAGCTATCAGTCAGTCAATCACCCATTTCCACCACCCTTCTGAGTGATCCCCCCTCCCCATCCCCACCCCTCCCCACCCCTTCTCTACATAAGTGCCTGGAAACTTCCATTTCACTGTATCTGAAGAAGTGTGCATGCACACGAAAGCTCATACCAAAATAAAAACTTAGTTGGTCTTTAAGGTGCTACTGAAGGAATTTTTTTTATTTTACTTCGATCCAGACCAACACGGCTACCTACCTGCTTCCTTTTGTGTGTACTATAATTCATTGAGATGGGCTGGGGAAGAGCATTGTGTGACAATGCTGCAGGGATCAGGCTTGCCTTGTGGCGCTAAGGACGGAGTCTGCTAGAGAGCTGGTGCTCTTGCACGAGGAAGCAATATAAGGAAGGATAAATAATAACTAATATCCTACCCTCCAAATCCACCCAACAGGGCAGGTGTGTGGGAAAGAGAAAGCAACACCAACATGCCCTCCATGACTTGATGTCAGGGACCGTGCAGAGGAGGGCTGTACTGAGGAGGAATGGTGGGAGCTTCCCCCTCCCCTGCTCCTGAATCTTCCCAGGAGCAGGAGGGCAGTATAGATTTGGAACAGTGGTTTGCAGAGGGGCACAGTCCAGAAGGCAGAAGCTGGGAAATACTGGATGGGGAACAGCTAGCAGAAGAAACACTGGGAGAGAGAGGCTTAACAGATTCACTGTCTCTGGAAAACATTCATCCCCAAGGTCAAGAAGAGCTGAGAAAGTGGCAGAAAAGAAAGGACACAAATCACAGAGGGGACAAGCTCAGATCATAAGAAGTAGCAGTGACATGGATTAATAGGGATGTAAAGGGGTGGTATTCTTAATTGGGAGATGGGTTCTTTGTTCTCTGGCTGTGATTATTAAAGTTTCTAACTGGTAAGAAGACTCCTTTTCCTTTGTTCTGCTTATCTACTGGAACAGAGGGAGGAAGCCGATTCCCTGAAGCCTGACACTTACCGATATACACAGGGGAATAGTTGGACTTGACATTTTCATCCAAATAGGTCACTCCAAGAGTGTATAATGGCGTTGCTCCGATCCCGTGTAGGAACTGTCCGAGCATGAAGACAAACCGGTAACTGGAGAGGCTGGAGGCGCTTTCTGTGCACCCCACACTCTGATTGGAGGAGCACATGCCAGTCTCCTCCGAGAAATGCACTTCGTATTGGCTGGTGGTGAACTGAGGCAGCGCAAAGATGACCGACCCAATGCCCATGATCAACACCCCCCACCCGAGCCACCGTGGTTTATGCCCGTTCCCCCCAAAGTAACTGACAAACGTCAAGCACACACAGGCGGCAATGTCGTAAGAGCTGGCGATCAGCCCGCTCTCGTAGCTCCGGAGATCAAACCGCCGCTCTATGGAGGTGATGACTGTATTAATGAAGCCGTTCACAGTCATCCCCTGGAGGAAAGAAGCCACGCAAAGGAAGAACAAGACCCCCTTGGGCGTGTTGAAGAATTGTAAACAACTCGGCGTGAAGGCTCCCCATCCGCACACCAGCACTTCCCCTTCTGAGGAGACGTATTTAATGCCTTTGCTGAACTGGCTCTTGTTTTCAGGCCCCTCGTCACAGAGGGGTTTAATGCAGGAGTCCGAAGGGCTGTTTGCGCTGGAGTATAAAGTGCCATTGCTCTCGGAAGTGTTGCAAGATTCCTTGGGACCGGTCGTATCAAAAGTAAGGCTGTTCTCCTCTGGGTTGGACGGGCTGGAGAAAATGAGTTTCTGGGTAAAGTTGAAGCCATTTTCTCCTGCCAAGTTGTGAGGCATTGCCATCAAAGAGGAGCCAAGAGGTGTGTTGTGCTTTTGTCTTTTTTCTCCCTTCCCCAGACTGGCTTGTGTTCTTCTAACAGCGGGTGGAGGTCTCGGCTTCCAGAAGGGGAGAATTTGCTATAAGTGCACCAACGAGTATGCAGGCAGTGCTGAGACCCTGAAACCACTTCATTCTGGAAAGAGATAACCAGATGAAATGAGGAGGTGGATTTTATATATATATAATCAAATTACATTTTTATCCTGATTTTCCTCCATGAAGCAACACTCCCAACCATGGATTTTATCTTTTTTTAAAAAAATAAAAATAAATAATGAGTAAATTAAAATATATTGATATAAACACATACAATATATAGTAAAAGTAATAAGTGTAACCAATAAAAATGCACGTAGAAATAGAAATATTATAAAATTGAAATGTAGACACAATGGCAGTGCAAGACAGGAGTGCCTGGCGTGCTATGGTCCATGGGGTCACGAAAAGTCGGACACGACTAAACGACTAAACAACAACAGACACAATGGGGCAGAAAACCTAAAAGCAACTGAGAATCTTTACACAGTATGTGACTGTCCCAAGGTCACCTAGCGAGTGACCACCAACTTGGGTGGCTGTAAGAAAGAGCTACACAAATTCATGGAGGATAAGGCTGACAATGCCTACTAGCTATGTTGGTTATTGCCCTGCCTCCTGGCTGTATTGCCTCTGAATGCCAGCTGCAGGAAAGCACTGGTGGGGTTGTGCTGAGGTCCTCATCGCTGGCTTTCCCATGGACATCTAGTCAGCTATTGTGATTTAGTTGAGATTCCTGCATTGCAGAGGGTTGGGCCATGTGACTCGTGGGGGCCCTTCCAAATCTACAATTATGTGATTCTATGTGCTTCTCACAGGTCAGGCCATGGTGTGGTTGCACTTTTAGCCCCAGACATTGCACCTACTTCCTGCAACAACAAATTTAACCGATCCAACTCAATGGTGCAACATTGGAAAGTGTCAATCACTTCTCCTACCTGGGGAGTTATCTTTCCACAAGGGCCAACATTGATGCCGAAATCCAGTATCACTTGAGCTCTGCGAGCACAGCTTTCTCCCTATTGAAGTGCAGGGTGTTTGAGGACCAGGAAATTCACAGGGAAACAAAAATGCTTGTTTACAAAGCTATTGTACTACCAACCTTATTGTATGCTTGTGAAACATGGACCACTTAAAACCCCAACTCCTCAAAAGATTCCATCAACGGTGTCTCCGAAATAATTTAAGCATCACTTGGGAAGACAGGCAAAATAATGCCAGTGTACTGGAAGAAGCAAAGATCACCAGTGTCAAAGCAATGATTATTCAACATCAACTTTGTTGGACTGGTCATGTTGTGCAGATGCCTGATGATCGTCTTCCAAACCAACTACTCTATTCTGAACTTAAAAATGGAAAGCATAATGCTGGTAGTCAATGAAAGAGATTTAAAGACTCTCTCAAGGTAAATCTAAAACAATGTACAGTGGTGCCTCGCAAGACGAATTTAATTCGTTCCAGGACTCAATTCGTCCCACAAAAAATTTGTCTTGTGAGTCGCGGTTTCCCATAGGAATGCATTGAAATTTAATCAATGCGTTCCTATGGGCTCCCGGGGACTGGCGGCGGCATGGGATGGGGCTTTGGAGAAGGCGCAGTGCTTCTCCAAAGCCCCGTCCAATGCCGGCTGTGCGCGACGAGGCGGCGGGGGGGAGAAGCACTTCTCCCCCCCGCCTCGCACACAGCGGGACACCCGGGAGCATCGGATGGGGCTTTGGAGAAGCGCTGCGCCATGCCGGCTGTGTGCGGTGGTGTGGTGGTTGCCCCCGCCTTTCTTCTCCTCCGTCCCCCCTGGCAAAGGAAGATCAGCTGTCAGCTTCCCGCACTGACAGATGATCTCCCTTTGCCGCCTTCCCGCGCTACATTCTATGGCCGTGCTTCGCAAGACGAAGCAGCAGTCATAGAAAACCTCTTCATCTTGCGAATGCCTCGCGCAACGCAAAACTCTTTCGTCTTGCGAGTTTTTCGTTGCACGAGGCATTCGTCTTGCGAGGTACCACTGTAGTATAAACACCGACAACTGGGAAACACTGGCCTGCGAGAGCTCCAATTGGAGAACAGCCTTTACCAAAGGTGCCATGGTCTTTGAAGACACTCCAACTCAGGACAAAAGGAAGAAAGGTGCTAAGAGGAAGGCACATTTGGCAAACCCTCACCATGATCAACTCCTGCCCAGAAACCCATGTCCCCACTGTAGAAGGACATATGGATCCATTATTGGCCTCCACATTCACTCATGGGCTCACTGTTAAGTAAGACCGTGTTCATGGAAGACAATCTTACTCAGCTACAAGTGATCGTCAAAGAAGAAGAAGCAGCAGCACTTTTAGCACTTTTTAGCCACTTTCTGTAACAGCTGGGCACTGCCCATGGTTTCTATGCAGACCATGGATGTTCTCACTGTGTGGAGGTGCTACACATGAGTAGGATCTGAACCACTAGGATTTCTTTATAGCCAACTGTGCACAGCACATGTTTGTAGTAGGAAGCAGATAGGATGTCACACATTACCAGCTGATGAAAAGTAGGGCTGGTTATGCAATTAGTTCATATTTAGGATAATTTAATTAAGGATGTTTCTCTATTTCTCCTTTGAAACAGGTCAAGTTAATCCTATGGGGACACTTGTAATACAAGGACATTATCAGGAGAACCAATACTTCCCCCGCAAAAAAGGATAAAGATGAAAGAAATGTGAGGGGGGGGGCGAACAATGTTTTAGAAGAGAAACCCAGATGGAATTCATGCATTCCATGGATATGTTATTTTTGAAAAAAAAGAGTGATATATAATGGATCACTTTCCTGGGTTTTTTAAGCTGTCTTCAGAATAGAAAAGGTTCCTTTTGTGGAGTGCTCTGTTTGTTAATAAATAGGTTTACGCTCTCTCCCATCTCAAAGCCACGGTCAGGGCAAGACTGGGGTGCAAATATATTTTGCAGTAATTTGCATGACTTTATTAAAATACTGCTTAGAATTTTGAAGAAATGCCACACTTTCTAACTCATTAGGAAGACAGGAAGCTGTCTTGCATTAGTCAGAGTAGACAACAGTGTGCTAAATGGTCCAATGGAATGGAATGACTTGGTAGAAGGCAGCTACCTCTGTTTATGCACCGAGTCAGACCATCAGATTGGTCCATCTCGCTCAGGATTGTCTACACCGAATGGCAACAGCTCTCCAGAGTTTCAGACAGAAGTCTCTCCCGAACCTACCTGGGGATGTGAGAGACTGAACCTGGGACCTTCTCCCTACAAAGCAGGAATTCTAACGCTGAGCCACAACTCTTCCCCTAAGATGCCTTTAGATGATGTTGCTTTCAGTCCACATATAAGCACAGACAGCATTACCCATGTAGTCCACAGAAATGGTTTGGGGTGCACAATTTCCTTTGCAATGGAGATGGAAATTAGTGCCACCAGATAAACGGCCTCCGCCCTGTATACCTGAAGAAGCGTCTCCATCTCCATTGTCCAACCCAGTTACTGACTCCAGGGCCTCCAGTTCCCTCACTGTGAGATGTGAAGCCACGGAGAACCAGACAGAGGGCTTTCTCTGTAGTGGCGCCTGCCCTGTGGGACACCCTCCCATCAGATGTCAAACAGATAAGCAATGATTTGATTTTTAGAAGGCATCTGAAGGCAGATCTGTTCATGGGAGTTTTTAATTGTTGATTCTAGATTCAGGTAGGTAGCCATGTTGGTCTGATGCAATTGAAATAAAAAAATAAAAAATGATTGTCCTGTGGCACCTTAGAGACCAACTAAGTTTGTTCTGGGTATAAGCTTTCATATGCATGCACACTTCTTCTGTAACTGTATGATATTTAAGTTTCTATTTCAAAATACTAGACAAAATACTAGCATCCTTGCCCTCCACCATGTTAGTAAAGTGAACCGCCCTAAGACCTGCAGCTATAGGGCAGTTTAATAATAATAATAATAATAATAATAATAATAATAATAATAATAATAATAATGTTGCTCTTGAAACATCTCTCAAGATTGAATTTAGTCTTTCAAAACACCTTGAAGAATTTCAAAAGGAGGCCAAACATAAGGTTTCTGATGCTGCAACCGTTGGGTTCTGCTACAACAGCAGGATTTCAAATTACACTCTTCCTCTTCCTCCTCCTCCTCCTTCTCTGGGTACCCCAAAATCAGCTCCAGAGGGTCTCCCAACCAGTAGTAATTGACAGGAGAGGGAAGTCTCAACCCGGTCTGCTCCTGTACCTTTTAACAGTAGTCTGATTCTGCAGAAATTAGCAAATGGGGTTTTTTCCTGGCATGGAAACAATGCATCATCAATTGTTTATGTCTCCAGATAAGACTGCTGTTTATAAGGCACCTATGTGGTCTCCTATTTTTATTTTTATTTTAAGCTGGTAACTAACTCTCACACAGCAAACTTTACTCTCTTCCTTTCCTCAAACATTGTGAGAAGATTATAAGGGTCATGTGCATCAGGCAAGCCATTAAAAGAGGGATAGCCACACTCTTTGGACCTGTCGGCATATTTGGATTTTTGAGTGAGTGAGCACCGTTGCCTCTGATCACTTTTTTACCCCACCCCACACTGAGAGACGAAAAGACAGAAAGTGTGTGTGTATGCATATGCCAAGGAAACTGGGTAAAAGTCAGATCCAGCACAATTAATCTGAGCCTTGAAAATAATATTATACTGAAAGAGGGTAGCGGGGCGGAGAGAGAGAGAGAGCATCACTTTTCCAATTTCTTCATTTGGTTCTAGACATTTTTCAAAGATGAAAAGCTAACCACTATAACTGCCTCACTGACCAAGGAGGCAGTGAGTAGGGTTGTCGTGGGTACTGGTCCCTCATTAGAAGTCCCTGCTTTAGACTTACGTAGCAGCTTAAAGATGAGTGCAATGTGGGGGCAGAAACTGGCAACATTGAAAACCCAATAAATATTAATTTTAAAAACCCCACAACTTGTCCCCTAACCCCACTGGCCTTGGAAGCAGCGGTTTAAGAAGCGCTCCGACAAAGCTTTTCATCAGAGATTATCATTTTAATCAGCATCACAAGTCACAGGGCCAATTAAAAGCCCTCCCTGAAAACTCTGCTGCAACTACTCTGCGCGATGAATGTTATGAGTTAGCTGCCAAATGGCATGTAAAATAATCCTATTTCCCAAGGCATTTCTCAGTGGTAGGTAATCTTCTCTTTCACTCTCGCTGGCTTTGTGACTTTGATAAGGAATTACTATAGCAAATGAGATCCGCTCTTATCTTGTGTTTTCTCATAGCCGGGAGAGGCTTACGCCCTGTAAAGTGAAATTAATTGCCGTCGGTGGATGATGTGGCAGAATATGATGGGAGGCCTTGAATATGAGGAGGAGGAGGAGAAAAGTGAGGTGTAGAATCACCTGCAGAAGCATCAGAGAAATTAACTCAAGATTTGTACATTTGCAGCGGTAACCATTGAAACTGTGGAACTATGGGGATGCTATGACATGGGAGCCTCGGCAGGTCTTTGAAAGGCCTTCAAGACTAAGACTCTTAACAGGCTCTTTCCCTGGCACCACCATGAATATTCTGTTCTCTGCCGCCTCTATATAATTTCACTTTCCTGCCAGCAGCTTTTGGCTATGCAACAGAGCACTGCATCCTCCCCCCTCAAGCCATCTCCCTGACCAACACTTTCTAGCTCCTTAACAGCTTTATGACATGTGGCCTATATCTAGCAATGGGTGGTGACCCTTCTCATAAGAACGTAAGAAGCTGCTTTATATTCAATCAAACCATCGGTCTCTTCAGCTCAATAATGTATCCATGGCGCCTCCATTGAAGGGCAGGTTTAGCCTGGAAAAGAAGAGACTGAGAGGAGATATTGATAGCCATCTTCAAATATCTGAAGGGCTCTCACAGGGAAGATGGGGCAAGCTTTTTTCTCCTGCTCTGGAAGGTAGGACTTGAAGCAATGGATTCAAGTGACAAGAAAGGAGATTCCGACTAAGCATCAGGAATAAACTTCTGACAGTAAGAGCTGTTTGACAGTAGAACGGTCTCCCTTGGGAGGTTGTGGGTTCTCCTTCCATGGAGGTTTTAAAGCAGAGGTTGGATGGCCATCTGCCATGGATGCTTTAGCACAATTCAAAGTGTTGGTGCTGACCTTTAAAGCCCTAAGCAGCCTCGGTCCAGTATACCTGAAGGAGCGTCTCCACCCTCATCGTTCTGCCTGGACACTGAGGTCCAGTGCCGAGGGCCTTCTGGTGGTTCCCTCGTTGTGAGAAACCAAGTTACAGGGAATCAGGCAGACATCTGAAGGCAGCCCTGTTTAGGGAAGCTTTTAATGTTTAATAGATTGTTGTATTTTAATATTCTGTTGGCGGCCGCCCAGAGTGGCTGGGGAAACCCAGCCAGATGGGTGGGGTATAAATAATAAATTATTATTATTATTAGCTGAGATTCCTGCACTGCAGGGGGTTGGATTAGATGATCCTCGGGTCCCTTGCAACCCTGGAGAGTTATTAGTTCAACCAATGCCTGAGGACAATACAGATGGGCCAATGGCCTGATTTGTTATAAGGTGGCTTTCAAGGTTCCCATGATGCCAAGAGCTCAGTGAAAAAAGGTTGGAATCAAAATGTAATGAAAACACACGTAGTGACTGCATGACTTTTGATTAAATTTAGAGCGTAAGAACAGCCTGCTGGATCAGGCTCACAGCCCACCGAGTCCAGCATACTGTTCTCACCGTGACCAACCAGATGCCTATGGGAAACACGCCAGCAGGATTTGAGCACATGCGCATTCTCCCCACCTGCGGCTTCCTGTAACTAGTATTCAGAAGCATTCCTGCCTCCAGCTGTGGAGGCAGAGCACAGCCATCATGGAATCAACTCAAGGAACTGAAAAAGGCAGGTAACACCTGCTAGCTGTTAGGTTAGAGCCGATAACTAATGAGGCTCAGCTGTCGGACTTGGCTGATAGCCCGGAACTGGAAGGGAGGCTTGCTTTGATAAAGGAACTGGCTGGGAGGGGTGAGCAAATGGCAGAAATAACTCAAACCTCAGAAGAGAGTTTGTCCGAGTCTGTTCCTAGTTCTTTAAAGTTACAGGAACGTAGGAGGGGAGGGTTACAGGATAAGAGGAAATGGCAATTACAGAGAGAGAGGCAGAGGGCGTTGTTCGAGCGTAGGAATAAAAGGAGGTGGACTCACGCTAGAGAGCTAGATGAGTCATCATCTGATTAACTAGTGGTCTTGAGCAGGAAGTTGCAGTCTTTCTTGTGGTTACTTGCCTTTGTTTTGTCTATTTGGAATAAAACTCACTATTTACACACAGACTGTGTGCTAGCCATTGCTGTTGCTTACAGCATGACTCATCTAACTTGCTGCTGAAGGGGAAGCATGTGGATTTAAGCAAGAATGGAAGAAAAGGGGAAGCAGCAACCGGCTGGGGATTTATCAGTCGGCGCAACAGCAATGGAGATGAAGTTAGAAGATAATACTGAAGCTCTCTGGGCAGAGAACCAAGAGTTGAAGGCAAGATTAGCACGGCTGGAAGGAGTGACCTCAGAACAAGCAAGACAACTCTCTGACTTATCTGGCAGGCAAGTGGCAAAGAATTTTGTTCCCCTTCCCCCACGTTTTAGTGGGAGCGGTGCAGAGTATGATTCATTTCGGGCTTCCTGCTTGTATTATTTAAGGCTTAAGGGAGAAGAATACAGAGATGATGATGCCAGAGTGGCCCTGGTGGTGGGGCTTTTGGAAGGGAAGGCGCGGCAGTGTATTGCCCCTTACCTAATGTCTAATGACCGAGTGCTCACCAACTTATCAGCCTTCTTGAAGCTTCTGGATAGCATGTTCAGGAATCCTGCACAAGAAGCAGAGTGGGAACAGGAGTTCTTGAGCCTTAAGCAAGGAAAGGGAACTGTAGCACAGTTCTGGTCCTCTTTTGTGAGACTTGCTAGACAACTAGGCTGGGAAGGAAAGGCCTTGGTTGGATTGTTTAAGGCGGGACTCAGTGAAGAGATTCGGGTGGAGTTGGCAAAAAATCCTGGGTTGAAGACCTTGGAAGAGGTGGCACAAGTCGCCTTGCAACTAGACCTGAGGTTCCAATCGCTGGACAGGTTGCGTAGGGGCCAAGGAAGGTCAGAGAGCCGCAGGACATTTGTGCCCTTAGAGCTGCCGGATTCACGAAGGGTGGAGGAAGAAGCACCCATGCAACGTAGTTCTATCAGAAGGGGTACAACACCTAGTATTACACACGCTGAGAGAGAGAGAAGGTGGAGAGATCGGTTGTGCCTTATCTGCGGCTCCCCCAATCACATGGCTCGTCAGTGTACTGTAGGAAGAAACCGAGGTGCGCTGTCTGGCACAAATGTAACAACACCTGGAGAGGGCATAGTGGAGCAGTCGGGAAACGAGATGACCCAGCCCGTTCTGGAGGCCTCGGGTTGGGGGAAAAGAGACCCAAAGGGCTTCCACCTGGACCGATCTTACCAGTAATTACAGCATTCGCAATGATACGACTCCCAGATGGAAGGGGCGAGCGTGTGGAAGTTCTTATTGATTCTGGAGCCTCGACTGATTTTATAGACATGGACTTGGTGAGCAGGTTGGGAATAGAGACACAGTCATTGGAAGAACCTTTAGAAGTTAGAACAATTGATGGTAGAGTGTTGCTGTCTGGCTGTGTGTCAGAGGCCACAATGCCAATTGGTCTAGAACTGCCGGGACACCGAGAGGTCATTGCATTCCATATCACCAGGTTGAACTCCTACCCCGTGGTTTTGGGGATGAGTTGGCTATCCCGTCATGATCCGATGATCTCCTGGGGCCAGAGATCGATGACCTTTTCGTCAGTGTATTGCCGACTACATTGTTTGGGAATCAGGGCGGAGAAGAATGGTGAGGCCAATGGTACGCCAGACTGTGGTCCGCTCACTGGGGAAGAGAGACAAATACCCCCACAGTATAAGTCTTTTAGAGACGTATTCTGCGAGAAGGAGGCAGATCGGTTACCACCGCATCGCCAGTACGATTGCAAAATAGATCTGGTGCCAGGGGCTGAGATACCCGCCAGCCGTATCTACGCTATGTCAGAAGTGGAGTTGGCAGAACTGAGGGAGTTCCTGCGAAAAAATTTGGAACGGGGTTTCATACGGCCTACCAAGACTCCGGGAGGAGCTCCAATTTTCTTTGTGGATAAGAAGAACACTTCTGAGAAAAGACTTGTAGTTGATTACAGGAAGATCAACCAGCGCATGATTCCCAGTCGTTACCCGTTGCCACGAATTGGGGATTTGCTGGAAAGATTACGGTCGGCTAAAATTTTTACAAAACTGGACTTGAGGGGGGCATATAATTTGATACGAGTAAGAGAGGGAGATGAATGGAAGACGGCCTTTAACACCAGGTACGGCACATTTGAATATCTTGTCATGCCGTTTGGACTACAGTCGGGCACGGCCACCTTTCAGGCATTTATTAATTACGTGTTGTCCGACTTGTTGGATCGTTCGGTCCTTGCTTATTTAGATGACCTATTAATCTACTCGGAGAGTCTGGAAGAACACGTACAACATGTGAAGGAAGTGTTAGAGCGTCTAAGAGAACATCGATTGTACGCTAAGTTGGAGAAATGCCACTTTCACGTAACAGAAGTGGAGTTCTTAGGCTATAGAATCACCCCAGAGGGGGTGCACATGGATCCAGCAAAGGTTCAGGCAGTAGTGTCATGGCAAAGACCCAAGACTCGAAAAGATGTACAAAGATTCTTGGGGTTTGCCAATTACTATCGGAAGTTTATACCAAGGTACTCAGGCCTTACAGCACCGATAACAGATTGTTTGAAAGGCAAAAAGGCGTTTAAATGGACTGAGGAAGCCCAAAGGGCGTTTGAGAGACTTAAGAACTTGTTTGTGGAGGAAAGATACTTGGCTCATCCAGACCCGTACAAGCCGATGGTCGTGGAAACCGATGCTTCGGACAAAGCCATTGGGGCGGTGCTTCTCCAGGAAGATGACAAAGGGGAACTGAGACCATGTGCCTTTCACTCAAGGAAATTAAACTCGTCAGAACAAAATTATACTATATGGGAGAGAGAGTTGTTGGCAATAAAGGATGCTCTACAAACTTGGCGGCATTTCTTGGAAGGGGCGCAGCATCAGGTGGAGGTACGCACTGATCATAAAAACCTAGAGTACTGGCAGACGGCTCGTCAATTGAACCAACGACAGATTAGGTGGGCGCAATTCTTTGCCAGGTTCAATTTCCGGATTAAGTATGTGTCTAGTGCTCAGAACCAGCGGGCGGACGCATTGTCCCGAAAACCGGAGTATTCCGAAATAGAGACCGGGTTAGAACGGAGATTGATCCTGAGCCCCGAACAACTGCAGCTAGCAACAATGACGGCATTAGAACGGTCAGACTTTCTCCAACAAACGCAGAAGGATGGGTTCGCTCAAGAGAAGAGGAAGGCAATACGTAAGGGGGAAGTCCAAGGGAAGGAGTTTACTGAGAGAGGAGGGCTGCTGTACAAGGGGGAAGCTCTCTATGTGCCAGAGGGAGAGCTTCGTGCGAGGGTGCTGAGACAATGCCATGACAGTCCAACAGCAGGACATTTTGGGCAGTGGAAGACGGAACGTCTGGTATCAAGGGATTTTTGGTGGCCACGGATGCAGGAGGAGGTCAAGGAGTATGTCCGGGCATGTGAAGTGTGCCAACGGTCCAAAAGACCTCGCGAAACACCAGCCGGGCTACTTCAACCACTGCCCACACCACAAGCACCGTGGGAAGGCATTGCTATGGACTTTATCACTGATTTGCCCGAGTCGCAGAAACAGACAGTGGTTTGGGTGGTAGTAGATCTGTTCTCCAAGATGGCACACTTTGTTCCTTGCAAGAAATTACCGTCGGCACAGGAGACCGCGCAACTCTTCATAGAACATGTGTTCAAATTGCATGGATTGCCGCAGAAGATTGTGTCTGATAGGGGAACGCAGTTTACCTCCCAGTTTTGGAGGAGACTGATGCAATTGCTGAAGGTGGAGGTGTGCCTCTCATCGGCTCGACATCCTCAGACAAACGGAGAGGCCGAACGGACGAACGCGACGTTGCAACAGTACCTACGTTGTTACGTGAATTATCAACAGGATGACTGGGTTGGGAAACTAGCGTTGGCTGAGTTTGCTTATAATAATGCTGTGCATGCTTCTACACAGCAGACGCCATTTTTTGCCTGCCATGGGCGACATCCACGGGTGTTTCCAGGTCAGGGAGATGGACTGGCAGTGCCTGCAGCTGAACAGTTCGCAGAAGAAATGGAAGCGTTGCACAGTATTCTGCGAGAACAGCTAGAAAAAGCGAAGGCTCTGTATAAGGCAGAAGCTGATAAACACCGGCAAGTGGGCAAGGAGATAAGGGTAGGGGACCAAGTTTGGCTATCCACTAAAGATTGGCCGAGCAAGGGACGTTGTAAGAAGTTACTGCCGCAACGGGTAGGGCCATTCGAAGTGTTGGAACAAATAAATCCTGTTTCATATAAGTTACGTTTACCGACTTCAATGAAGATGTATCCGGTGTTCCATCGGTCACTCTTATCGCCAGTAACGCCAAGACACCGGTATCAGAAGAGGAAGGAGCCACCACCTTTGCCCATCTGGGTGGAGGGTGAACCGGAATATGAAGTGGTTCAGCTATTGGACTCTCGTAGAAGGGGCAGGGGGGTACAGTATTTGGTGGCTTGGAAAGGGTACGGACCAGAGGAGAACTCATGGGTGAATGCGAGTGATATACATGCATCTAGGCTGCAGAGAGAGTTTCACCATAGGTACCCTAATAAACCCAAACCCCGGGGTTGGGTAGAGGAGCAGGCAGAACAGGCAGACTGGGAAGCTGAAGTGAATGGTGGGTTTGAAGAGGAGGAAGAAGTAGAAGAGTCGCAACCGGGTTGCAGTTATTGGGGAAGTGAAGAGGGAGAATGGTGGGAGGTATCTCATAACGCCCCAAGTAAGGAAGTGCGGAGGCGGGAGGAAGGAGAGGAGGCCCCTAGAGGGGGGGATGATGTTAGGTTAGAGCCGATAACTAATGAGGCTCAGCTGTCGGACTTGGCTGATAGCCCGGAACTGGAAGGGAGGCTTGCTTTGATAAAGGAACTGGCTGGGAGGGGTGAGCAAATGGCAGAAATAACTCAAACCTCAGAAGAGAGTTTGTCCGAGTCTGTTCCTAGTTCTTTAAAGTTACAGGAACGTAGGAGGGGAGGGTTACAGGATAAGAGGAAATGGCAATTACAGAGAGAGAGGCAGAGGGCGTTGTTCGAGCGTAGGAATAAAAGGAGGTGGACTCACGCTAGAGAGCTAGATGAGTCATCATCTGATTAACTAGTGGTCTTGAGCAGGAAGTTGCAGTCTTTCTTGTGGTTACTTGCCTTTGTTTTGTCTATTTGGAATAAAACTCACTATTTACACACAGACTGTGTGCTAGCCATTGCTGTTGCTTACACTAGCTTGGATATTGCACGAATTGGGAGAGGGTGGGCCTCGGCCACAAGGCTACTTCTTTAATCTCTAAAGCCCTGCAATGTGCACTTGAGACCACATAAAGGGGTGGGGGGGGGAGAGAGATGAGTCAGTTCCCAGTTCTGCTATTACGTTGCTCATTTTGGTAAGCCACACCTGAGTTTCAGTCAAGCAACCAAGTGGTTCAAAGTCTCATCTAAATTGATCTTTATTTTTCTTAGAGTCATAGAATCGTGGAGTTGGAAGGGACCAAAGGGTCATCTAGTCCAACCCTCTGCAATGGTGACCCCCTCTCTTCTTAGGAGAGTGGGTCACCAACCCTTTTTTTTGGTCCTTTTGGACACAATTCACAGACTAGAGAAATCGTTGCTGGCACCACACACACACACACACACACACACACACACACACACACACACCACACAAACTGTTCCATGGGCTACAACAAAGTGCTGTTTTTGAGCCTGGTTTCAGAGCAGGGAGGGGCAGGGGTGTTTAATTTTTTGAATAGTCAAGTTACTTTAGAGCTGGTCTAATGTAAATACTGTCTGTTTAAGAGAAACAGGTGCCGGTGTTTCTGTTAATTGCTCACAGGCGTGGGCTCTGCTTCTTGTATATAAGGCTCTGCCAGAAAGCCTTCTGCATCTCTTAGTTAGATCTTTCAGTTTGATTCATCTCGTAGTAGATCACTCTCTCAGTTGTTCTCAGTTTAAGATATTCCTTAGTTGAATCTTAGTATGATTGCTTAGTTATAATGCTAGTTTGCTGTTAATTCTCGGGTAGTTTAATGGGAGTTATGTGGGAGTTTGTGGGAGGTTTGGAATGTGGGAGAAAACATTTATCTTTAGTTTAAAGTCTCTTTAGATTCAGTTTGTTTTTCAGTTAAAGAAACCCAACCGTTTGTATTTTCACCTGCATACTTTTACAAGTGTGCAGCTAGTAAGGGGTTTCATATAAGGGAAATAATACCCTACGTTCTTGGTGGTGTTTTCTTAGCCAGGTCAGCTTCTGACTGCGTATACTCCGTGTGAAGTGTACTTTAAAGGGCCACTGGAAACTGGGATATATGATTTAGATTAAGCAAGTTTCAATACCCAGTTATCTCCTATATTATTCTTATTATATATATAATTTTCCAATAAGGGGACCCAGGGGGGAAATGGTGGTATCCTTCCTTGTGTGTCCCTTTCTAGAAAAATGAATGGCAGAGAATGGGGGTGCCTCACTCAACTTTGGCTCTAGCCCTGCCCAGCTCCGATTCCTACACTGTCCAAACCCAATATGCAGCCCTTTCACTATGGCCCCGAAGGATGAAATCAATTTCTGTTACTCTCACTTTCTCATTCCCCCCCCCCCAATCCCAAACCCAGTTCTCCACATTTCTGCAGCCGTCTGTGTTCCTCACACCCATCCTCAAGTTTTAGGGCAATTTTCTCCCAATATTCATTTTTTAATGCAGTTTTGACAAATACAAACATTTTTGAAGAGCTTATTTTCAGGAATGCATGCATTTTTTTTAATGCAGACTTCCTGCTAAAAAATTTTGAATACGCCGTTTGGTTGGCTAACTTGCATTGAAAAATTCAGAAAAGCACGAATTTTGAAGGTTGGTTGTGTTTTGGTTTTCCATATGGGTTTGAAAAGTGTAAATTAGTTTCTCGTTAAAATGCAAAAAAATAATAATCACATTTCTTCCCTGTCCTTAGCTGGAATGTGTCCTTGAACTGTGCTAATAATGCCCCTTACTTGCTTAAATGGAGAGATATGCATGTAGGAAATCTCACTTTTTCAGACCTGGACAGAACCCTACTGTACAAAAATAAGAACCATTACCCATAATTATCTGTATATTTTGAACAGATCTTTTAAATTACTATAAAGTTTTAATTCTGTAAATATTTAATTGTTTTAAATGATATTTTTAGATGTTCCTGTTTTAGTTGTAAGCCGCCTTCAGTTCTTGTCAATAATAATAAAAAAGGACAGGATATAAATATATTATTATTATTATTATTATTATTATTATTATTATTATATTTGTTGCTCCACCAGCAAATTAACATGTGGCCCCCAAAGGCTGCCCACTTGGGTAATGTGGCCCTTTGAGCCAAAAGAAATTACAGTGGCACTTCGCAAGACGAATGCCCTGCAAGATGAATTTTTCGCAAGATGAATGCATTTTGTGATCTGGTGGTGATCTGTTGGTGACTTGCAGGACGAATTCGTTTTGCAAAAAAATCGTCTTGCGAATCATGGTTTCCCATAGGAATGCATTGAAATTTAATTAATGTGTTCCTATGGGCAAAAAAAGAAATTTCAGTGCATTCCTATGGGAAACCGCGATTCGCAAGACGCATTTTTCGCAAAACAAATTAGAATCATAGAATCATAGGGTTGGGAGAGACCACAAGGGCCATCCAGTCCAACCCCCTGCCAAGCAGGAAACACCATCAAAGCAGTCTTGACATATGCCTGTCAAGCCTCTGCTTAAAGACCTCCAAAGAAGGAGACTCCACCACACTCCTTGGTAGCAAATTCCACTACCCAAACAGCTCTTACTGTCAGGAAGTTCTTCCTAATGTTTAGGTGGAATCTTCTTTCTTGTAGTTTGAATCCATTGCTCCGTGTCCGCTTCTCTGGAGCAGCAGAAAACAACCTTTCTCCCTCCTCTATATGACATCCTTTGATATATTTGAACATGGCTATCATATCACCCCTTAACCTTCTCTTGACTCGTGGCACCACTGTACTCACTCTTGGGTCCTCTCTGCAATTCAGTTTTGTATCAGAATAAAAACAAGTTACAGAAAAATAAAATTAACTTGGGACACCTTTTTGGACAAGCAAAAGATTTTTTTCAGCTGAGAAAGTTGATCAATTAACAGTATAGATTTAATGGAATAAAATAAAATAAAAACTTTGGACATTGTCCCTGCAATCCTACATATGGCTTTCTCAAAGAAAGTCCATTTGAGACTTTTGAGGGTTTATTGAGGGTTTATTCCTAGCTAAGTAAGGCTGCAGCCCAAGTCATTTCCTTGAAAGCTGATTTCGTTTTGTTGGATGTTCTCAGAGAACTGCTTCTTCAAGGTAGTGTTGAGCCTGCTATTTTTGGACATGCTCACGATGAACCTGAGCGAGACCAGTGAGAATATACAGCCTGTTCTTGCTGAATCAAGGGCTGTGATTTGATTTGGCAGAGTCATTAGAAGCCATTAGTGCTTTGGAGCAACTAATGCACTTTTGCTGGAAGAATTAAAGTTTATTAGCAATTTTGCTGGGACTGGAGATGCCATGGAGGATATGAAAAGAAGAAGTAAAAGAAAAAGGACCCACTTCTGGTTTGAGTAACAGGCTGCAATCTTATGCACAGTTACCAGGAAGTAAGTTTCGTTACCAGGAAGTAAGTTTCGCGGAACAACGTGGGTCTCACTTTTGAGAAAGCATGCATTTAATGCACTAGCTAGAAGTTAAAACATTTCAAAAGAAAGCTGCACCTTTTTGCAACACATCCATGCATACTATAATGACTATAAAGCCCACCACACAGTTTAGATCATGGGTAGGCAAACTAAGGCCCGGGGGCTGGATTCGGCCCAATCGCCTTCTAAATACAGCCTGTGGGTGGTCCGGGAATCAGGGTGTTTTTACATGAGTAGAATGTGTCCTTTTCTTTAAAATGCATCTCTGGGTTATTTGTGGGGCATAGGAATTTGTTCAGTCCCCCCCCCAAAAAATATAGTCCGGCCCCCCACAAGGTCTGAGGGACAGTGGACCGGCCGCCTGCTGAAAATTTTTGCTGACCCCTGGTTTAGATTATGTGATGAACCCCTTTTTTTCCTTTTTTTAAAGCACAAAATAATTGGGAATGCTGTTTTTAAGTTGTTCATATGACTCCTATCATCTATCTATCTATCTATCTATCTATCTATCTATCTATCTATCTATATCTATCTATATCTTACATTTTATGAGCATGATTGTAAAAATGATGCCTTGTGATGCAAAGTTTTTATACAAATACATAATCATAATACAGTCATATCTTGGAAGTCGAACGGAATCTGTTCCAGATGTCCGTTCCACTTCCAAAATGTTCGGAAACCAAAGCACAGCTTCTGATTGGCTGCAGGAAGTTCCTACAGCCAATTGGAAGCCGCGGAAGCCACATCAGACATTCAGCTTCCAAAAAAAGTTCAAAAACCGGAACGGAACACTCACTTCCGGGTTTTGATCGTTTGAGAGCCGAAACGTATGAGTACTAAGGCGTTCAACAACCAAGGTACGACTGTAATAATAATACTAGGACAACTCAAGAAAAAATTACAAAGGTTAATTTAAGACATACAACAGTTAAAATACAAAGACAGATTAACATTACTTTCTAACGCAAGTCATCCTTTTTTAAAAAAAATTGATGCCTTTCTTTTGTTTGAACTTCTGTTTAATTCATATGCAAATATATGCAGATTTAATCAGTTAATTAAGTGGTTAAAGTTCACATGACCAACCCATTACGTTTGCTTTCATCAGGTGGCAACATACAATGAAGACACAAAACCATTAGTCGGGAAAAGTGCTTATATATGCACCTAATGGCAACGAGGAAGCATGTAAGGTTTATGGCAAGCCTAAGTATAATAAAAATACACTCCAGAGCAATATCTGTGCTGCAGATACAGTATTGCAAAGGTGTTGAATGAACTCTAGCTAAGTGGTAGCTGGTATCCAGGCTGGGCTTACAGGAAACCATTTATTTTCATAGCAATTGGTGTGGCTGGGCAAGAAAGTAACTGTAGAGTGTAAATAGTCAGAAATTAATGACACTTTGGGCCTTACTGAATGGTGTTTTTACCTGAACAGTGCTAGACTCAGTAATACTTAACTTTCATCCTTGTAACTATTCTATTAATAGCCATCAATCTTAGATAAGTATCTGGCCTTTGTAATGAAAACCAGGAAGATAAAATTATATCCACGACTCTCAGGAGAGCTAAAAGCAGAACCAAATCTTGTTTAGAGAAGTGAGATGAAAAGCGCCGAAAGGTTTGTTCGTTCTTATGGGTTACTTTGGAGAAAGAAGTTCACCACCCAGATGCTTGCTAGTACAGTAATTGATTCTTTATCAGCAGCAACACACGCCTCATTAATTGTGCAAATGAATTTGCAGTATCTGGTTTCCTCGGGAAATTCTACAGGGATTGTGGCAAAGGAACATTTTTTAGGATCTTTCTAGGTCATCGAACTGGGCCTAGAAAGGCTTTGATGGGGGGTGCAGGGGCTCTCTTCCAGCGCACCTCCCCTGAAACTTTATAAATCACCATAAAAACACCAAGGGGAAGAGTTGGTGCAGAAAGGCAAGGCCTTGTTTCAAAAAGTCTTTCTTGGAGATGATGGACAAGATTCTGACAGTCTTGGCAGATAATATGCAAGCTTCAACAGGGCACAATGGAAGAGCAGTGTGTTATGACTTCAGAGCCAGCTTCAGTGCTGTCAATTAGTTCTGGCATTTCTGGGACTGCACATAATGCTAAACCAGGGATTGTATCATCGACTGGTTGTAGTGGGGGGGAAGAGATGCTGGAAGCTAAGGAGGGAACAGGGCTAAGTGAGCTGGGAGAGCCTGTGGCAGAGAGAAGTCCAGAATCAGAGGCAGGAAATTGGTGGAGAGAGGCCAAGGAGCAGAGATGAGTCAGGCTGTTAAAGAGTCGCAAGTGTCTCCCCCTCCTGCTGGGACAAGCTTCCCTTCCCGCTTGTCTCCCAAAACCAGAAGAGGCATGGAAAGGGTGGAGGAGAGATTAGCATTGCACAGGCACAGTCTCTGATTGCTTGGGGGGGGGAACCCCGGAGAGGAGGGGACATAGGCAGTTGTAGGGAGACAGGGACCTTCAGCCTCAGCAACTGCTTCATGGGGGCAAGAATTCCGGATATGAGTTGTTGTACTCAGTAAGCCTGACAAACCATGTGCAGATCCTGTTGTTGCAAATAAAGAGCTGAGTCCAACTTGCATGGTGTGAATTACTGCTGGCTCACTCCTGACAGATGAGGAAGTGCTGGGCTTCTGAATATTGTTAGACTCCAACTCCCATTGGCCATTGGTAAAAGATGGCAGGAGGAGATGTATCCAATTGTTCTCCAGCCCCGTAGTGTAGCATGGATCACAAACTGAATAGTGTGATCATCTTCCGTATCAGCGTTCCCCAACCAACCTGACACCCTCCAGATGTGGGACGCAGGTGGCGCTGTGGTCTAAACCACTGAGCCTCTTGGGCTTGCCAATCAGAAGGTCAGCGATTCAAATCCCCGCAACGGGGTAAGCTGCCATTGCTCTGTCCCACCTTCTGCCAACCTAGCAGTTCAAAAGCACACCAGTGCAATTAGATAAATAGGTACCACTCCGGCGGGAAGGTAAATGGTGTTTCCATGCGCTCTGGTTTCCGTCACAGTGTTCTGTTGCACCAGAAGCGGTTTAGTCATGGTGGCCACATGACCCAGAAAGCTGTCTGTGGACAAACACTGGCTCCCTCAGCCTGAAATCGAGATTAGTGCCGCAACCCCATAGTTGCCTTTGACTGGACTTAACCGTCCAGGGGTCCTTTGCCTTTACCTCCAGATGTTTTGAGCTATAACTCCCATCAGTCCCAGCTAGGGATAATGGAAGCTGCATCCATAACATCTAGAGGGAAATGTGATGGGGAAGGATGCTATATAACCCATTGGCTTGGTTATGTGGTGGAGGCAAGATTTAAACTGAATTAGCAGTGCACTCTCCTCTGAAGTGGAGCTCAGACTCCAGATTCCCTCTACCTCCCTACCTTTCATTAGAGGGAAACCTGTTACAGGCTTGCAATAACAGCTCTGCCAGGGAGCTGTATATATAACCTCATTGAGAAAATGTGTGTGGTTATCAAGACATCAGAAGAAAAAGATCACTTTTCAAATGTTAAGTATGCTCATGGCCAAGCATCCTATATAATAATATGCAAGTGTCTCTGCGTCCAGTTTTCCCATGTGTCCCTGGGCTACTGCGCATGTGCCCCAGGGACACAGGGATTGGACCAGAGACTTAGAACGCACACGCGCACGCCCTCCCCCCACCCCTCTGTCTCCTCCAACTGCCGTTCCCAGCCAGACAGCGCGTCGTGGAAGCGTGTGTGGAGGCCAGCGGAGGTGAATGGGGGGGAGGAAGGGCGCCTTTGAGGAGCCCGTCCGGCTCCCGCAGCCGCCGCGGCGTCCCCAGAGCCCGATGCCGCCATCTTTGTCCGCCGCCTCCTCCTCCTCACAACGCTCCCTGGCCCGTGAGAGGAGCGGTGGGGCCGCAGACTTCCCTCCCTCTCTGCGCTCGCATGGGACGGAGCTTCGGAGACCTTCTCCGAAGCCCCGTCTCATGCGGGAGGTGCGCGGCGAGGCGGCGGCAGGGGGAGAAGCGCTCCTCCCCCCGCCGCCTCGCCACGCAGCGCCGGCATGGGACGGAGTTTCGGAGAAGGTCTCCGAAGCCCCGTCTCATGCGGGAGGTGCGCGGCGAGGCGGCGGGGGGGTAGAAGTGCTCCTCACCCCCTGCGCCTCGCCACGCAGCGCCAACATGGGATGGGGCTTCGGAGACCTTCTCCGAAGCCCCGTCTCATGCGGGAGGTGCGTGGTGAGGCGGCGGGGGGCGGGAGAAGTGCTTCTCCTTCCCGCCGCATCACTGCGCACCTCCTGCATGAGACGGGGCTTCGGAGACCTTCTCCGAAGCTCTGTCCCATGCCGGCGCTGCGTGGCGAGGCGGCAGGGGGGCAGGAGCGCTTCTCCCGCCCCCCCTCGCCGCGCACCTCCCGCATGAGACGGGGCTTCGGAGACCTTCTCCGAAGCTCCGTCCCATGCCGGCGCTGCACGAGAGCAGCGTTCTAGCGCCCGTTTTTAAACGAGCTGAATTCCACTAGTTATTATCATAATAACACAAGAGCCAACTGGATCAGGCCCAGCATCCTGCTCTCACAGTAGCCAACCAGATTCCTCCTACCTGATAACTATGCCTCCGGGTATAGGGCGGTATATAAATTCAATAAATAATAATAATAAAAACTAGAGAAACATAAAACCAGCAATGATGGAATCTAGATCATGCCTTGCACTGGAAATGGCTTCAAGGCAACACAGAACAATAAAACAAATCTTAAGTTAATTGCTACCCAAATAGAAAGAAAAAGGATAAAAAACTGCAAATTGAATGACCAGCAAATGTCCTCAACAATCACTAAAAGAATAGGAGACCATTTGTTGTCTCCAAGCGTGAATGATGCAATTTTAAAAATGTACTGGGCGAGAGGAGTCAGATGATAACCCACCCCCCCAGCCCTGCTCTTTGTTTTGTTTCCAATCCGTAATCGATAGGTTTATTTTGGCAGCATGCAATGGGAAAGGAGGCAGAGCTCATTTCACGTCACATTCACTGAACTGGAACTGTTTATAAAACATTGATTCTAACATGCTATGAGATGTGAGCTGACCAAACAAATTAGTCCAGCTTCTGGAGCTTGACAGAGCCAACCAGTCCATGGACAAGAGTTGCACGGAGTTCTGCATAACTCAACGAACACAGCCCATACCGACTGTGTTGTAATAGCTCACCAGGGACACTATCAACCTCACGTTTTCGCTTCCTGCTTGGGACTGCAAGCCAAAGGAGGAGTGGGGGTTTCTAAATCTAAACACCTGGCAGGTTGCAACAAATGACACGGGTAGGCTGCATTAGTTCCTGTTGCCAGGTCAGTTCCCAAGACAACCAGACTAAAAGTGGGCATCCTTAATTTTGGTCCTTCTAGAGCAGGCTTCCTCAACCTCGGCCCTCCACATGTTTTTGGCCTACAACTCTCATGATCCCTAGCTAGCAGGACCAGTGGTCAGGGATGATGGGAATTGTAGTCTCAAAACATCTGGAGGGCCGAGGTTGAGGAAGCCTGTTCTAGAACAAGGAATCTGTGCCCCTCCAGAATTCCCATCAGCCCCAGTCAGCATGACCAATGGTTAGGGATGATGGAGTCTTAGCAACATCTGGAGCAACATAAGGTCTTAACCTCTGCTCTTCTGAAGGAAATACCAGCCCACAGCTTTTAAAAAAAAGTGTCAGGGGAAAAAAAGCTCAGTGTTACATGGTGGGATAGCGGGCCCACACAAAGCCTTGTGTCATTTCCATGCTTTTCTGAACCACATGGTGGGTTGATTTGATTTTAAAAAAAAATTGTTATATTTCTATGCCACTTTTCATTCAAATTAATCCCAAAGCATCTTACGAACGATAAACAACAACAACAACATAACAGAGCATCGCAAGTGCAGCATAAATCATATAAAATAATTAACAAACCTTCAGTAAAATCACAATCTATAAAGCACTATTAATAAAGTAGTAACTGCAGAAAAAGTTGTTATTGACAGATCATTACAGCATTTACAATCTATAAAACAATATTAACAAACAAACAAACAAGCCAAGCACTGTGAAGTTCGTACACTTTCCATGCTCCCATGAAGGGCCGTCTTAAGCACCTCTGGCGCCCTGGCACCGTGGTGTGACGGATCCCTCCAGCGCCCCCCACCCCGTTTCACAGTGCGATGGGCGGGTGGGCAGGCGCAGCGCGGCTGCCAAGGGCGCTGCTGCATGACGGGCGGGCGGGCTCAGCGCAAAGCGCTACTGCCGAGGGCACTGCTGCGTGGAAGAGCAGCCGGCGGACGGGCACAGCTGCGATGCGCCCCCCTGGTGGGCCGGCGCCGTGGCGCCCTGCGCCACCCAGCCTGGCCATAGGGCCGGCCCTGCTCCCATGACTCATAATATTATATTTCACTCTATTCAGTTCATTAAAATATACATAATGCTTGTTGCTAAGCCAGCTCAGCCATGAGATTCCAGAGTGGTGTGCAAAATAACCAATTTAAACATACCAAACAGCACAATCGGGCTAGAGATTAAAACAAACAACATTCACTTCAAAATACATACCACCAGGGGTGCCAACTTGAATAAAACATTGGGGGAGCATCAAATATTTTATGGGGTGGGGCAAAGACTCTCGGCCCCTAGGAGTTGGTTCCTATCTATACCGCCACTCCAGGAATTTAGGAATAGATAGAAAAATGCAGACAGAATAGACCGAAAAACGCCAGGTTGAAAATATACATCTTAAACTGACACCAAAAAACCACTAACCAGAGACACCTGTACCTCTAAAGTGGGGTGGGCAAGTTCCATAACCAGGGCACCACCACCACTGAAAACACCCACCCTATGACACTGCAACCATGGGTTATCCCCATTGGTGGAACCATGAAACAACCTCTGTTGCAAATCTCAAGGTCCAGACCAGCAGAGGTTGTCCTTTAAGGTTTTAGTTCCCTAAGCCATTTAGGGCATTATATGCAGAAGTCAACACCTTGAACCAAGCCCAGTATGAATGGGCAAGCCAGTGCCATTTGGACCCCACCATTTGCAAAGGAAGCTTCTTATATATTTGAAAACATGAACAAAGGAGAGCCTTTATCTGGATCGTGGTTTCTGGCTCTCCTCCCAGCACAAAGCAAATTAAAGAGATAATGATTCACCATCTTTGTGTAAACAAAGCATTAGCTTTTTGTGGAAACATTTGCATGCTATCCAACCGATCAGATAGAAAATAGATACACTTATGATGAAGTCGGCTCAGCTCAGATACTGTAGCGATTCCAAACAATGGGTTTGTATCCAAAGCAGCGCTAAGTCACTCGTCCCATTGTTACTGCAAGGACTTCTGCTTCCGCAATGGAGCTCCCCGCCTCTCCTCCCCAACTGCACACCCGCTAAATCCAGAGCACATTTAGGATGGGAAAGGGCATGAGGAGAAAGGGGATGTCTGTTGCATGCATGGCTAAGAAAATCTAACTATGGTTTGGGGCAATGTGTGAATTGAAAGATGTAGCTAACCAGAATTGGAAATTGGGGTTGTCAGTGGCATGTACCGTGTTTTATTGTCTGAAATTTAAGGCAGGTGCATTGCCTCTGGAAGGTATTGAGTCTAGAATCTAGAGTGTCAAGTAAATGAGAAATGGAAACAGACAACCAGCCTTCAACCATAGTTGGCTTGTACATTTGGAAGTTCCATGGTATGTGTGCCATACCGTAGTTCGCAGAAACCATGGTTTGTGTTATGTTCAAATAATGGGAGTGGATTAGGATAACAGCAGCAACAACAACAGTAACAACAAATTTATTATTTGTACCCTGCCCATCTGACTGGGTTGCACCAGGCACTCTGGGAGACTTCCAGCATATATAAACACATTAAGCATGTAAAAATTCCCTAACCAGGGCTGCATTCAGAGGTCTTCTAAAGTTACTTATCTCCTTGGCATCTGATGGGAGGGCATTCCACAGGGTGGGTGCCACTACCAAGAAGGCTCTCTGCCTGGTTCCCTGTAACCTCACTTCTCGTGGTGAGGGGGGTGCCAGAAGACCCTCCGAAGTAGATCTCAGTGTCTGGACTGAACAATGGGGGTGGATGAAAGTAAGTTGAATGAGTAAGTTGGGCGTGTTTGTCTTACAATTTCCATATTATTTCACATTCTTGTATATATGAGGGCCATTACCTATTTCAGCAGAAACCTCTTTCCCTTTATCCTACATGCAAAAAACCACTAGAGCTATCTCAGAAATCTATGCTCTCCACCCTGTGAATTGGACCTTTTTTGGCCTTCCCTTCTGCCTCTGGTAATTAGCATGCAAGGAGCAAAGCAGTGAATATGGAGTCCTGATGTATTTTGCATATGGTACTCGTCTAGGACCTTCATGCTCTGGCGCTTGGTGATGATGTCACTGCCGAGTGCTGGAATTCAGAAGTCTCTGTGCAGGCTGGGCTTTGCCGGGACTCTTTTCTAAACCTAGTCAGACCCATTTCAGGCAGTTAGCTAGTCACCCATGTTGACCCAAATGGGTCTGGTATCATTAAGCCCAAAAATTACATATGAAAATCCAGGCATTCTTTCAGCCCATCAGCATGGGAAACCAGCACAAAAGCAGTGATCACTGAACAATGTCAACCCATGAACAAGCCTTTTGACAAAGAATCTTTTAAGAATTGTTCAAATTAAGAATTTCAGTAATTCACCAGCAGAATAAAATGAAAAAATTCCTTCCAGTAGCACCTTAGAGACCATCTGAAGAAGTGTGCATGCACACGGAAGTTCATACCAATAACAAACTTAGCTGGTCTCTAAGGTGCTACTGGAAGGGATTTTTTTATTTTGTTTTGACTATGGCAGACCAACACGGCTACCCACCCATCACCAGCAGAATATATATCGGTAGTTGGAGCTCATTTCTAGTATGGATGGCACACCAGGAAATAATATGTAGAGTGCAAAAAAGGAAATGCTCAAAAGCCATAGCTGGAGGCCGTGCAAATACTCTGACATCCCCTTCCTTTAAAACCACAACGTCTGCCTTTCAAGCAACACCTAAACCATGTGAAGGCAAACTGAGGCCCAGGGGCCAGATCCGGCCCAATTGCCTTCTCAATCCAGACCACGGATGGTGCGGGAATCCATGTGTTTTTACATGAGTAGAATGTGTGCTTTTATTTAAAATGCATCCCTGGGTTATTTGTGGGGCATAGGAATTCGTTCATCCCCCCCCCAAAAAAATATATAGTCCGCCCCTCCACAAGGTCCGAGGGACAGTGGACTGGCCCCCTGCTGAAAATTTTTGCTGACCCCTGGTTTAAAGCTATTTGTGCAACTCCACTGGCAAGAGACTGGCCATGAAATGAGAAAAAGGTCACCTGAGCCTTGTAAAATGCAAGACCGCCCAAATATTTGTGTAACAGATATTACCAAAGTGTCTGACAAATAATAGCAAGGAGAGAGATTAAAATAGCAAGGAGAGACAAGAGGGCCTTCTTAAACGAGCAATGCAAAGAAATAGAGGGAAACAATAGAATGGGGAAAACCAGAGATCTGTTCAAGAAAATTGGAGATATGAAAGGAACATTTCGTACAAATATTACCATAATAACAAGGCCAGTGGAAGTGATGATATTCCAGCTGAACTATTTAAAATTTTAAAAGATGATGCTGTTAAGGTGCTACACCCAATATGCCAGCAAGTTTGGAAAACTCAGCAATGGCCAGAGGATTGGAGAAGATCCGTCTACATCCCAATTCCAAAGAAGGGCAGTGCCAAAGAATGCTACAACTACCGCACAATTGCGCTTATTTCACACGCTAGCAAGGTTATGCTTAAAATTCTACAAGGCAGGCTTAGGCAGTATGTGGACCGAGAACTCCCAGAAGTGCAAGCTGGATTTCGAAGGGGCAGAGGAACCACAGACCAAATAGCAAACATGCGCTGGATTATGGAGAAAGCTAGAGAGTTCCAGAAAAACGTCTACTTCTGCTTCATTGACTATGCAAAAGCCTTTGACTGTGTCGACCACAGCAAACTATGGCAAGTTCTTAAAGAAATGGGAGTGCCTGATCACCTCATCTGTCTCCTGAGAAATCTCTATGTGGGACAAGAAGCTACAGTTAGAACTGGATATGGAACAACTGATTGGTTCAAAATTGGGAAAGGAGTATGACAAGGTTGTATATTGTCTCCCTGCTTATTTAACTTATATGCAGAATTCATCACGTGGAAGGCTGGACTAGATGAATCCCAAGCAGGAATTAAGATTGCCGGAAGAAATATCAACAACCTCAGATATGCAGACGACACAACATTGATGGCAGAAAGTGAGGAGGAATTAAAGAACCTATTAATGAGGGTGAAAGAGGAGAGCACAAAATATGGTCTGAAGCTCAACATCAAAAAAACCAAGATCATGGCCACTGGTCCCATCACCTCCTGGCAAAAAGAAGGGGAAGAAATGGAGGCAGTGAGAGATTTTACTTTCTTGGGCTCCTTGATCACTGCAGATGGTGACAGCAGTCACGAAATTAAAAGACGCCTGCTTCTTGGGAGAAAAGCAATGACAAACCTGGACAGCATCTTAAAAAGCAGAGACATTACCTTGCCGACAAAGGTCCGTATAGTTAAAGCTATGGTTTTCCCAGTAGTGATGTATGGAAGTGAGAGCTGGACCACAAAGAAGGCTGATCGCCGAAGAATAGATGCTTTTGAATTATGGTGCTGGAGGAGACTCTTGAGAAGATCAAACCTATCCATTCTGAAGGAAATCAGCCCTGAGTGCTCACTGGAAGGACAGATCGTGAAGCTGAGGCTCCAATACTTTGGCCACCTCATGAGAAGAGAAGACTCCCTGGAAAAGACCCTGATGTTGGGAAAGATGGAGGGCACAAGGAGAAGGGGATGACAGAGGACGAGATGGTTGGACAGTGTTCTCGAAGCTATGAACATGAGTTTGACCAAACTGCGGGAGGCAGTGGAAGACAGGAGTGCCTGGCATGCTCTGGTCCATGGGGTCACGAAGACTCGGACACGACTAAACGACTAAACAACAACAACACAAAAGCCAAATACACTTTCCACTGCCAGCTAAACACTTTCCTCCAACTCTTCCCAGGAACGATATCAGTGAAAAACAAAACAGACTTGTTGGTTGATTGGTTGGGTGGGGAGAGAACAATTACTGATGTGCAAAGCTTTTCTGCCCAAATGTCTTTGAACCTCTGTGTCATTTTTTCCCCTTTCTTTTCATTTCAATTGCTTGCATGTGTGAGAGATTGTGCTCAATGCATTTTAGTCTATCAACCTGACGTGACCAATTGCAGGGCTGACTCACTTTGTAAATGAGAATTAGACTTTCACTCTTCGTTGTAGGAGTTGGGTTGCCTATGTCTTTAAGAATACAAAGGTTGTGCATGCCCTCCCCCTTCCCTCAGCTTCTTTCTTGTTTCCTCTTTGTTATTGAGATCCAGTGTGGTGTAGTGGTTTAAGTGCCAGACTAGGACCTGGGAGAAGGGACCCAGGTGGCGCTGTGGTTAAACCACTGAGCCTAGGGCTTGCTGATCAGAAGGTTGGCGGTTCGAATCCCTGTGACGGGGTGAGCTCCTGTTGCTTGGTCCCAGCTCCTGCCAACCTAGCAGTTCGAAAGCATGTCAAAATGCAAGTAGATAAATAGGAACCGCTACAGCGGGAAGGTAAACGGTGTTTCCATGTGCTGCTCTGGTTTGCCAGAAGCGGCTTTGTCATGCTGGCCACATGACCTGGAAGCTATACGCCGGCTCCCTCGGCCAATAATGCGAGATGAGCGTGCAACCCCAGAGTCGGTCACGACTGGACCTAATGGTCAGGGGTCCCTTTACCTTTTTAGGACCTGGGAGACCAGGGTTCAAATCCCCACTGAGGCATGAAGCTCACTGGGTGACCTCTGAGTCAGTCACTGCCTCTCAGCCTAACCTACCTCACAACGTTGTTGTGAGAATAAAATGAGGAGGTATAGAAACACATTGCCACCTTGAGCTCCTTGGAAGGATCCTCGGATCTTGCATTTGTCAGGGGCTTTGCTCTTGTTAAAGTGCACTTCCCTGGCTGGTACGTCATTGAACTGATAATACCCTCTTGCATGGCTGGCTGTAGAAACAGAAAACTCTGGCTTTTGCAAGCTAGATTATAATCTACTCTAAGAGCCTCCATCTTTGGGTTAAAAATAGTTGCCTGCCACTGCGTTAAAGAAGCACAACTGGAACATGAACAGTGACCACCAAAGTTAGATGAGAGACTATCCCGCTCACCACTGATTTGTAATAAATGGACTTGACATCAGACTTCTGGGTGGTGAGGTTAAACGGGGAATTTGATGTGAATGTTTTTTGGACTGGGTGGGGGGAAGGTGAGGTTTTGGATTTGTTAATGAGTGGGTCTGAGAATTGCTTTGTTTATTATTTGAGTGTGTGTTTTTTAAGGGTGTTATGTTATATGCAGTGTTTTTCTTCTAGGAAGAGGTGCCAGTACTCACCGTGAAGTTGTTACAGTTAAGTGCCACACTTTTAACCAGTGCTTCTTCTTTTTTTAGGGGAAAAGGGTGCCGGATCTGCGTACTCTTGAGTACCCCCAGGAAAAAGCACTGGTTATATAAAATATTAGTATATTATAGAACACACACAGAGGGATCCCCCCATATGATAATATGTATCTCTCTTTTTGTGCTGTAAGTTGCTTGTAGACTTTTGGGTGACAAGTGGATAATAAGATCACCACTATTGAAGCAATGATACTTCAACAGCAACTTCATTCGACTGGTCATGTTGTGCAGATGCCTGATTATTGTCTTCCAAAGCAACTACTCTACTCTGAACTTAAAAATGGGAAGCGTAATGCTGGTAAGTCAACAAAAGAGGTTTAAAGACTCTTTCAAGGCAAATGTTAAAAAATGTAGTATAGACACTGACAACTGGAAACACTGGCCTGTGAGGGCGCCAACTGGAAAACAGCCTTTACCAAAGGTGTCATGGGCTTTGAAGACGCTCGAACTCAGGACAAAAGGGAGAAACATGCTAAGAGGAAGGCACGTTTGGCAAACCCTCACCATGATCAACTCCCACCCAGAAACGTATGTCCCCACTGTGGAAGGAAGTGTGGATGCAAAATTGGCCTCCACAGTCACTGTTAAAACTGTGTTTATGGAAGACAATCTTACTCGGCGAAGAAGAAGAAGAAGAAGAAGAAGAAGAAGAAGAAGAAGAAGAAGAAGAAGAAGAAGTAGTTTAATAAATGAAAATTAAATGAAACTGACCACAAGCTCAAATGCACCAACCATATCCACATCTTACATTTAAAGTTCATCCAATGCGCATGTGCTTTAAATGGGTGTTAGTAACATTTTAGATGTATGACATGGGCCTGCCCCTTGAGGTCTATGGGGAAGGGGAGCACACCATAGCTGCCAAGTCTCCCGTTTTCCCTGGGAAACCCCCGTTTTTAAAGCCATTTCCCGCTGTCATCCCGAATGGGAAAATATCCTGTAATTCCCCTGGAATTGTTATTTTTTTGCAAACAGAGCCAGGAAGTGTGCGCGCGAGTATCACTCTTTACCTTTTCTCTATGGTGCTAGCCTGGTTCTAAAGAGCTGCATGCCTCTTTAAAAAGCTTCCGCTCTGCTTCCAAGGCTTTGGATTTTTTGTGGGCTCTCTTCCCTTCCCCCTTGGCGCCCATAGCTGCCAAGTCTATGTAATCTTCTGATTTCTTCTGGTGCCGCTCTGCCCATGTCTGGGCACTGGAAATTGGGCGGCGCTGGCACCGGAAGTTGCTTCTATGCATGTCTGGACATGCGTAGAAGCGACTTCCGGTGCCGCTGCTGCTGATCCCTTATTTTTTTAACCCGGACTTGGCAGCTATGGAGCACACCCAAGGCAAGAGTGTATTGGGAAGAGAGATCAAAGGTGGGTGTCTACCTTCCTTCCTCCCCAGGAGGCCTTTTTGAAACATTAGACATATATTTGGTTCCCAGTGCCAAGGAGTGGAAAAAAACTATTCCTTTTTTAAAAAAACTGCACACATCACACTGCAAAATGGACACAACATTTTCTTCCCAAGATCAGGGTATATAATGTTTCCTTTGCCAGGCACAAACATCTGTTGGCATTCCAAGGGGCTCATTTTGCATCTATGGGAGAGATGGACACTTTGTCAAACCAGATCTCATACTCTTGAGAAACAGCAGCATTGCACAGCAGCTGTCACAGTGGGATATGTTGCTTCGGAAATCGCAAATCCTTCAAAGCATACTTTTCAGCTTTCATTGCATTTTAAAGGGGGGGAAGGGGTGGAGGAAAGGTCACCCCACAAGATCTGTCTTTCTCACCCTGTCCCATGCTATTTCCTTTTTCTGACCTATCCAGGCTAGCATTAGAGATACAATGGCCTGGCAATGCAGTTCTGGTTGGGTCCTAGAAGGACTCCCATAATAACCCACTCTGTTTTATATCCCAGCCTTCAGACCAACTTAGTGACTGACCCTGGGTAGAATTCAGAAATCTCCTTATTTGAAAAGAAAGTACTTCTATGCATATAAAGGGCAGGAGGTCCTTAACTCCTGCATGTTTCCTCCTCCAGATGCTGCCCACACCCATTCCAGATTCCATGCCATTCTGGAAGCACCCCTGGCTCTTAGGAGTAGCTCAGAGAGGGGCATGCAAGGGGCAGCTCCATCACTTTAAACTGGACTCTGACTCAAGCTTACCCCCTTTCAGCATTCCAAAAGAATGGTGATAGCTCTCAAAATTAGCTCTGTTGGATAGGACAAGGCCTATCCATTCCTGCATTTCAATTCCAAAAGCAGCCAGCCAGATCAACCAAGACATGAAAATACAGCCATAACTTGGATCCCGAATGCCCTGGAACTCAGACGTTTTGGCTTCCGAATGCCGCAAACCTGGAAGTGATTGTTCCGGTTTGCAAATGTTCTTTTGGAACCCGAGCATCCGATTGGGCTCCCGCTGCTTCCAATTGGCTGCAGGAGCTTCCTGCAGCCAATCAGAAGCTGCAATTTGGTTTTGGAACGTTTTGGAAGTGGAATGGACTTCCAGAACGGATTCTGTTCGACTTCCAAGGTACGACTGTAATGGCAATCTGTTCCCCAACCTCAGGGGGAAAAGTGAAATAAGAGGATTCACAGAAATAATTCGTTTATCACCTACATGTTGTCCATAGAACATAGCATCTCCTGATGTGATTCTTGAGCTCTTTCAAAAATGCCAGAGAGCTAGGTGGTTCCATTCATTCTCAAGCCACAGCCACAAAGTAGCATGTTTATGGGAAAGAGCTTGGGCTTTTGTCAGGTATACCAAAGGGAGAGGGGCAGGTTTCTGGTAGGAGCCCTGCTAGAGAACTGTATATAACCTTGGGTGGACCTAGACACAGGGGAAAAAACCCACTATAAATAAGTCAAAAAATAGATCGTTGTGACAAAAGAAAGAAATCCCTATGGATAACCACATTTTAAAATTTCCTGCTCTCTGGCACCATCTGGTGTTGCATGTTTATAGTGCATTCAAATCACTGTTTCTTTACTAATGTAGCTGAGTCCCTTGTTAATAAACCAATTAAGTTACAAGCCCCTGTGTGGAGTCTCAATTGCATACTTAGGATCAACAGAAAATACCTTGGGAACACCTGAGTCTGGAGAGGAAAAACACACATATCCTCAAGCATTTCTCTGATGAAAATAGGGGTGTCCTCTTCTTCTTCTTCTTCTTCTTCTTCTTCTTCTTCTTCTTCTTCTTCTTCTTCTAACAATTTTATTTTATTTTCTGGAGAAAGTACTGGCAGGAGTTAGGTGGCGAAAGGGTGAGACCGGCAGAAGAACAACTAGACAGCAGCCTGGAAGATGAAAATGAAGCTAGCGCCAAAGAAGAGGAAAACGAGGTAGAGGTAGAAGAGGAAGAAGAAGGACAGATACAAGAGACTTGAGATATTTAATAACTGACAATGGGAGTCACAAGGGGGGTTAAGGGAAACAATATTTTACACCTCTAAGAATAATGGATACTAGAATCTCCCCCGAAACAAATGCTTCTTCTGTTGTGGTATTGGTGTTTTTTTTTCTTTGTTCCGTTTTCTGTTGTATTAGTGGATGAAAGGAAGGAAGGAGTGGGAAACTGTAAGTTTTCTTCCCTTTTCTTCTTTTTTTTCCTTTTTATTAATAAGAGAGATTAATTTCTCTCTTTCTTTTGCCAAATAAATTGATAATAAATTGAAAATTGAGAATTTAATAAAATGAAGCTTAAAACAATTTCATGGAATGTGAATGGCCTAAATAATAAAAAAAGAGGAATAAATTGGGACATGTATTAAAAAAACCTAATTGGGATATAATTTGTCTCCAGGAGACGCACATTAATAAAAAACACGAAAAGATTTTGGAAAATGAAAAATTGGGGAAAGCATTTGTGACAGCCGCAGATAAAAAGAAAAGAGGAGTTGTGATATACATTAAAAGAAAATGGGAACCAAATTTGATATGGAAAGATCAAGACGGGAGAATAATAATGGTGGAGATAAAAGTTGAAGGAATAAAATGGCTAATTGCAGGAATATATGCGCCCAATGGGGGCAAAGGTAGTTTCTTCCAAGTCATGGAAGAGAAACTATTTGAACATATGGAAAAAAAAATATTGATCATGGGAGACTTCAATGGGGTTCAAGAGCCAGAATTAGACAAATCAGTAAATAGGGGAAAAAGGAAAGAAATTAAACTCCCCAAAAGTTTCAACAATATGGTGGAAAATCTAGATTTGGTCGATGCGTGGCGGCATAAATACCCGATTAAAAAAGAATTCACCTATTACTCCTCCATGCACCAGACAGCAAGTAGAATAGACGGGATTTGGATGTCTAAGGAATTAACAACAAAAATTGGGAGAGTAGAGATACTCCCCAAGACTTTGACCGATCACAGCCCAGTAACCCTCTGTTTAGAGGAAATGGAACAAGAAAAAAGCAGAAGGTGGAGGATGAATGTCTTCCTACTGCACAACGAAAAGGTTGTACAGGGAGCACGTGATTTAATGAAGGAATATTTTGAGCTCAACTGTAACGGGGAGGTAGAATTGAAAACAATATGGGATGCAGGAAAAGCGGTGGTTAGGGGGTATTTCGTCCAGCAAAGTAAAATTGAAAGGAAATTAAAAGAAATTAAGAAAATAGAGTTAATGGAGGAGATAAAAAGGAAGGAGAAATTATTATATAAGTTTAAAAAAAATGATATAGAACAAGAGATTAAAATTTTAAGATTAGAGTACGAAAATCTAATAGAGCAAGAAATGGAAAAAGAAGCACAATTCTGGAGGTATAAACACTTTGAATGGGCCAACAAACCAGGCAAGTTACTTGCCTGGCAAATAAAGAAAAGGAAAAGCGAAAGGATAATTAACAAATTAAAAATAAGGGGGAGGGTGGTAGAAAGACCTAAAGAAATAAGGAAAGTGTTTGAGGACTTCTATACAGATTTATACAGGAAAGAAAACGAAAACGAAAAGGAAATAGAAGAGTATATAAGTAATGCCAAATTGTCAAAAATTATGAAAGAAAAAATGGGGAAAATGAATGAAAGTATAAACGAGTCGGAAATTAGAGAAGTAATTCAAAAAATGAAAATCGGAAAGTCCCCAGGGCCCGATGGCCTACCAATAGAATATTATAAAAAATTAGAAGATACATTAATGACACCATTGAAAAAATTAATTAATGAGATTTTAGAAAAAGGTGGGACACCGGACTCCTGGAGAGACGCAATTATAACTCTAATACCCAAGCAGAATAGTGATTTGGAATCTCCAGCAAATTATAGGCCCATATCCCTTCTAAACAATGATTATAAAATCTACGCAGGAGTCCTGGCCAATAGGCTAAATTTAGTCCTAAAAGAAATAGTACATGAAAACCAGGCCGGTTTTGTCAAAGGCAGACAAATTAAGGATAACATCAGAAATATTGTTAACATTATTGAATATTTGGAGAGTAATAGAGGGAAACAAGCGGCAATATTAACAATTGACGCCGAAAAGGCCTTTGACAAGGTATCGTGGGCATTTCTTAAGAAAGTATTAGAGGAACTAGGACTCGGAGAAAGGCTGAGAAGAGCAATAGGGACAATATATGAAGATCAAAGGGCAAGAATTGTAATAAACGGGATAACATCAGGAGAGGTTAAAATCTATAAAGGCACAAGGCAAGGGTGCCCCCTGTCCCCCATATTATTTATTATAGTTCTGGAAGTTGTGCTAAAGAAAATAAGAGAAGAAAAAGAAATAGAAGGGATTAGATTGGGAGCGAAAAGATATAAAGTTAGGGCATATGCGGACGATTTAATCGTCACCACCGAAAATCCCCTAAAAAGCATCCCTAAAACATTGGAAAAGATTAACGAATTTGGGAAATTAGCCGGATTTAAAATAAATTACAACAAGAGTGGTATCTTAACAAAAAATATGGAAGAAGCAGAAAAGAAAGAATTACAAGAGGTAACTGGCATTGAAATTAAGAGAAAAATAAAATATTTAGGAATCCACATGACAGCAAACAACATAAATTTAATTCAAGACAATTACGAAAGAACTTGGAAAGAGATCAAAAGGAAAATGGAAATGTGGACTAAGTTAAAAATTTCGCTGTTAGGTAGGATTTCCATCATTAAAATGAGTGTGTTACCGATGATGATGTTTTTATTTCAAAACCTACCAATTTTGGCAGGGTCTAAATGCTTCGAGATTTGGAAAAAAGATATCAGTAAATTTATTTGGGATGGAAAGAAGCCGAGGATCAGATATAAAGTATTAATTGACAAAAAGGAAAGAGGTGGACTAAATTTACCTGATCTTAAATTATACCACGATGCGGCCGCCCTGTTCTGGCTAAAAGAATGGATTGAGCTAAAAGATAGTGAAGTTTTGGACCTGGAGGGTGCCGGACTGGGGTTCGGCTGGCATTGGCACCTATTAAGAGAAAAACTGAATGTACACAATGCCTTATGGAATAATATCATTAGGAAGTCAATTTATAAAACATGGGTAAAATATAGGGGGATATTGGAACCAAGGACACCACGGTGGATATCACCTAAAGAAATAATCTCAGTTAAAAGAGTGAATATGGAAAGTAATTGGCCGATATATAATGAATTAATAGAGGAGCGGGATGGACACCTAAAATTAAAGGATTATAATGAAATTAGAAGACATTGTAATGTGTGGCTACAATATTTTGAAATTAACGAAAGATTTAAAAAAGATAAGACAATTGGTTTCGAAAAGGAAATGTCTAAATTTGGGAAAATAATATTGGAAGGGGGAAATAAATTTATAAAAAAATTGTATGAATTGATTCTGGAGTGGGAGACTAAAGATGAATTAACAAAAGACGTAATGGTTAAATGGGCGCAGGATGTGGGCAAACCAATAATGTATGAAAGTTGGGAAAAATTGTGGTTAAGGGATATTAAAATGGTTATTAGTTATGATTTGAAGGAAAATATTTATAAAATGCAATTTAGGTGGTATCTAACCCCGGTGCGCCTGGCAAAGATATACAAGGGAAACAACAATACCTGTTGGAGGTGTGGGGAGGAGACCGGAACATTTATACATGTCTGGTGGTGGTGTAAGAAAATAAGAAATTTTTGGGATGAGGTATATAAGGAGTTAAAAAAGATAATTAAGACATCATTTAAGAAAGAACCGGAGATATTTCTTTTGAGCATGGTAGGTGAAGAAATTAAGGCCAAAGATAGATGTTTGGTAATGTACAGCACTATAGCCGCCAGAACTCTAATTGCACAAAATTGGAAAAGTGACAAAATTCCAAATATTAAAGATTGGCTGATGAAATTAGTGGGATATAAGAATTTGGCTATTCGAAATGGGATATCAAAAGGATTGGGTAGGGAAAAAGCGGGTAAAAATTGGGAATCTTTTGAATCATATATGAAAAATAAGGTAAAATAAGCGAATCTGGAGGCAGAGATATGAAGGGCAAGGAAATTAAGGGGCAGGAGGAAATTGTATTAAGCATGCATCAGAACAAAGAAAGAAAATCAACATACAGGAATGACTGGAAGTCACCAGGGTGGAGGGTATGGGGAGGGTATTTAAGTTTCTCTTAACAAACTTAATGGTTAAGATGAATTGGACCAGAGTCCATAAATTAGGGGGTTGAGTATGAATGACTGTCTGAAGAGATATTTGATTTGTTTATTCATTATTTGTTTATTCATTATTTGCTTCTATTTTAAATTTTCTGTTTGATGATTAAGACTCTTACGTTAAAATTTTTGTTATAATTATGATTTGGATACTTTACAAATATTATTTGGATTCTGTTATGTCTTATTCTTACTTTGTTGAAGTGATTGTTTTCGAATATAAGGTCTTTCTTTATTTTCTTTTTTTGTATTATATTAGTTTTGTTTTTCCTTACTTTGACGTTACACGTATATGTGTGTGTTTGTGAGTGTGTGTATTTTAAACAATTCTAAATAAAGTTTATTAAAAAAAAAAAAAAGAAAGAAAGCAGTACAAGTGAAAAGGATCTAGGAGTCTTGGTAGACCACAAACTTGACATGAGTCAGCAGTGTGGTGCAGCAGCTTAAAAAGCCAATGCAATTCTGGGCTGCATCAATAGGAGTATAGCATCTAGATCTAGGGAAGTAATAGTACCACTGTATTCTGCTCTGGTCAGACCTCACCTGGAGTACTGTGTCCAGTTCTGGGCACCACAGTTCAAGAAGGATACTGACAAGCTGGAACGTGTCCAGAAGAGGGGAACCAAAATGGTCAAAGGCCTGGAAACGATGCCTTATGAGGAACGGCTTAGGGAGCTGGGTATGTTTAGCCTGGAGAAGAGAAGGTTAAGGGGTGATATGATAGCCATGTTCAAATATATAAAATGATGTCATATAGAGGAGGGAGAAAGGTTGTTTTCTGCTGCTCCAGAGAAGCGGACACGGAGCAATGGATTCAAACTACAAGAAAGAAGATTCCACCTAAACATTAGGAAGAACTTCCTGACAGTAAGAGCTGTTCGGCAGTGGAATTTGCTACCAAGGAGTGTGGTGGAGTCTCCTTCTTTGGAGGTCTTTAAGCAGAGGCTTGGCAGCCATCTGTCAAGAATGCTTTGATGGTGTTTCCTGCTCGGCAGGAGGTTGGACCGGATGGCCCTTGTGGTCTCTTCCAACTCTATGATTCTATGATTCTATGAGTTTGGGGATTCCCCGCATTGGCAAAACTTTGCATGAATTGGGAGGAAAGTCAGAGGATTTCCAGCAAAGCTAGTGAAATATGTCAGAGTTCCTTTACTGACACCATTTACACCATTCTACAAGAAAAGTTTCTCTGGACAGCTTACGGTAAATAAGGAAGAACCATTTTTAAACCTACAAAATAAATATGTAAAACCACAAAATGAACAGAAACATAGATACAACAAAAACAAAACTCATTGTACACCCTAAATGGAAAGGCAGATTTAAAACTGATAGGCCCAATCATCCATTTTCTCCAGTTCCTTTATTCAACAGTGGCACTCAGTTCAGATGCACCCAATGCTTTGCTACTACCACCCCATGTATGCAAGCACTTCTGGTGGGATGAGAGTAGTTGAAGATTTTCGACAGAGCAAGCAACATTTTCCGGGAGTGTTCACATTCCAACCCTTCCAAAGTAAGGTAGGCGATAGTCAGGAGGTATAACCCCCCCCCTCTCTCTCTGTTTGGAATGGGTGGAGAAGATATGGCTTGCACCATTCACAATGACATTGTAGTTAAGGTCAAGCTGATGACGGTTGCTCATTGCCAGCTCCCATTGTGCATGACTAGCAGAGATTACGAGAACGGATAGTGATTTCTCTGAAGCCTTAGGCATGTTTCCACTGGAGGCTTGCTCCAATGATGATCCTTTTTAAGCAGCTCAACTTGCTATTACAATCAGGAGTGGAGGAAGGAGGGTGCAGTGGGTGCGGACTGCCCCGGGTGTCACCACTGAGGGGGGTGACAAAATGCCGGGCGGCACTCACTGCGGGGCCTGCAGTGCACCCAAGCCATGTGTCTCTCCTGGGAGACATGCGGTGGTCTGGGGCACGCCCAGGCTCTGCGCTGCCCAAACCGTCTGCCCACTGCCTCCCGCCCAGCAGTAGGATGGCTGAGTGGGAGGAGGCAGGCAGACTCCGGAGGCCCCACGGCGTGCCCCGCCCCTATGGGGAGCTCGCTCTGCCCTCGCCGCCCCTGGGTGCGCTGCCCCAAGCACCCAAGCAGCTTCTTCCGCTGCTGACTACAGTTAGAATTGGGGAGGGGGAACCTGTGCACAGAGGAGGTTTTTCAACACTTTGGGTGTGGGGGGATCCCGAGCCACACCTTTTCTACCTGGGCTGTCTGTGGATAAGGAGCAACAGGGGCAATGGCCAGGCCTTGTAATGCTGTTACTGCTAACAAAATTATTTTCAAACTTCACGAGACAATTTACTGAGAGAATATGGAGGCTGCTGACATTAGAACCCGCTGGATTTGGCCAAGATTACATGCATGGCTAGAACTGTAGCTGGTAGAAGAACAGAGTCGGCTCTTTGGCAGTTCAGAGCTTATGGTGCAATATGGTGCACAACGCAGTAACCTTTTACGGGGCAGGAGACCTTCTGGGAACCTACATGGATCATAGGATCATAGAACTGTAGAGTTTGAAGTGACATCTAGTCCAACCCCCCCTGCAATGCCATCTTGATTTCCATAATGGGGAAAAGGCAAAATATTAGTTAATTAATCGCCATTCACTATTTAGTTCTATATTTGAATTTTTAATCAATTAACCAATTAATTAAAAATTCAAATATAGAACTAAATAGACTGAGAACCCGAAGGTTTCTTTTAATGGCAAAGGTTGCTATAACCTTGCTGTTTTATTAATAGTTTCATGTAAGTGCTTTGATCCCTTTAGCCCAGAGGTTTTCAACCTTTTTGAGTCCATGGCTCCCTTAACCAACTACAATCTTTCTGCTGCACCCTCTGGGGCTCAGGAGCCCAGTTATGTCACCCCTTGCCTGCTGAGCTAGCAGCCCCTCGCCCCTTTTCAAAACACCCTCCCTTGTGGAGTGTTCCCTCAGCCAGGGGCGTAGGAAGATGGGGGTGGTGGGGGCGGGCTTCCCCGAGCTGCGCGACCCCAGGGGCGCCATCGCTGCTGCCCGCCCCGCCCCCAGAACGTGAGCCCCACCCCTGCGAGCGGCATACTGCACCCCCCGAAAAGCACGCTGCGCCCCGCCCCCAGAATGTGTGCCACATCCCTGAGGGCAGCGCGCCTGCTCTCCGCCCTGGTGGCAGAGCATGAAGCTCTGCCGCTGCCCTCAGCCTCCTCTCTCCTCCCCTCTCCTTGGGAGTCCTCTGGGCAGCTGCTACTGCCATCCCTGGTTTCTGAGCAGCTCCCCACCCCCAGCCCAAGGAGTGTTGCCTCCCAGAGGCACCATTCGCCTGCAGGGCTTGTAGCCAGGGCTGCTGCAACAAACAGCTGTGCAAGCCTTTGGGAGGCAGAGACACGAGAGTGCATCAGAGGAGGGAGGGAAGGAAAGAGGGACAGAGGCCAGTGTAGCCCGTGGCACCCCTGACCATCACTCAAGGCACCCCAGGGTGTCACAGCACACTGGTTGAAAACCCCTCCTTCAGACTATGGTTTCTGGGAATCTCTCATTTTGCTGCAGCAGATTACAAAGAGTGTTTTTTTACTGCATCCATTAACCTCATGACCATTGCTTCTCATGCACCATTATTATGTGAGTAATCCCAAGCTCCTGGAGAGGGCAGCTACATGGCCATTGCATGGTGTGGATCTCCCCTGCTGCGAGCACAGAGGGAGGTCCACAGCCACAGGCTCTACCATGGGTGCAGCACAGTGTTCCATGGATTGGATCTGTTGTGTGGAAAGGCCTTGGATCCACGAGATTCAAAGCTCCACTCACTTCCCCCAAGGTGTCCTTGGAAAGACCAAAAGGTATGCCAGCCTCAGAGCTGGCATTTCTTCCCTCTCATTACTTTTAAAAAATTTTAAAAATTAAAAAGACTGAATGGGGGAAATAAAAAAAAATGAAAACCCACTCGCCGCCCAGTCTTCTACCCTGCCTAGTGCAGGCCAGGGAAGAGCTGGAATAGCTCAGTCAGTAGAGCATGAGACTCTTAATCTCAGGGGTCTAACCTCATGCTGGGCAAAAGATTCCTGCAAAGCAGTGGGGCTGGACTAGATGACCCTCGTGGTCCCTTTCCAACTCTAAAATTACATATGATTCTCCTTCCACACTCATTAGGAATGCTTTGCCCATCTCCTCATGCTCCACACGCTATTGTCTGAGCTGAATTTCCCCACATGTGATTCACTCAGTTTCCCCCCAACCAACCAAGTGACCTCACTCAAGGTTCTGTGCTTTCTATCTGAATGAAATAGAGACCTTTCGTGAGTCACCTCCAGCTCCCACCTACCCACAGACAATTAGCCATGACTATTAGTGATGCACAAGAGTATGAGAAACCTCAAGTGCCTCTGTGATTAGGTTGTTTGTTCAACTTATCTCACGAAAGCCTCCCCCTTGAGCGAACCCTGTGCTACTGCTAGGTGCACTTAACCACATTGATTTAATTTGGCTTGTGCATGGCTGAATCTGCAGAAGAGCCTTCCATTAGTTGTCACCCAGCTGCAAGCGAAGTTTCAAAGCTAGCCACCGCTAGGACCGCCAACTTTTTTGTCTGGAAAGGCTCCTCAGACTATCACAGCTGAAGCACAGGGGGAAATTGGGCATATGAAACTTTTGTGATGTGGGAAATCTTCACATGCTGCAGATATTTTTATTCATTCATTCATTCATTCATTCATTTGCATTTAAAGACACAGGAGCATTGGCAGGAAATTTTTTTGGCAGCCCCCAACTTGATCCCTTTCACCTTTCAGAGTGAGGCAGCCATGAAATATGTAACCTTCCACCTTCGGTTTGCAAAGGTGGCCTCCAAGAAGGCATGATGCCAGAGTTTATTTCTTCATAGTTCAAGCTGTGTTCATTGCATCCCTGAACATCCAAACACTTCCCCTGCTGCACAAGAGCCAGTTCCCAAAGAATCAGGATCCTACTAGTTTTAGAGGCCCCAGCTGACAACGACGATTTTGACATACAGTGTATTACCTGCCCTTCATTGTAAGGGTGGGTGACAACAATTTGAAATCCAACTCTAAAACCATTTCAAACATTACAGTTCCCCTGTGTTGCCTGTGGTCAAGACAATGTTGTGTGTTCCCAGGTCTTTTTTCTCCCTTGTGAATCATGTGAAGACACCAACTAGGACCAAAAGGGTGCATAGCTCTATCTACCGGAAGACACAAGGGTGAGCAATGGGGCCAAGAGCTAATCAATCAGCTGCGGGCTGCATTTAGCTCCAAGGCTGCCAGTTGCCTATCAGTGGGCTCAGGCAACCACTTCAGGCCGGGCCCACACCCACGCACATGCGGCGTGTGTGTGTGCGCGCGCGCACCAGCCCGGTTCCCTCAAATGCTGCACAAGGGTCGTGTGAACGCGTCCTCCGGCTGCCAGTTGCAGTTCCCACGACATCTCCAGCACAGCCACCCGCGGGCTCCCCACGTCCCACAAACGGGGCGGGCGGGGGCTTCATTTCATTGCAATATGCAGCACCACGTCGCTCCACGAGGCCGATCGGTGGCCGAGGAGAGTGGCAGGCTTCCCCAACCAGCGGAGCGCGGGGGAAGACGCAGCCAGCGGCTTCCTGTGCGTGTCGGCGAGCAGCCGCAGAAGAGGAGCGCACAGGTGGATGACCGAACATAACCCCGGGCGGCAGACGCTAGAGACCCGCGAGCGCGCCTCCCCCGCGCCCCTCCCTCCTCCGAGTCGCCGCAATTCAATTAAGCCACTAACCTGCCCCCGCCCTCGAGAACCCCTCCCTCCAGCCACATCCCTCTCTCTTTCTCTCCCGCATCGCGAAGCGTTTCCCACGGGCAGCTCCCAAAGAAAGGCAGGCAGGCAGGCAGGCAGGGACCCTACCACCACCACCACCACCACCCCGTGCGGGAATGGGGGGGGCTGCTGCGCGTTCGCTCCCCACGCTCCCACGTGGGCGGGCAGCCGCAGTGAATCCGGACTGAGCGTGGGGAAGACCCAGCCTCTCCGGCCCTACCGGAGCGCAACCTTATCCCGGGGGCAGAGAGAGAAAGAGAGCCTGCCTTGCAAGCAGGAGAAAGTCCCAGGTTCAATCTACTCCTAGGGGCCAGGGGGTCTTCTCCCCCCCCATAAAATATTTGAGGGGGCCGGGCCCGTCCAAAGTTCATGGGCACTGCCATTCATGCACCGCGTCCGGTGGTCGATTATGCGGGGCGCGGCAATTCCCCCCATATTTTATTCAAGTTGGTACCCCCTGGTTTGGTGAGACGCCTACCTGAGATTCTGGAGAACTGCTGCCAGTCCGTGTAGACAATACTGAGCTAAGATGGGCCAACGGTCTAACGCGGTATAAGGCAGCTTCCAGCTTCCAATGTTTCTTAGAGGGCGCCCCTTTTGACGCACGTCTAGACTACTGCCTAATCGCCACTGAGGGCCAACCCTTCTCAATTTCCTTGCCAGTTTCGAAAGTGATTGAAGACGACCCCGATTGCTCTGACCCTCCCAATCAAAGCCCATTCAGAACATTCTGTAGTTCTGATTTTTTAAAAAAACAACAACAAATTTTTATTGTTTTTGCAGCCCCGTCTTCCCAAACACAGTCCCTGACTCTGGGATAGCTCAGTCGATAAAGCATGAGACTCTTAATCTCAGGGTCGTGGGTTCGAACCCCACTTTGGCCGAAAGATTCCTGCATTGCAGGGGGTTGGACTAGATGACCCTCGGGGTTCCTTCCAACTCTACAATTCTAAGATTCAATACCTTGGGAACCCACCTCGCCCCCTTCCCTCTGCCACAGTCAGGGAGGCCCCCCTCCAGTAATTCCTCAGGGGTTTAAACTCCACAGGCGATTCTCTCCCCACCCCCCGCACGCGCGCACTGGAAGGTGTAAAGAGCAGCAATACAAGGCAGCGTTTCTGAACATGTACAGAGTGCATCTCCCTGAGGCGTCAGAACCAGCCCTCATACCTCGAGAAATTCAAAAGGGAGTCAAAAGGTAGATTATTATTTTTTAAAGCACTGAAGAATGCAAGCATCGCAGCTCCATTCAGGCAAACCGGGTTCCAAAATAACTCAGCCACCTGATCCGCCTCGCCCTCGCCAGAAATGTTCCGCCGCACAAAGAAAGACCGAGATCGCTTGGTTTGCAAGGAAACCCCCGTCGCTTCCCCTGTTCATTCCCCTATTCACCAGACATCTCAGCCCCCTCGCCAGCCCACAGCAGCTCCTCGGCTGATGCTGAATCATAAATCCAGGGCTTCTTGGTTGGGCTGGGCAGATGTGCGGCGGACGCGCGCGCCAGATCCCCACCCCACGGATCTGTCCTCTCCCCACGGGACCCCACCCCAGACACAAGCCAAATCCCCTATCAGTAGACAGTAGCTGATGCCCACAATACGACGCGACAAAGGAAAGGCTGGCGAGGTCCTCAGTCACCCTCTCCCCAGTCCACATAGACATTCATTCATGGTCTCTTTTTCCCCCTGGGTGGGGGGATTCCACTTCTCACGTGTAGATTTCGTCCCGATCATCGGAAATATGCACGCTTTTCTCTCTCTCTCTCAACCACCCTTTGCCTGCCATCCCTCTGACTCCTACAACAACGGCTTTTCACCCGACTGGCACCTGGCTTGTATTTGCCCCTCTCGGACTGGACATTTGTTAAACGCACAGGGTGCGTGGGTGTTTGTAGGGAGCAGGATCACACCTCTGATCCTTCTTGGAATCTAGCAGGAAAACAGGCTGGCCAACATGCATTTTTTTTTTTTAAAAAAAAAAAGCCCACTACTAAGAATATTACATATTTACAACGTCGGAAATTGCCGTTCGCATTTCTCAAGACCACCCGTTGCATTCCCCATCCCGCATCACGTCTACCTGGTCGGGTTTGGGTTTTTTTTTGTCGGGGTGGGGCCCCCGGAGATGCTGCTCCCTTCTCTTCCTTAATCAGTTCTTCATCTCTCTCTTTCTCCCCTCCCTTCCATTCAATCCCTCTTTAATCCCACCCACCTGGCATGACTGATGGCTCACCAAGCCAACCCAGGCGCCTCTGAGGTGGTGGCCTTATCTTAGCCGAGCCAATGGCGAAGAAGCCGGCACGTACCTTTGAACCGAAAGTGACAGCTCGGAGAGTACGTGTGTGGCTGCAGATAATAATAAGCGTGCCGGGGCCGGGGAAGGAAGGGCTTACAGAGGCGAGGCGGGAATGAATCAGGGCAGAGCGAATACGAGGTGAAGGCGGGCGGGAAACAAGCCACGCGCGGGGAGCAGATTCAGGCACAACATGAACTTGTGGAACTCCCTGCAACAAGATTAAGGTGGGAGGGGAGCAATGCATGGACAATAAATGCAGAGCAGGCACAAAATTAACTTGTGAAACTTCCTGCAATAAAATTTAAGCCATCCATGGACAGTAGATTCAGGGCAGGGACAAAATTAACTTGTGGAACACCCTGCAGCAAGATTTGGTGCTGGTATCCAGCATTAATTACACTGAGTTTGTTGGGCCCATTGTTAGGTACCTAGCATTTGATACCCAGCCCAGATGTGCATGATGAGTCTGTTTGGTACCCAGTGTTCCTTACAGCCAGTGTGGGGTTGACCCACATCTCTAACCAGGCTATTGCTAGAGATGACTTTGAAAGGGAGCCAGGATAAATGCAGGGACAGCTAAGAAGTGGCTGTAGAAAAATAGAATTGTAGAGTGAGAAGGGACCCCAAGGGTTATCTAGTCCAACCCCTCATTTCCCAGGGCAGTGGGCAACTGGATTCCAGTTGCCCAGAGACAACAATGTGGGGCAGGGAGCTTTTGCTTTCTAGCTCTGCTTATGGGTTTCCCAGAGGATGATCTGACTGTCTGTTGTTGGAAACAGGAGTCTTGGCTAGGTGAGGCTGATCCAACTCAGTGTATGTATGTATCCTGAGCAAGTTTGCAGATGACACCAAATTGGGAGGGGTGGCTAATACCCCAGAGGACAGGACCACACTTCAAAATGACCTGAACAAATTAGACAACTGGGCCAAAGCAAACAAGATGAATTTTAACAGGGAGAAATGTAAAGTACTACACTTGGGCAAAAAAAAAAAAGAAAGGCAAGGCACAAATACAGGATGGGAGACACCTGCCTTGAGAGCAGTACATGTGAAAAGGATCTAGGAGTCTTGGTAGACCACAAACTTGACATGAGTCAACAGTGTGATGCAGCAGCTAAAAAAGCCAATGCAATTCTGGGCTGCATCAATAGGAGTATAGCATCTAGATCAAGGGAAGTAATAGTACCACTGTATTCTGCTCTGGTCAGACCTCACCTGGAGTACTGTGTCCAGTTCTGGGCACCGCAGTTCAAGAAGGATACTGACAAGCTGGAACGTGTCCAGAAGAGGGCAACCAAAATGGTCAAAGGCCTGGAAATGATGCCTTATGAGGGACGGCTTAGGGAACTGGGTATGTTTAGCCTGGAGAAGAGAAGGTTAAGGGGTGATATGATAGCCATGTTCAAATATATAAAAGGATGTCATATGGAGGAGGGAGAAAGATTGTTTTCTGCTGCTCCAGAGAAGCGGACACGGAGCAATGGATTCAAACTTCAAGAAAGAAGATTCCACCTAAACATTAGGAAGAACTTCCTGACAGTAAGAGCTGTTCGGCAGTGGAATTTGCTACCAAGGAGTGTGGTGGAGTCTCCTTCTTTGGAGGTCTTTAAGCGGAGGCTTGACAGGCATATGTCAGGAATGCTTTGATGGTGTTTCCTGCTTGGCAGGGGGTTGGACTGGATGGCCCTTGTAGTCTCTTCCAACTCTATGATTCTATGTTCTTAACATATAATTCATACGGAAGAGAGCAGCATCAATCTGGAGCAAAAATAAGAGGTCTACACTGAAAGGCAGGGATGGAGAATCTATGACCCTCCAGCTGCTGTTAGACTCCAACTCCCATCAGCCTCAGCTAGCATGGCCAATGGTGAGGGACGGATTCTCTGGGACTTGGGCAGTGGTCTGTCTCCAGTCCTATGTCTTGCTCCAACCCACAGAGCCACAGCCCTTCCTCTTTTCATTTTTGCTTGCAGGAATAATTAAGCAAATGGACGAGCATTTGCCATGCCAACTAAATGAAACATCCATGTTCAGGACCAGTCCACCTTTGTATTAATGGGGGGGGGGGGGGGAATGGGGACAAGGAGATACAGTAGAAGCTGCTTTGCTTACCAGAAGCATCTGCATGGCTGCTGTTTCAGGGAACCTTAATGTGAGCAAGCTAAGCTTTTTTTAAAAAAATAAAAAGTACATAAATAAAGCTATACCTAGTAGTGATCTCAAATGTTTGGATGTTTAGACCTATACTGGCTGTTTGGCCGTAATAATAGGCATTCATTCATTCAGTGTCAGGCAGGCACTTCACACACTTTACAGCATCTCGGTTTATGGCGGTAGCCCTTAAAATTGCGAGGCATTATATTTCCGTTGCAAGTGAGGCAGAGGGAATAGTGCATTGTGTAGTGACACCTGGTGAGTTTAGTGACACCTGGTGACGCAAGTAGGATATGAATTGGGGGCTTTGCAGTTCATAGCCGAGGTCCTCTTAGGACAAAACTGGAGATGAGGTGGAAATTCTGTGAGAGCATCTTTAGCTCCACCCCTGCCTCAATACACACAGCTGCTTGAGTCGTGTGTGTGTGTGTGTGTGTGTGTGTGTGTGTGTGTGTGTGTGTGTGTGTGTAAGATAGAGTGCTATTTGCAGCAGGGAAAGCATAAGGCAGGAAACACTCAGAACTCAATTAGACTGATGTTAAATATGTCTTTACATTTAATGCCCAGGCTTTGGCTTTTTTAACACACACACACACACACACACACACACACACACACACACACACACACACACAAACAACCCCCCCAATTGCTTTTGCTTGGGGGGGGGATTAAAATGAATGGGATCAAGGAATAGCATGGAGTTTAACCCTTTTGTCCCTTGTTGTGGTCTGAGGAAAAAACCATTGTGGGAGCCCTTTCTCCACAAACATAAACTTGCAGGAGAGCAGCCACCCCCAAACTCAGCCCTCCTGATGTTTTGGGACTACAGCTCCCATCATCCCTAGCTAATAGGACCGGTGGGGTGGTCAGGGATGATGGGAATTGTAGTCCCAAAACATCTGGAGGGCCGAGTTTGGTGATGCCTGCAGGAGAGGGAGATTTCACAGGATCGAAGCAAGGAAGGAAAAGGTTAAATTCCACCCTCCATGCCTGCCCATATGATCAAGCACCCCACCCCACTTCATTTATAGTTTAAATTTTCAGAAACCCTGCATGCTAGATGCAAAGGCTAGCTTAAAGCTCATCTAGATTGGCAGTTGAACACCCGTCTCCTGGAGCCCCACCTCTGCAGCAGCCCTTTTGTGATTTACACACGGTAGCCTAATCTTCCACCTCCAATCTGCTGTGGCCCTGAGAAACTTTGATATACTCGCTGTTGTGCACAGCTAGAGCTGGACAGTGTTGAGTGGTGCCCATTGGGACTGGTAGGGTAAAAGACAGGGAGGCTGTGTAGTCGTGGAGGAAGCCAGAGCCAAGGACAGGCAGAGCCAATTAATTCCATTTCTGTCCCCATCTGCCTCCCTGCTGAATTCTACAAGGGGAAACACGGAGACTAAGGAGGAGGAGGAGGAGGAAACGCTCACAGCCAGGGCCATCCTCTGTGCTGGTTGCAAGGAAGAATCCAGGCAGGTGAGGGCTGAGCAAAGATGGAGTGGAACAGAGTCTTGCTGCAATGTACCAGCCTCCACTGGAGATAGTGGGACTTACTGGGAACTCTAGTCTCTGGAATGTGCATGTTCTTCCACATGGTTTCAGTCTTTATTGAGAGTTCTTGAGGAGATAAATATCCTGCTCTGAGCTGCTCTGTATTCTCACTCCCTTCCTTTTCCTTCTGTACATCCTATAGGTGTTTTTGCTTATGGCACTGGATGTGGCCTTTTCAGCTAAGTTTCGAGCTTTGCTGGGGATCCTGCAAGATTTCTGGACTTTGTAACCATTTCAAGCCTCTGTAAACTTTTACTGATGAATTCTGTTGCCTGTGTGTGTGCTTCTTCGGACTCAGAAACACCAGAGCTGCACTTCACACATCCCAGTACTCTGCTATTTTTTCTGCCCATGCACTGAACTTTCTGTAGTCAGGCATGGGAGCCAGGATGCTACCTGTTTTTCAGCAGCCCTGACAGTTTCCTCTTACAGCTATCAGCCAACTCCATAGAGACAGGTCTCGGATAGCTACCGTATATTGAAAGGGAGCTTTATAGAAAGGTGCATTTAACATGTGGATTTTAGACTGCAGGTGGGAATGTTTTGATGCTCCCCCCCCCTGGAAAAAGCTCCTTACAAGAAGAAAAGCAGAGCATGGGGGAGGGGGAAAGGCTGGAGCCCACCCCTCTCCTTGCTGCGATCATTTTCTACTTGCAGAGGGCATTTTTCCACAAAGGGGAGCATTCCAAAAAGTGCTAGGACTGTATCAGTTGGTTAGAACATGGCGCTGATAACACCATGGTCAGACACAGGTTTGATCCCCGCTTGGGACAGCTGTAGATTCCTGCGTGCAAAGACAGGCTCTGGAGGATGGAGCGGACAAGACCAACCGTGGGTCCAATGGTCAGTGGCGGAGGAAGCCGCTCGGGCACCTGGGGCGGCGTGCACAGGGGTGGGGCAAGCAGCCCATAGGGTCGGGGTGGGGGGGCTGTTGGGAGATTCATTCCCCGTCTGCATCATATGACTGCATGTGTTTTCATTCCACAGAGTGGAAGTGACGTAGACAGGATGTTCGTCTGCCTGCTATGCTAGAGAGAAGCAGCCATGCTAAACAGCTCTGAATGTCTGAGCTGAATGAAATGTCTGAATGTCCAAGACCACATAACACCGGACTTGAAAGATCTACATTGGCTCCCAGTACGTTTCCGAGCACAATTCAAAGTGTTGGTGCTTACCTTTAAAGTCCTAAATGGCCTTGGTCCAGTATACCTGAAGGAGCATCTCCACCTCCATCATTCTGCTCGGACACTGAGGTCCAGCACCGAGGGCCTTCTGGCGGTTCCTTCGTTGTGAGAAGCCAAGTTGCAGGGAACTAGTCAGAGGGCCTTCTCGGTGGTGGCGCCCGCTCTGTGGAACGCCCTCCCAACAGATGTCAAAGAGGAAAACAACTACCAGACTTTTAGAAGCCATCAGGGAGGCTTTTAATGTTTAATAGATTATTGTGTTTTATTTTTCTGTTGGAAGCCGCCCAGAGCGGCTGGGGAAACCCAGGCATATGGGCAGGGTATAAATAATAAATTATTATTATTATTATTATTATTATTATTATTATTATTATTATCTGGGCAAACAGAGACAGACTCTGCATTTTGCAACAATAAAGCAGTTTAGCCATATTCAATGGCTTGTGTGTTGTTTCTTCACGTTGGGGAACAACCACAGATTTGATTGCACCACCAGACTCTACCGGGCATGTGTGCACTGGCTTTGTCCTTATTCTGGGGCAGTCTCACAACTGCCCCGGGCGACAAATGCTACCCATAGGGGCGGGACGCACCATGGGGCCTCCGGAGTCTGCCTGCCTCCTCCCACTCAGCCACCCTACAGCTGGGCGGGAGGCAGTGGGTGGACCATTTGGGCAGTGCGGAGCCCGCACCCACTGCACCCCCCTTCCTCCGCCCCTGCTAATGGTCAAGAAGGTGGTTTCTGCATGTGCTGTAGAGGAAAGTGAGGGGCAGATGAGGCTTGCCAATTTGGGGAGGTAGCCCACCTGGAAGAGGGAAAACTCTCTGACCCTAATCCTCTTCTGCCCTGCAAGATATCTTTGGGAGAAGAAAAGGCTAAGGAGTAAATCCTACACAGTTCAGGAGTGGAGCCCCTAAGACGGTTGGATGGTGCTCCCATGGGGAACAAATATCACAACTGGAGAGAGACCTTTTGGAATGCAATGTAAAAGTGCTATCTAAAATGTAGAAAATATTATTGGAATAGGAGACAAAGGATGAGCAAGTAAAATCCTCAATCATACATCGGGCAATAGATATTGGTCATAATATAGACACGGAAGCATGGAAACGATTGTGGAATATGGGTATAAAATTTACAGGATGTTATGGCCTAAGAGAAAATTATATGGAAATGGTATATCGATGGTATCTAACACCGAGTAAATTGGCAAAAATGTATAAATCTAAATCAAACAAGTGTTGGAAACGGACAGAGAAAGAAGGTTCTTTTTATCATGTGTGGTGGTCTTGTAGTAAGATTAAAGCTTACTGGCAAATGGTATATAATGAATTGAAAAGGATGTTTAAAATAACGTTTGTTAAAAAAAACCCCAGAAGCTTTTCTTTTGGGAATTGCCGTGGCATTGTTTAATGAAGCTAGGAGCGCGTTTCTGTAACCAATGAAATGGGCACATGCGTTGATCATGCCTCAACTAGCTTACACATATTCATAACATGTCATGTTCACGTGAAACTTTGTAGAAGAACTATAAAAATGAGCAGGGTGCGCAGACTTTTGGTGTTTTAACACATCTGTGCCTTCACGCTTAAGCCTGGAAATAAAATTCTTCTAACTTTCCACCCCTGGCTGTTGTTTCATTGGCTTTAAGTCACCCCAGGAACAGGGGATTTGACCCCATGACAGTGCCTTCTACACCTCCGTCTGGCAACTCCGACAGCCCAGCTGGTGACAAATGTGTTGCTCTGCTTTCCTTTGGACCACATCAGCGAGGACGAGAAGGGAGCCTTGTTGTCTGGGCAGCCCGGGAACTTCATACACACAGACCAGGCCTCTGCCCCAGAGGGGTCATTTCAGGGCTGCTAATGCAACGGTTTGGCTTCACCCCCAGAGGCACACTCCATTGCCTCTCAAAGGAGATGGACGCCAACATCATAGCTAAGGTGTTGTTTTCAGCTAGCTCAGAGGACCTGATCCTCAGGTCTTTTGTGCTGGGTTCCAAATCTTTGTTCTGGAGCAAGGAGAGTCTCTTCTAGCACCGCTCGGTGCTTTTTCGGCCAGAGACTTCTTCCCTGGCTTTTTTTCCGGAGGAGTCTACGCCACCCTTTCAAAAACCCCACCTCTAATCTATCGATTTTTAAAGTATGAGCAGGAGGAAACCAGAGTTTCCTGTCTCTTGCGCCTGTGTGGTGTGGCTTGTTCCCAGTTGAGGTCTGAAATCATGTGGTACACTTTGCACCCCACATTTAATTTGCATTTCCCCAGGTTCAGACTATTTTAGTCATGATTAGGGTGTCCGGAGCTGCCCCGTTCTCTTTCTTTCCGGTGTTCAAGCAGGAGGGGCACCGCCACAAGCGGGAGCTCTCAGTGTGCGTGGAGGAACACTTTGCAGAACTTCAAAACGATCATTAGGGGGGAAGACCCTAAGGGCTAGAGCGGGAGACGCAACCCTAAAAATGCCCAGTGAGGAATAAGCAGGCTCTGGGCAATCATGGAAAGGAGTATCCTGGAAAGGGCATGGTTGGCTGGAACCCTGAATAAGAGCTTTCCACACTGCTACATTTTATCGCAGACCAAACTTGTGCTCACCACTCTTCGGCTTTTAAATCTCTTGTGGGAGTATACCGGTACTTTAGCAATATTTTTGCCTCCATAGTATATGCTTCTATCCTCCCCTCTCCAGTTTTTATGCACATTTTACATCTTTGTGAATGCACATTTTCCTTGCCCCGCCCAATGTGCATAGATGGGCTTGTGTGTCTGTAACATATTGGGGGGGTGGGGGTGCAAAATGGATAATTTCCTGTCCTAGCCAGTAAAAAAAACCTGAACTGTGCCCAAGGGCATCCACAGAGGGCAACTCTGCAGCTGCTTTCATCTGTTCCGGGCTGATGGGGAGGGGGATGCAAGCAGGAGTGTTATCGTGCCAAGGTCCAGAAAAAGGACCTATTGCATTTTTTTGTATAAAATAAAAAAGGAAAGAAAGAAAGAGAAATTAGAGCATTGACTTGGAGAAATCACTCTTCATTTATCACTAGCAGAGAAGAAAGCAGCCTCCATTAACACAATATTAGCAGGTTTTGCCATAAGTTTTCTGTGCTGGCAACGAAAGGGGATGTGTGCAAGGCAACTCTGGGAAGAATAGTTATTCCTTATCCTTTGTTAATCACGACTACAGGAGCTCCTCCTTTATAATGCTGCGTGGATGCTGGTTGGCAGGCAGCCAGCTCAAGAGCCTGCAAGGACACTCCATTCCGATATTCCCTGTATGTTTATTGTTGTTGTTGTTGTTGTTGTTGTTGTTGTTGTTGTTGTTGTTGTTGTTATTTATTTATTTAAAACGAATCATGCTTACACAATATATGTCCTTTCCTTTGATACCTGTGAGAGGTTTTTAGGACTCACTCAGTTCTTTTGGCTTAAGGGTGGCGCTGTGGTCTAAACCACTGAGCCTCTCGGACTTGCTGATCGGAAAGTCAGTAGTTCGAATCCCCAAGACGGAGTGAGCTCCTGTTGCTCTGTCCCAGCTTCTGCCATCCTAGCAGTTCAAAAGCACACCAGTGCAAGTAGATAAATAGGTACTGCTGCAGTGGGAAGATAAATGGTGTTCCATGCATTCTGGCTTCCATCACGGTGTTCTGTTGTTTAGTCATGCTGGCCATATGACCTGGAAAGCTGTCTGTGAACAAACGCTAGCTCCCTTGGCCTGAAAGCGACCCCATAGTTGCCTTTGACTGGACTTAACCATCCAGGTGTCCTTTGCCTTTTCTTTTTAAAAAATCTTTATAGAATTGTACGCTTGGAAGGGACCTCAAGGGTGGGTCATCTAGTCTTGGGTTGCCATACTTCTTCTTTTTGGATAACTTGCGACTTTTGTGTCCGGATTTTCACTTTTTGAAATATGGCAACCCTAATCTACTCCAACCCTTCTCCCTGCAATGCAGGAATCTTTGCCCAACATGGGGCTCAAACTCGCAACCCTGAGACTCAGAGTCTTATGCTCTATGCTCCAGTTTGGTTCATTTTGCAATAAGAGGAAAGATGCTGCTGCAGGCTTGCTGGAGAAACAAATGCCACCTCATTGGAGGGGGTGTCGTAAGTCACATGCAAAGGATATAGCTTTAAGAAGTACGATCTAACCAACCATTACAGTATTACAATAGGGCGCCCCTCCAAGCCCATCACCAGGATATAAAACCCAAGCATGCTAACTCTTGTTGGCATCTGCGTATCTTGAGAGACAACAGAGTGTGCCTCTGGGGGTGAAGTCAAACCGCTGTGTTCGCAGCTCTGAAGTAACCTTCCTGGGGCGCAGACAGTAAAAACTATGCAGGTAAAATACTTACATTTCTTCTTCTTCTTTTTCCCAGCTGGGTCACCCAAGGCGGTAAGGTCAAAGAGAAGGAGCTAGACAAAGAATGATCCAAGAAGTCCTCAACGGCAGAACAGGTGGATGATAACAAGCGGTATGTTACGGCTGTGAAGGCAGATGAAGGCTGCAGCAGACAGGAATCTACTGGTTTGTCATGACTAGTTCATCGGAACAGAGCCCTACTGCGAATATTGTGTGTTGGTCAGCGTGCACTGATCTACACACATAAAACAAATTCACACACAGGCGTCTTCCAAAAACCCAACCCAAACCCCAAAATTCCCATGGCGATTGGCAAATGGTAATGGGGGCAGGATCGTGAAATCTAGAAGCCCTTAGTCATGAACCGGCACATGGGCGGTGGATACAGATGCAGTCATTCTGACTCAAGGAACGAGGCAGTTGAGCAGCTCGGCAGCTGTATCCATGACTGAGCAGCCCTTTTTAGGATCCACTCTGCTCACCCCGAGAAGGGGGGAGGGGCTAGAAAAGGTGCCCTAAACATAGTTTGCCTCCCTTTTTCCCTGACTGGATTGCTGTGCCCAGTGGGGTCACCACCGAGCGGTCGTAAAAGACAAATGAACTTTGGAACTTACATTTACATTACAACCAGCTTCAGATATTTGCCTGAGTTGGAGCAGACACAAGGCATATCTGCCCCCCATGGCTGGCCAAAGGAAGAGCGAGAGAGGAACAAGAAGTACTATATGCTTCTTCCTCTCTAGGAATGGAGGGGAAATGACATCACACAGAGCCCTCTCTACCAATTGTATTTCTGTGGTCTGGGTATCTGCCTATCAGCAGTACAGCTCTGTGGTATTAGTCCCTTCTCATGCTAATTAGCAAGAATAGCAGCCAAGCCTAACAAATGCATAATCTCACACAAGATTGTCTGCATGGGGGAGAGATGATCTCTGTGTTCGTTGTGACATCAGGTGACTGGCAGGGAGGCGGGTGGAGGGAGATAAGGACCTGCTCTGCTGTTAGGATCCCGTTCCCCATGTCCATCATAAAGGGATGGAGAGTAAAACATAAAAGGGATGGAATGGACTTATTTACGAGCATGTTCAAAAGGTGACCCAGCCCCAAATTAGGTTGCTCTGCTCATTCCCAGCTGAGCCACGATGATGTGTGTTAAGTCTTGCATATAAACTCAAAAAATATTTTGCCCTGCGAGTCCGGGTATGCCGAAGTCAGCAGTTTCCCTTCTTTATAATGCTTGTGTGTCCTGCCTTGCGCATTCCATTTCCTGTGCTGGTGGCTCATAAAATTGGTCTGGCTTAACCAAATACCTGCATAATCTGCCCGGGGGGCATAAAGCAGTCCGACATTCATTACTAGCACCTGTTGAAAGTCCTTGCCAGGTTTGGGTTGTGTGCCAGGTTTTCAGCCTGGAATACAAAAAGAAAAAAAGAAAAAGAAAAAGAGAGGAGGGGAGAGAAAATAAAGCTGCTTTGCATTGGTTCCGCACAGGGAACCCCTTAAGATGTCCCTGGCCAAGTGGTTATAGAAGTTAAGCCAAAGAATAGACTTTTGTTTGTCTGTACGTCTCACTACTCCACCAAGTGGAGGGAAAGGGGGAAAGTGCATTTCCAAATCACAGAATAATAGAATGATAGAGTTGGAAGAGATCTAGTCCAACCCCCTCCAATGAAGGAATCTCAGATAGATCAGACACAACAGATGGCCACTCAACCTCTGTTTAAACTCCCCCCCCCAAACAAAGAAAAAATAGAAACACAAAGAAAGAGCGAGACATAATTTGATAATTTTGTTTGTTTACAAATGCTTTCTAGCCTTTTTTCCCTGTGCAAATGCACTAACTGGCAGCTCTAAACTGAGTGGGTGTGTCACATTTTGGTCTGGTATGCATAAAAACAGGTTGTGGAACTTACTGATAGTAAGAGCTGCTTGGCAGAGGAGCGGACTCGGCAGAAACCTAAAGGAGAGTGTCTCTGTAGCCTTATCAGCTACTAAGGGTCTTTAAGTTGCGCCCAGGCAGGACAGAGATAGTCAATAATGACACCGGGGGTTTTCATTCAGAGAAAGAATTTAATTTTCTTATTAATAAGAAACTCAAGGTGATCAGCTCACGACAAGAGTGAAGAAACACAAATTGCAAAGCTTCTTATACACTTCTTTGGGCTCCTTTCCCCCTCCCTGTAAATGTGCGCACGCAAGGGGGTCACACACGCAAGGTGGTCACAAGTACATATATGGATCTTCCTGTGTCCGGTCCTACACATGCTGACTCAACAAAGCCTTCAGCCTTCAGTTAGCCTTCAGTTTACGCGTCAAGCTAGCAACTTCCAGCAGCCTTGAGTAAGACTATACATCAGGCATGGCAGCTGATAAGCCCTTCTGTGTTCCAGACAGGGCCAGCTCATCCGGCCTTGATTGCACTTTGACACACAGAGGCATAGAGGCAAAGAGGAAAGCATTTTAAGGAAAAAAGCATCCCAGGAATATGGGGCTAAGCCACACAGTCAGAATTATACAATGCAGGCAATGCAAACTTATAGGATCCGATTTGGCTCAATAATACAATTAGCAATTAGCAAATCACTCTCTACATTTCCAGATTGCACAAAAACCACAAAGCCAATGTGACACCCCCCCCACCTGTTGTGATAGGAATGGAGATGCAACATGTTGCCAATTTCCACCCCAAAGCCTCCATCTGCCGGATGCTCAGAAAGATACAAGAATCAAACTTGAGAATTTGTACTTTTTTAAAAAAAGAGAATTGCAATTACAGTGCAAGCTTACGTCTACTCAGAAGTGTCATTGATTTCAGTGGCACTTGCTCCTGGGCTATTAAGCATAGGATAACCATAGATCTAGGCTTTCCATGTGAGTTTTCTGCAAAAAAAAATAAATCAATTAAAGAAATATCCATGCTCAGCATCTGGGGAAATAGCTGTCTGGGTGGTTCCCCTTCCACACAGGACAGGTTTGTCTCATCATCACCAGGCACCATCAAAACACCCTTTTACAATAAATAAATGCTTCTCATCTTTTTTCCTGCTCTTTAGTAGCATAAAAGCTCTGTTGAAATAAATAAAAAATAAAAAATTGTCCAGTGGCATCTTATAGACCAGCTAAGGTTGTTCAGGTATAAGCTTTTGTGTGCATGAATACTTCTTCAGAAAGAATAGATAGATAGATAGATAGATAGATAGATAGATAGATAGATAGATAGATAGATGATAGACAGATAGATAGAAGCTCTGTTGTGACTGCCACCTACTGGTCAAGAAGTAAATCACAGTTCATATATACAGTATACAGTGGTGGTGGTGTTGTTTAGTCGTTTAGTCGTGTTCGACTCTTCGTGACCCCATACAGTGGTACCTTGGTTTAAGAACAGCTTAGTTTATGAACAACTTGGAATAAGAATGCTTCAAACCCGGAAGTAGGTCTTTTGGTTTGTGAACTTTGCCTTGGAAGCAGAACATGTTCCACTTCCTGTTGAGTGTGTTCCATTTGTAAATTGAGCCCCCTGTTGCTAATCAGAGGCTTCCTGTTGAGTCTGTCTGCTGTTGAGTCCCGAGCACCCACACAACACAGAGGTGATAGCTTTTGTTTTTGCTATTTTTTGCGATTTGTTTGTGTAGCTTTTTCGTTTTATGGACTGTGACTTGTTCTTAATTTTATGGGACTGACTTGTGAGTGTGGCTTGTGGCTTCGTTTTTGTGACTTGTTTTTGTGACTGCATGGAACCCAGTTCAGCTACTGGTTGATTGTGTGACTGCAGAAATGGATAAAAGCACCCCCTCCATACAAACAATGTCTATCATCAGTGCACGTAAGAAAACGATTATTATTATTATTTAAAATTATCATCTACAATACTGTCTTATTTAACTTTATAGTACAGTACATTGATTATTGCCTTCATTTTATGGATCATTGGTCTCATTAGATAGTAAAATTCATGTTAAATTGCTATTTTAGGGGTTGTTTTTCATTGTCTGGAATGGATTAATCCATTTTCAATTACCTTCTATGAGAAAGCACGCCTTGGTTTAAGAACACTTTGGTACAAGAACGGACTTCCGGAACGGATTAAGTTCGTAAACCGAGGTACCACTGTACTTGCATTTTAGTGCAACTGTCCACTATTGTATGTGCTTAACAAGCACTAGTATATACGTATTGTATGGGAAATGCATCTGGAAGACAAAAATGTATCGAGGAATTAGTGATCTGACACAGTTACCCTTCCTGCCTCTCTTCCTTCCCCCTGCCTCGCTCTTGTTAAGTTTTTTTGATGCTGTGAGAACAGTCTTTTAATGTCCTGAGAATGTTGGGAGGAGGTGAAGCCCCTCCCCCCACAGCTGCCTTAATCAGTTGTGGAGGATAATTCTGGGTACCTTCTTTGATGTTGGACATTGTTTTGAGAAAGTGAGGCATGGGGCGGGGGGGGGGGCTAATAAATTACTTGCCCGTATCCAGTCTGGCAAGCCACAATGTCTATCTATAAAATCAGACCATTTGGACAGAGATTCTTTGAAGCTCGTGCACGCACTGATCAGCCGCAGGGCCGTGCAAACTGAGGCTACCTGGGGGAGCCCCTTTGCCACTTATTGAGGGCTTCCAAGTGGCAGGTTGAAGTGCTTGCTTGGTATGTATACATTGCTTGCTGTTTTTGAATTAAAATCTTTAATCTTCTCACTCACTTGTGTACTTTGTATTGCTTCTGAATCTCATTTTAAAAGAACCACCTTGCCTTTGGCAAGACACATATGTAGATTTTTTGTATTGTTATTTTTTAAAAAATTAAATTTCTATGCCCCCCATGGACTGCAAGAAGATCAAACCTATCCATTCTGAAGGAAATCAGCCCTGAGTGCTCACTGGAAGGACAGATCGTGAAGCTGAGGCTCCAATACTTTGGCCACCTCATGAGAAGAGAAGACTCCCTGGAATAGACCCTGATGTTGGGAAATATGGAGGGCACTAGGAGAAGGGGACGACAGAGGACGAGATGGTTGGACAGTGTTCTCGAAGCTACGAACATGAGTCTGACCAAACTGTGGGAGGCAGTGCAAGACAGGAGTGTCTGGCGTGCTCTGGTCCATGGGGTCACGAAGAGTCGGACACGACTAAACGACTAAACAACAAAAATGCCGCCCTTCATACATAACATGGTAACAAACAAAAGCAATACCGCCCCACAATTTAAAAGGCCATAGATTGTCCAATTATTTTTTATTTATTCTTCTTAAGATTTGTATACCACCCTTCACCTGAACATCTCAGGGCAGTTCCCAGCATAAAAATACAAGAGAGAAACACAAAATACATTTTTAAAAAACCCAAGAACAAAACAAACCCATAAAACCCCATCCCACAAACACATTTAAAGGGACACAGAATGCTAACCAGTCAAAGGCTTGGTTGAAGAGTAATGTTTTTGCCTGGTGCCTAAAGGTGTATAATAATCACCAGGTGAGCCTCTCCAGGGAGAGCATTCCACAAATGGGGAACCACTGCAGAAAAGGCCCTGTTATCATGTTGCCAATCTCCGAACCTCTTGTGGCAGAGGCACATGAAGAAGAACCTCAGAGGATGGTCACAGAGCCTGGGTTGGTTCCTATTACAAATCAGACTGTACACATTACTCGGAGAAGTTCAAATTTCAAAAGTTTGCCTCCTAGTGGTTTCTGCTCACGTTCAAAAAGTCAGGAAATTGCCTGCCCTGAACGAAGATGTTGAATCAGTGTGTGGCAGCTGTGAAAAAGGCAAATTCCATGCCAGGGATCATTAGGAAAGAGGTTGAAAATAAAACTGCCAATATAATATTGGCACGAAACAAATCTATGGGGCAACCACATTTTTAGTACTGTGTGCAGTTCTGGTCACCTCAACTCGAGAAGGATATTGTTGTGTTGGAAAGGGGCAAGCAAAATGATCCAGAGGATGGGAGCGCTCCCCTTATGGGGAAAGGTAGCTGAGTTTGGGACTTTTCAGTTTAGAGAAAAGGCAGGTGGTGACATTTATAAAAGCTTGCATGCAATGGAGAAAGTGGCCAGAGACAAGTTTCTCCCCTCTCTAGTAACACTACAGTCAGAGGCATCCGATGAAGTTGAGTGATGGAAGATTCAGGAGAGACAAAAGGAAGTACTTATTCACACAGGGCATAGTTAAACTACAAGGTAAAGGTAAAGGACATCGGGACGCGGGTGGCGCTGTGGGTTAAACCACAGAGCCTAGGGCTTGCCAATCAGAAGGTCAGCATTTTGAATCCCCACGACGGGGTGAGCTCCCGTTGCTCAATCCCAGCTCCTGCCAACCTAGCAGTTCGAAAGCACATCAAAGTGCTAGTAGATAAATAGGTACCGCTACAGCGAGAAGGTAAATGACATTTCCATGTGCTGCTCTGGTTCGCCAGAAGTGGTTTTGTCATGCTGGCCACATGACCAGGAAGCTGTACACCGGGTCCCTCGGCCAATAACGCAAGATAAGCACCGCAACCCCAGAGTTGGTCACAACGGGACCTAATGGTCAGGGGTCCCTTTACTTTTTAAAGGTAAAGGACACAGGTGGCGCTGTGGTCTAAACCACTGAGCCTCTTGGGCTTGCTGATCGGAAGGTTGGTGGTTTGAATCCCCGTGACAGGGTGAGCTCCTGTTGCTCTTTCCCAGCTCCTGCCAACCTAGCAGTTCGAAAGCATGCCAGTGCAAGTAGATAAATAGGTACTGCTGTGGTGGGAAGGTAAATGGCGTTTCCATGTGCTCTGGTTTCCATCACAGTGTTTTGTTGCACCAGAAGTGGTTTAGTCATGCTGGCCACATGACCTGGAAAAGCTGTCTGCGGACTAACGGCTGTTTCCTTGACCTGAAAGTAAGATGAGAACCGCAACCCCATAGTCGTCTTTGACTGGACTTAACCATCCAGGGGTCCTTTGCCCCTTTTACCTAGTTAAACTAAATACTTCGTTCCTGCAAGAAGCAGTGATGGGCACCAATTTGGGTGGCTTTAAGAGAGGATTAGACGAATTCATGCAGAAGAGGGCTATCAATGACTGCTAGCTGCTGTGGTTATGTTGCACCTCTGGTGTCAAAGGCATCCTGGCTCTCAATAGCAGTTGCTGGGAACCACAAGTGGGGAGATGGATGACGAAGTGTTCAGGTGCTGCTTGTGGGCTTCCCACATGCATCTGATTGGCCACAGTGAGAACCAATTGTTGGGCTAGATGGGCCTTTGACCTGATTGAGCAAAGAAAGCTCTTCTTAAGTTCTTATGGAAGTCAGTTTGTTGCACAATACCTCCCAATCAACTACACAATCAATTGCACAGGTGGTGAACATCCTGTGTGGGTGTCTGGAAGCAGTTGGAGGGTGGGTGGATGGCAGTTAATGGACTGAGGTTGAATCAGACAAGACAGAGGGAGGATGGGGGGCGGGCAGGTCTGGGGGACTCCCTGGTCCTGAATGTGGTAACTGTGCCCCTAAAGGACCAGGTGTACAGCTTGGGAGTCATTTTGGACTCAAGCTGTTCATGGAGACTCTGTAGACCTGAAGGAGTGTCTCCACCGCCATTGTTCAGCCTGGACACTGAGGTCTGTCTTGCCAAAGGCAAGGTGGTTCTTTTTAAAATGAAATAAATGAAATTTTAAAAAAATGTCCAGTAGCTCCTGAAGAAGCGTGCATGCACACAAAAGCTTATACCCAGAACAAACCTAGTTGGACTCTAAGGTGCTACTGGACAATTTTTTATTCATTTCGACTGCGTCAGACCAACACGGCTACGTACCTAAATCTTTTAAAATGAGATTCAGAAGCAATACAAAATACAGTGAGTGAGAAGATCAAAGATTTTATTCTAAATCTGCAATGTATACATACCAAGGAAGCACTTCAATCTGCCACTTGGAAGTCCTCAAGAAGTGGTGAAGTGGCTCCCCCAGGTAGCCTCAGTTTGCACGGCCCTGCGGCCGATCAGTCCATGCACGAGCTTCAGAGAAACTCTGCCCAAACGGTCTGATTTTATAGATACCTTGTGTGGCTTCCAAGACTGGCTATATGAAGATCATTTATTACCCGATTCAGTTTTTTCCTTCCCTCTAATTTCCTTGCCCTTCATACCTCTGCCACAAGATTCGCTTATCCAACCTTATTTTTCATATAAAATTCAAAGGATTCCCAGTTTTTGCCTGCTTTTGAATCGAGTATGCATCAGAAGAAAGAAAGATAATCAACATATAGGAATGACTGGAAGTCACCAGGGGTGGAGGGCAAGGGGGAGGGTAATCAAACTTTTTAACATTAATGGTTAAGATGAATTAGACTAGAACCCGGGAAGAACAGGGGGCTAAGCATGGATGACCTTTTGAAAGAATATATGATTTGTTTATTCTTATTTGGCTTTATTATAAGTTTTTTTTATCTTCTGTTTGATGATTAAGACTCTTTATGTCAGTTCTGTTTTTTTTGTTTTGTTACAATTATGATTTGGATACATTACAAATATTGCTTTGTTTACATTATTGTCTTTGATTATAAGTATTCCTTTTTCTTTTTTTCTTAGTTTCTTTTCCTTTTATGTTAACGTTATATGTGTATGTGTATGTTTGTGAGTGTATTGTTTAAATAATTCCAAGTAAAGTTTGTTTTTTATATAAAAAAAGATCATTTATTCCCCTCCTCCCAATGCCTCACTTTCTCAAAACAATGACCAGAATCAAAGAAGGTACCCAGCATTATCCTCCGCAACTGATTAAGACAGCTGTTGGGGGGGGGGGGGCTTCACCTCCTCCCAACTGTTCTCAGGACATTAAAGACTGTTCTCACACCATCAAAAAACTGAACAAGAGCGAGGCAGGGGGAAGGAACAGAGGCAGGAAGGATAACCGTGTAAGATCACTAACTCAATACATTTTGTCTTCCGGATGCATTTTCCAAACAAGGTCTTGTGCCGAGGGCCTTCTGGTGGTTCCCTCATTGCAAGAAGTGAGGTTACAGGGAACCAGGCAGAGGGCCGTTTTTGGTAGTTGCACCCACCCTGTGGAACACCTTTCCAGCAGGCGTCAACCAGATAAACAGCTGTGTGATTTTTAGTGTTTTATGTTGTATTGTGTTTTTACTATTTTTTGTTGGGAGCCACCCAGAGTGGCTGAGTTGTCATCTCCTTCTCCTTCTCCTTCTCCTTCTCCTTCTCCTTCTCCTTCTCCTTCTCCTTCTCCTTCTCCATCATCATCATCATCATCATCATCATCATCATCGCAACAACATTTTCTAGTATGTAAATGAATGCTATTTAAAAACATTGATAGTCTGTAGGTGCCCTTAAACCGTGTATAAACAACAACAACAACAAATGCTTAAAGAAGTGCATGTGTTTTGCAACAGGATTCTGCTAAAAAGCAAAGTAAAACTCAGAAGCTTGAAAATCATCCAACCCTTCTCTAGCCGATCCTGATACTTTTGTCAAGTCACTCCTCCATTAACTTAACTGAGATTGATCCTGTGCCAAAAGACAAATATTTGCAGGGAGCCTGTCATTAGGAGCTCAGTTCCAAGCAGTCTTTCGCCTTCAGTCTGTAGCTGGAAGAACGTTCATATTTGCAAAGCTACTATGCTGCATTAAAGATGACCTGAAATACCCCAGTGTGTCGGAAGAGGGCACCCTTGGCCAGTCCGAAACCACATTGCAGCTAAGGAGAGGATGGACTTGAAGGGCAGGCTGAGGATAGAAATGCCTTGGACAAAGCACAGACTGCGGGTCAAAGCAGATGTGGCAAGTTTCAGCTCAGCGCCTTTAAATACCGAAGAACTACCCTGGTCTCAGACAAAGAGGGAGAGGGAAGGGGATCCAAATTAAAAGGGCCGTGACTCAGTGGCAGAGCATTTGGCTTGCCTGCAGAGGGCTGCATGTTCAATCCCTCGCCTCTCCAGGAACGGGTAGGAGAAACAGCTGCTCAAAACCCTGGAGACACACTGCCAGTCAAACTAGATACTAATCTAGGTGTACCAATGGTTTAATGGAGAGGACATGATTTAAGGTGTTTGGCTGTCACTGGTCTAGAGTGGGGTGGGTTCAGAACCCTAGAAATGGTACAGGTAATGCCCTCAACATTTACGGAGTGAGTTCAGGACCATGGCTAGCAACCTTGCAGCTAAGCCATAGCACAGGTGTGGGGAACCGTTAAGCCTTCGAGATGCTGTTAAACTACAACTCCAGTCATCCCTGGCCATTGACCATCCTTGTTGGGGCTTATGGGTGTTGCAGTGCTATTCTTCATTCGAGGCTGATGCCTCCCAAAACAGCGGCCACTCAGCTACGATTCCTTCTTCTACAGTGTAACTGTTAAAGGAACAGAAGCCACTTTTCTGCCAGTTGTTTCCAATTTGATTACAGTGGAACTATATATCCTTCAGATCTGGCTCCTGCGCACAAAGGGTTGATGTAATGCAACATCGTTGGCTTGTACAAGGCCACCCTGGCTGGCCGATTGCTCAGAGAGAACCGGGAGAAATTATTCTGGGCTACTACTATACTCAGTATATTCAAAGCAATTAAGAGAAAGCCACACAGGTGAAGAAGGGCCTTGATCGGCCCATTTCTCTAAGCATATCTCTTGCCAGTCCTCTTTATATGCAAGATGGGTACAGTACTTAAAGGGGGCTACCAGGAACAGCCAAGCCAAACACCGCCCCAATTAGAGGGGTGCAAGCCTTTAAAAAAGCTGAACTGCTTATTGCAGCTTCCCCCCTCCCAACATCAAGGGATCCAATTCCCTTTCCAGCATCAGGTATCCAAGACAGGATCTTCTGTGAAGCTGACCAGCATTGTTCATTCTTTGTGAGTAAATCTGAAAAACAGTGAGTGCAGTGAATAGGCTAGTATTAGTTCAGCTGTGGTCCCACAGTGCTCACGCTTCTTTTGTATTCTGCTGTGACTTTCTGCCTGCCTTCCCCCACCTTTGTTCCTAACAAAGTTCCTCAGTTTGATGGTGTATGTTTGCCAGCCTCAGGGTTTCAGAATTCCCACACGGCTAGACACTCGGCATCCAAGCTATCACAAGTTTGGAATTGGAGTTGTAAGTGACCACCATGGTCTTCTGAGGTCTGGGAGAGACTTGGGAAAAGCATGGGCTGCCTTTGGGCCATGGCTCATCTCAATATTCAGGCCATTAGTCCTTCCAGTTCAGTATTGTCTACACCAGGGCTTCCCAGACTTGGGTCTCCAGCTGTTTTTGGACTACAATTCCCATCATCCCTGACCACTGTTCCTTCTAGCTAGGGATGATGGGAGTTGTAGTAAAAAAAAAAAAACCAGCTGGAAACCCAAGTTTGGGAAACTCTGGTCTACAATGACTGGCAGTGGCCTTCCAGGATTTTGGACATTCCCAACCCTACCCAAAGATTCCAGAGAGTGAACCTTGGACCTTCTGCATGCAATGGTCTATCTTTCACTGAGCTGTGGTCCTTTCCCTGAAGGAAGTGATCCCAAGAGCAGTGAGACTTTACTGGGGTGCTCAAAGATCACTCGAGCCTGCAGTGAATAGCTTCAGAATCCCAGGGAAATCATGAGCTTAATAACACATCCCAGTTAAACTCGAGCTCTAAAAGGTCAGGGCCAAAGTGCAAAAACCCAGTGGGGAAGACAGCTGTAACTATCACATCTACCAAATGGGAAGAAATGGCGCTTGTGTGTTTTATAGCTCACGGTGCAGAATGATTTCCTCCGGCCCCAGCAGGGCAGGTCATTGCTAATTACTTAGGATGAAATCCAACCTTAGCCTTGCCTTTCTCTTCCTCATTAATAAGAAATGAATATGAAAATTCATTCCAGGAAGATTTTAGCCGTGCACACATTCCTATGGTTTATTTAGAACTCACGGCAAGATGTAAATGTTTTGAGCTGTTAACACGTTGTTCATAATGCTTCCCTGGAGATTGTGGCAGGCTCCAATCTCATGGCACGTGAGTCAGGTTTATTTATTAGGAGAGGCCGGTTTGTTTTAGGCAGTGAAGCGGCTTCTTACAATCAGCTGTTCAAGAAGAAATACCTCCCTTGCAATTCGAGTGACAGACAAATTACACATTACATTATTCATGCTTTCTAATAGGGGTGAGGAACCTCCATCCCATGAGCAAAATGTGGCCTGCCGGGCCTCTCTCTCCAGCTCTCGGGACTCTCCTCGGGTGCTTTTGGCTGGTTGGAATCGGTCCTATGTTGAGCGTAAAGCAGCAATGCTTGTAATATGTTGCCTGGACCAGTTGGGGGAGATAGACAGAAAGGCAAGCTATTTTCCCTTACTGATTCCTTCTTGAATAACTCCTTTTCAAGTTATTCAACTCCTTTGAATAACTCTCTCTCTCTCTCTCCCTCCCTCCCTCCCTCCCTCCCTCCCTCCCTCCCTCCCTCCCTCCCTCCCTCTCTCTCTCTCTGGCTTTACTTCCTTCCTTCCACCTCCATCCATCAGTTAGCATTAAACCTTCCTTTTCTGTGATGCCCCCAGAAAGCCTGTACTTAGTATGGCTTCGTTTGCCAAAAGTAATAAGCCTTCTTTATTCCTCCAGCCAGCAATCTTACCAGACTATTTATTTCTTCAAAATATAGGTACCAAACTCCAACATTGCCAGACTATGGCAATGTCTCTTGCTTACCTGGAAGGAGAATTGAAGTGTGTGTGTGTGTGTGTGTGTGTGTGTGTGTGTGTGTGTGTGTGTTTAAATCTCTGGCTTTTGCATAGGTAGAATGTAGCCTACTATCAGATTCATATCCATTTTCCCACCCACATTTGACTCTGGCTCTACCCACTTTTAGCCCTGGCACCAGCAAACCATTAGGAGTTTATTCACAAGAAAACTTGGTCCTTGGGCTGTAGAAGACCCCCCCATGCTTCCCTTAAAACAGGGAGCTTCAGTTGACCACTTCTGTCCTAAAGAAATGGCAACTGTGGAGTGGAGCCCTTGTTCCAATCAAGGCTTCCGGGTTGATTTCCTGCTGACAGTTTCAGGGCTGCTTACAATTGTACGCAACCACTTTTCCCCTTCCGTTTTTCTCTGCTAGGTTCAGTTTCACCCTCTACACACACACACACACACACACACACACACACACACACACACACACAAACTTTGTTCCTCCTTAAGTAACCTTTGTGACCACACACATACTAGATGTGATGACATCAGAGCACTATGCAGGGTAGCCAAGCAAATGCAGCTATGTGCTGGTGTCACTTGAGGGCACAGGAAGCCCACTCCTGTCCTGGCCATATGGTTGATCCCAACTCATTAGGGATCACTTTGAGAGTGAAACAGTACCCGCACTTTAAATTGGAGCAGCGACCTGAAGCTAAGTTCAGCTATAGGGCAAGGAGATCCATTAATTTACCAAGAGTTCATGGTTGGATGTTTGGGTCTCCTGCCTGAAAAAGCTGTAAATTCTATAAAGATAAATAAATCGTAAATCTTCATGGCTATGAGAGAAAATGAAAGTGATTTGAGCCTTTTAAGATGGCGCTGCTACTCCGTCGCAACAGGGAGCTCCACTAAGAAGATTTATGGGGAGGCTGGACTGATTAACTCACACAGGAGAAAGAACATCTGTGAAACTTCGTTTGACATTTATCTCAGCAGCTGGAACAATTGGATGAAAGTGGAAAACATCTAGGTGACTGTAAGGGGAAGATTTGGAATATTATGAGCTTGGAGGACGATTTGAACTTTAGAAATAAGACGGCAGTGGACAGTTGCGAGGAATTCCCAATTTCTTGAAGCATGGGAACCCAAAAATAAATTATTTAGATGATTTGGCATAACATTCGGTTTGATTGATATATATATGTGTATAATTTGAAATATTGAATGTGATATAATTGGTTTTAATTGGAAAATTAATAAAAATATTTTTTAAAAAAAAAATAAAGGATACTTCCTCTGCCTAAAGGAGAGGAAGATACTTCAACAGCAAAAAAAAAAGAGAGTGAAACAGTACCTTGGCTGTTCCTTAATATTGTCGTTGGCACCCATCTGCCTCGGGAGACAGTGGAGGAGTGTGCCTTTGTGGGTGAACTGTTGGAAGGTTGTGCCTTTGTGGGTGAAACTGTTGGAAGGTTGCGGTACCTGCTGTGCGCACAGTTGTAGAGGCCAATACGAGAGTGACGTGTTTACATGATGATCTCTCCCACCAACAAAGGCAACCTATAGCATTCGTACCTTGTGCCAATCAGGATGAATTTATAACTCATAACCGCTGCTTCCCTGTATTGTTTTTGCTGCATTTGTAGCACTGAAGTGACCTCCCCAGGGTGCAAGTCTGGGCAATGTATAGAGGTCCTGGGCTGCCTAAACAATAAGATCCCTCTCTCAGCCTCTCTGATGTGGTCCAATGGAAAGCAAAGCCAGTTTTCCTTTGGCACCAACTTGGCTGCAGGGCTCTTTTTGGGATTTGTGTAGGGTTGACTCACAAAGAGAGAAGGCAGTGGAAGTTTGGGGTCAGAGTTTTCCTACTCCTAGATAAGCTACCTTCACAGGTTGATGACCCCCATCTGCCTCTCATTTCCCTCTACCAGCTCATCTGCCTTCTTGACCATTGAACCCACTTGTGGGTCTTGTCTGCTTAATCTACCGAAGCCTGTCTTTGCAAGTCCGCCAGGTGGCGCTGTGGTTAAACCACTGAGCCTAGGGCTTGCTGATCAGAAGGTCAGCGGTTCGAATCCCTGCGACGGGGTGAGCTCACATTGTTCGGTCCCAGCTCCTGCCAACCTAGCAGTTCGAAAGCACGTCAAAATGCAAGTAGATAAATAGGAACCGCTACAGCGGGAAGGTAAACGGCATTTCCATGTGCTGCTCTGGTTTGCCAGAAGCGGCTTTGTCATGCTGGCCACATGACCTGGAAGCTATATGCCGGCTCCCTCGGCCAATAATGCGAGATGAGCGCGCAACCCCAGAGTCGGTCACGACTGGACCTAATGGTCAGGGGTCCCTTTACCTTTACCTTTTAAATCACCAAGGGTTTGAGATCAATTGGCTACCCTCAACTGGATTAGCTGGCTAGTTGAAAATAAATGAAAAGGGCCCCTCATTTTGCTCTGATGATGTTTGCCATGAAATTAGCCGCCCTGCCCCCCAAAATCCTCTATTTCAGTTTAGTGTCCAAGATATACCTGCTGGCAACCAGTGAGCAATATGTCTTTCACTCAAAAATACTTCCACTGTGATTTGCTTGGATGATCTTTCCTGCTTTTTAGTTTACCAGCAGTGTCTTCCACCCCCCCCCCCCCCCGTGCACTAGTCTCTGTAAAAGACAGACCGTTTTCCTTTGTTAACATCAGCCATCTGGGAGTTCTGAACTCCGTAATTCATTGTTAATTCAGGAAGCAACCGCTTGAAGTGTTAGAAGTTGGAAAACAAACATTCCGTGGGTTTTGATGATGGGTTAAACACATTGGCTATGTGACAAAAATAATCTATTCAACAACAGTGTAAAAAGCGGATCAGATTCCAATAAGCAGCTAAGGCCTGCCTGTCGGTTTCCACTGAAGGCTCCAAAATTGCTTAGCTGCATCCACAGGGTATTATTTGAAAAGCCCCTGTCATTCTGTAGGTAATACTTATGCTGTTCACTTTCCAGAATTGCTCACTGGCCTTAGAATTTAAATGTTAAGGTCCACCCAGGCTCTCCAATTTCTTTGTACAGTGGAACCTCGGTTTATGAACACCTCGGTTTATGAATTTTCGGTTTATGAACACCGCAGACCCATCTGGAACGGATTAATTCACTTTCCATTACTTTTAATGGGAAAGTTCGCTTCAGTTTATGAACAGACTTCCGGAACCAATTACACCCATGTTTCAGTTTATGAACGCTTCAGTTTAAGTACTCCGCGGACCCGTCTGGAACGGATTAATCCACTTTCCATTACTTTCAATGGGAAAGTTCGCTTCAGTTTATGAACGGTTACTCTGCAGACCGTCTGGAACGGATTAATCCACTTTCCATTACTTTCAATGGGAAAGTTCGCTTCAGTTTATGAACGCTTCAGTTTATGAACAGACTTCCGGAACCAATTGTGTTCATAAACCGAGGTACCACTGTAATGTTAAAGAAGCTAAGGCAATAGGCAGCTAAAATGGAACCTGTCAAGTCCCATTATGCCATTATGGGTGGGCAAACTCTGGCCCATGGGGCAGATGTGGCCCATAGGGTCTGCCTATCTGGACCATGGGGCCTTAACATCTGGATCATGACCATTCCCCCCCCACTGCTCTTTGTCCTGTCTCCATGCTTGCAGAGCAAGCAATGGCAACAAGAGGAAGATGGTAGGTAGGGTAGAGGTAAGACGCTGGGCAGGCAATTCCAAGGGTGAATAGATAAGAAGATAGAGAGGAAGGTGAACATCTGTTGAAGGAGGGCCAAGGGCACTTGAACATGAGTCGCTTCCATGAGATGCTGAGATGCTGCTGCATACCTGGATGGAGCCAGAGCCAGGAGTTGGCATCATTAGGCATCTATCATGGCTTACACCCCAAGCATGGTACTCACTGTTGTCAGGAGTATGGGCAGGAGTCAGGCTCTGGGGCCTGTAGTGCTTTGCAGGACTGGGGCCTGCCTCAGCTTGTGCTGGAGAAGCAAGGAGTGATCACTCGAGTGAGGCCACTTGATACCTCACTGCACCTGGTGGCAGGAGCTGGGAGGGATAAAAGCTCAGCATTTCCCTTCAGCTCTTGGCCACAGCAACGCTATCCCTGCCTGGTTGCATCTGGCCTCTTGCTCCTTGGACCCTTGCCTTGCCAACGCCTTGATCCTCGACCCTTGGACCTCTGCCTTGCCGACGCCTTGATCCTCGACCCTTGGACCTTTGCCTTGCCGACGCCTTGCTCCTTGACTCCCAGACCTTCGCCTCTGCCTTGCTCCTTGACCCTGCGACTGCCTGCTGCTGGACCCTCAACCCTGCACCTGTTCCTGCTTCTATACCACCATCTTGCCTCTGGTCCTGACGTCCTCAGCCAGGGCTTCAACCGCCTGCCGACCGGACCGTGACAACTGTTTACTCTGAGGAGTCCATGGGCTCTGCTCCTCATCCTTGCTGCTTCTTCACCAGCCCTCTTCAAGCCTGTTAGCTGTGGCTATGAAATGTGAAGGAGCAGCAGATGGAGGTAGAAGTCAGATGAATGGTCAGTGAAGGCAAAGGACAAGTGAATGATCAACAATGACAGTGGGCCTACTCGGAACACCTTTCCCAAAGGTTTACCGAAATCTAGGGTTAATTCTACAGATAGGCTTGGGTTCCTGGAATCACAGAACAAGTCGTCATCACATTATGGAGCTTTCCCAACTGCTCTTCCTGCTGCAATCTCTTGTGGTCGCCCTCAAATTCTGCAGAGGGGCAGAGCTGGATTCAAGCCAGCGTACTACAGGGTGTACTCTGTATCCACGGGGCCTCTTTTAAAGGACTCACCCTGTATAACCTATTCCTATTGTTACGAGTTTGTGGGTGTCTGACAGACCTTTAACCTCTGCAGGTATTAAAATATAAGCCAGGCTATCTTCCGGATGAGGTTACTGCCTAGAATGATGGGCCATTAAGAAAACTAGGGAGCTCTCTGCCAGATGGCAAATGGGAGGGGGCCCCTCTTCCAGCTCTGAGATAGTTAGAAGGACAAAATAACAACAACAACAACAACAACAACAACAACAACAACAACAACAACAACAACAACATATTATTTATACCCCGCCCATCTGGCTGGGTTTCCCCAGCCACTCTGGGCGGCTTCCAACAGAAAAATAAAACACAGTAATCTATTAAACATTAAAAGCCTCCCTGAACAGGGCTGCCTTCAGATGTCTTCTAAAAGTCTGGTAGTTGTTTTCCTCTTTGACATCTGTTGGGAGAGTGTTCCACAGGGCAGGCGCCACCACCGAGAAGGCCCTCTGCCTGGTTCCCTGCAACTTGGCTTCTCACAACGAGGGAACTGCCAGAAGGCCCTTGGTGCTGGACCTCAGTGTCTGGGCAGAATGATGGAGGTGGAGACGCTCCTTCAGGTATACTGGACCGAGGCCATTTAGGGCTTTAAAGGTCAGCACCAACACAAAATACAGAGTTTCAAGTTAAAAATGTGTGTGAAAGAGCTAGAAGCAAGACAACAAGCAGAAAGAGAGAACTGTGCCAGATCTCTGCTTGAATCACTGGCTATGGGAGAAACAAGACTCTTTTGAGGTGTTGATGCTGTTAACCCCTTAATTGCAGACTCCGATTGCATATCTGTGTAAATAAACCATATATCATAAAGACACTACAGCCTGTGCTGTGCTTCATTTCCAAAAGGAAACATGAACCCTGGATGAGCACCTCTGACATTCCTGGAATCTCTCATCACTCGGAGATTGGGGTGGCATGCAACAATATGTAATAGGGGCTAATGACATTCGCAGCCAAGCTCAGTCAGAAGCTATTTTAAGGTGGCCCGATAGTTTATTTCCTTGGAAGAATTTTAATTAAGATCTGATTCACATGGCCAACTTTAGACTGAGTTGAACTGCACTTTGGGGACATGAGGAAGTTTTAGAGGTCACTACAACACTAGTACCTACAATTCAGACTGAGGAACACCGTCAATCCAGTTAATCAAGGAGAAGCCAATCAGATGATTACATAGCACAGAAACCACTTCTGTGACTGCATAGTAACTGCTCTGTAAGTGAAAAGCGGCGGTTGCCAAATAAAGTGGGAGGGAAGGGGTGGAGTTTTGTTAGGTCAGTGGAGGGCTGCACCAATCAAACTTAAAATGGCTCCGAAACACGTCAATATAATTCTCGAATTTTGGTGGCAGGAATGAGCAACTTGCTTGATTTCTGAGCCAATTCATTCCTAGCCAAGGAGACCTTGCCCATGGCCTGTTCCAACTTCATTCCGTGAGTTTTGTAGCTGAGCTTTGTTTTGTTTCCGAGCACAATTCAAAGTGTTGGTGCTGACCTTTAAAGCCCTAAACGGCCTCGGTCCAGTATACCTGAAGGAGCGTCTCCTCCCCCATCGTTCTGCCCGGACACTGAGGTCCAGCACCGAGGGCCTTCTGGCGGTTCCCTCACTACGAGAAGCCAAGTTGCAGGGAACCAGGCAGAGGGCCTTCTCGGTAGTGGCACCCACCCTGTGGAATGCCCTCCCACCAGAGGTCAAAGAGAACAACAACTACCAGACCTTTAGAAGGCATCTCAAGGCAGCCCTGTTTAGGGAAGCTTTTAATGTTTGATGGATTTATGTATTTTAATATTTTGTTGGCAGCCGCCCAGAGTGGCTGGGGAAACCCGGCCAGATGGGCGGGGTATAAATAATATATTATTATTATTATTATTATTATTATTATTATTATTATTATTATTATTATCAGTACACTACTGCTGTCCAAGTCTGAGAGACAGCCTCCCCAGTCCTAGAATCAATTAATTGGTACAATTTGTCAATTAAAAGTATTCATCACAAATTTAAATCCACCCAATGCCAAGTACTGGGAGACTTGAAGGCTCTCTTTATATGCAGCCTCCGCAAGACAGATGGTTCTCATGAGGTCCTCCACATTTATCCCACAAGGTCCTTTTGGCCAGTTCACATGTCTGCCCTAACCTGATGTCATGTATGATATCACGTGTGGGGCAGATACAGCTGCAGCTCGGCCAAAAGGAGCTTTCAGGCACCAGAAGTCAGCTGACCAGTGGATCCTGCAAAGTCCTATGCATAGTTACCCCACAAAGCTCTTTGCAAGTCCCAGTGATCAAATGTTTGGTGGTGGAGCTGAGAGTGGCACTCTGAAGTCCCATCTATCAGCTGCTTGTTGGGGCTTCAAAGCACCGTATACCACACTGGGTGAAAACTGGTCACCTGGTGTCTCAGTGATGTAACTGTGGTGAATGACAGCTGGGTGATGCCACCAAGTTGTGAAACTTGGCCAATGGGAGACAATTTGGATCCAATTCTTCAGCAATAGGCTAGCAGAAACGGATAGCAATGGGGAGCCAGGAAAATTTCTCTGGCTTCATCTGAGCCAAAAAAGCAGTTCAGGGCTTTAAAGGCTCACCTGTCATTTGCAGGATACTTTTATGAGCTACTCCAGAGTCCATTTCTGAGCCTGGCTAGTGAGAACTACACATCTACCCCTTTTAATACACACACTTAATTCCTCCGTAACTGATTGCAGTGAAAAAGGATCTTTGAGTTAGCCTCTCCCATTGCTGTTTGCTGCTCATTTACTCCAATCCTTCTTGGTAAACTAGGTAGTTTAATCATTTTTCCTCTCACCAATTTTACGTCACTTAGGAAAAACATTATTACGCTCCACCTCTCTTTTATGTATTTCTAATTATTTTCCACCCCTCTGATTGCACCAATTAAGGAACGGCATCCTGATGGCTCTACGGTAGCCTGGGATTCTCATTCATCATGGCATTTGCTCTGCCTAGTTAGAGCCTGCGATTTCTTTTGCATTATGATTTGAAATAATTCAATACAAAAGTAATCTGAAGTGGGTAAGAATCAATAAGGATAGACATTGTATTAGTCAGCAGGGCAGCTGAGCGGCTCTCAAATCTACTTAGAAATGTTTTGCCGTACGAGGAGAAGCCGCCACTAATTTAGCGGTCGTAACAAGGTAATCCTGGAGACTCCAATTAGGGGATGTTGTCCCCTTGAGGGGACGAGGGGCTGGAGGGGCTTTTGATCCCATCCAGCAGTGTTCCTCTTCTGACCTCTTGCAACATTCTCCTGGGGTTTACAAATATTTTGCTCTCGGAGCAGATCTGAGACAAATTTCATAAATATTCAGCAAAGTGCTCACATTTTCAATTTCAACCATTCAAAGTTGACTGGGAAATGGCAAATGCAAAGATCTGCCCTTGAATTTTTGAGTGCCCGTTTTCAACTCAAGAAGTCTGAGTTCTATGCATGCTTGCTCAGAAGTGGAGAGATGGCCAGCTATAGATGGGGTTGCAGTCCCCTGAAGGAAGCATATGAGTAGCTGAAAATACTCATTAACCCATCTATGTTTCTTGAGGCACAGGTGTCCATGTTGTCTAAGAGTGTATATTTTCAGCTCTTGCTGGTTCACCAGCTACAACCCCTCCTGCACAGCGATAGCCTAGACACAGTGATCCATGCTCTGGGAACCTCCATACCGGACCATTGCAAATGCCCTCTATATGGGGCTTAGCTTAAAAATAGTATGGAAGCTGCAATTGATGCAGAATACAGCACTGCAGCAAGGCTGCTGGTAGGTGTCTTCTTCTTCTTCTTCTTCTTCTTCTTCTTCTTCTTCTTCTTCTTCTTCTTCTTCTTCTTCTTCTTCTTCTTCTTCCTCCTCCTCCTCCTCCTCCTCCTCCTCAAATTTCCATACCACCCTTGAACCCTAGATCGCAGGGAGGTTCAGATCAAAGAAATACATGGTAGAAGCACAAAATACACAACAAGAACAAACCAAACCAATCACCCCCCCACAAAAAAACATGGGTGCCTAAATGAAGGTCCCAGGCAGGCCTCCCTGGGGAGAGCACTCCACAAACAGGGAGCTACTGCCAAAAACCCTGTTCTTGTGTTGCCAACCTCTGGACCTCTCGCGAAGGAGGCACATGAAGATGGGCCTCAGATGATGATTGCAGGGTCCAGATAGGTTCACATGGAGAGAGCTGGTCCCCGAGGTATTGCGGTCTTGACTCATTTAGCACACATTATGCTGATCCTGAAAGATCTGCACTAGTTTCCAGTTTGCTTCTGAGCCCAATTTAGGGGGGGGGTTGAGATTGCCATATAAAGCCTTGAATGACTTGGGCCCCCCAATATCTGAAAGAGTACCTCCTCCTATATTGAGCTGCCTCAATGTTTCATAGGGGAGTCCCTGTTAGCCATACTGCTGCCCTATGAGGTTTGAGGCACAGCAGATCATGAGAAGACTTTCTCTGTGGTGGCCCTCAGGTAGTGGAATGATCTCCCCTATGAAGTCCACACATTTTGACAAAATGCTGCTTTTGCCTGCAACAGACCCTCCAAGTGCCCCTATTTTCCTGGGGCATCCCTGATTTAGAGAAGCTGTCCCGGTTTCTGATTTGATTCCAGCATGCCCCACCACTTTTCCTTAAGGTGTCCCTATTTTCATTTGAGAAATGTTGGAGGCTATGGAGTTATCTGACCCCTGAATGCAATCCTGCATAGGGGGGGATTTTTGTTAAATGTTTAATGTCTTATTGTGTTTTTACATATGTTGGAATCTGCTCAGAGTGGCTGGGGCAACCCAGGAAGATGTGTGGGGTATAAATAGCAAAATTATCATTATGGAATGGGACATCCCTATTTTCATCGGTGAAATGTTGGAGGGTATGCTGCAAGACATATGTCTTTCTCCAAGCTTTTGGGTGACTGCCTATTTCCTCCCCTGCTGTATCACTGCTCTGCTAATTTAGTTGTTATATTAAGCCCGTGATTTTTAATTTTGCGGTGTCGATGTTTGTTCTTCTTTGTTAATTGTCATCTTGGTAACCCAACATTTGGTGACGGGCAGAGCATAAGCACAAATAATAAAATTGCTCAATAAAGTATCCACCAAATGTCCACAATAAAATCAGCTGATTGGACCTGTGCTCCTGGAATTTTTTTTTGGACATTCTGGTCTTTTCTAATTGTTTGAATCCAGCAGACCAAAGGCTAGCATCCATAATAAGAGCACCAAGAAATGCCCTGCTGCTTCAGGCCATGGCCCATGGATTCCAGTATTCTGTTCTCACAGTGGCCAATCACAGTGGCCCATGAGGAACAATAAACATTACCTGAGTGCATTAGCACTCTTCTCACTTGGGGTTCCCAGCAAGTGGTACCCACAGGTGTACTGCCTCTAAGAGTGGAAGTATAACATCGCCATCATTGCTGGTAGCCATTGATAGCATTATCCTCCATGAGTTTGTCTCACCCTATTTTCTGCCTCCCAAGTTGGCATCCTCTACTACTGTGAATGTGGTAGTTTGACTATGTGTATGGAGTTGATTGGCATCCGTCTGCCTCAGGAGACAATGGAGGAACGTGCCTTTGGAGTTGAAGTCAAACTGTTTGAAGGTTAGAGTGCCTGCTGTAGGGACTGATATGGGAGAGACATGTTATGTTGCAGCTGGGGCAGATGAAGGCATTCGGTTGTGCTGATACAGACACAGTGCGACATTTCTTTTCTCTGCGCTCCTCCCAAAGGTCATTCCACCTCTGGTCACTGCTATGGATGCATGTCCTGACTGTCTGTCTCCAGGCACTGCGGTCATCTGCAAGGGATTCCCACACAGTTGGGTTGATATTGGCAGCCAAAAATTTCACAATTCCAAACGTCTTTGTAATGCAGAGCTGGTGTGCCAAAGGTGCCCGAAGAGAACATCCCTGGGAATTCTGGCATCTTCTGTGAACATGACCAAGCCAGCATAGAAGAAATGCTTCATTTTGTCTGCTGTGAATCTTCCAACATTCAACGTCATTGGATGTCCCTGAGTTCTAGTATTACAGGAAAATCCTTTGTAGCAGACATGATGATGGGATCATAGTGCCCTTTATGCTTATTTACACATAGCCAGCTTGCTTCAGGGGTGATGGCTCAGTGCTCTCAAACGGCCTCCCTCTTATAAGGTTGCCTCCTGTCATTCCGCCGGCCCATAAAGCATTTCACTCCAGATGCTCATGTTCATCTGAAACCGCCGTGCAGACCAGTCCAACAGCCACCTAGATGCAAGGCTGAGCAGCAGCATAAGTGCCATTTGTTTAATAGGCTGCAATGATGCTAAACAGAAGAAGATTACTTTTCAGTGAAAATGCTGACATGCAGGACTGGTCTAGTCAGCCGGGGGCAGGGGGGGGGGAGAAAAAAAGAAAATAGAAAGTGAGTGAGTTTCCAGCCTACAAATCTATAATATCTCTCCTGGTCCAAGGCTTAATCAATCCCCAACCCTCAGAACTAAAATAGCTGTGATTTATAAGTTTCCACCATCCTTTTCCCTTCTCTCCTTGCCACATGCTTCCGTTGCCTTCTGAAGAACCCGTAGCTTTTGCATTTCTGACTGCTATTATCCAGGAGTCTGAATATTTGTGAGCCCACCCCATCTCTCCCCACTTTATCCCAATTACATTTGCTGCCAAATTCCACATAAAGTAGAAATTGGGGGGGGGATTCAGGGGCTGTGTGTGGATAGACTCTGGGATCAAAATCTAGGGGGATTTACAAGCATGCATAATGTCTGCAGCCTGGATAGCTCAGTTGGTTCAAGTGTGGGGCTGATAACACCAAGGTTGTGGGTTTGATCCCCGCATGGGACAGCTGTATCTTCCTGCATTGTAGAGGGTTGGACTAGACCAGGGGTTAGAAAACTTTTTCAGCAGGGGGCCAGTCCACTGTCCCTCAGACCTTGCAGGGGGCTGGACTATATTTCTTTTTTGGGGGGGGGGATGAACGAATTCCTATGCCCCACAAATAAGCCAGAGATGCATTTAAAATGAAAGCACACATTCTACTCATGTAAAAACACCAGGCAGGCCCCACAAATAACCCAGAGATGCATTTTAAATAAAAGCACACATCCTACTCATGTAAAAACACGCTGATTCCGGAACCATCTGTGGGCCAGATTTAGAAGGTGATTGGGCCGGCTCCGGCTCCTGGGTCTTAGTTTGCCTACCCATGGACTAGACAATCCTCAGGGCCCCTTCACAACTCCACAATTCTATGATTCTATAACACTACTCAGGGATTCCAGCTGGTCTTTGTGCTTCTATGGGTATAGTGGTTGGCCAGGCAGATGCAACCTGCGACCCCACAAAAGCGGTGACATAACTGAGGTACGACACAGGTGTTGGTTGAAATCAGGCCAAATCTTTATTGCAGGCTTCCTCAAACTCGGCCCTACAGATGTTTTTGGCTGACAACTCCCATGATCCCTAGCTAGCAGGACCAGTGGTCAGTGATGATGGGAATTGTAGTCTCAAAACATCTGTTTTGAGGAAGTTTGAGGAAGCCTGCTTTATTGCCTACAGTGGGAAGCAGGGTTGCCATGACAGTAAAGCAAGGACCCTGCGTGCGGGGATATGGGCTTGTCTGCCTGCTACACTTATGTTTCACAGAGCACCCCCATATCCCGTGAGCCCCAGTTCCCCCCGGCTGGGGGGCTGGGAGGGATACATGCCCAAGGCCTAAGACAAGGTCTTCCTACATTCGGAAGTTTAATAAAGTTGTGGCCTAATTTTAATTCCATATAACGTTGTCAGATACTTTATTCCTTCATGTCAAAGCACTACAGTGTCTTGTATGAAATCATGAATGGGCATAGGTGGCCCCTCTCTGGCTCTACCTTATGAATGGGCATAAATGGCCCCTCTCTGGCTCTACCTTATGAATGGGCATAAGTGGCCCCTCTCTGGCTCTACCTTATGAATGGGCATAAGTGGCCCCTCTCTGGCTCTACCTTATGAATGGACATAAGTGGCCCTTCTCTGGCTCTACCTTATGAATGGGCAAAAGTGGCCCCTCTCTGGCTCTACCTGTATGTGGTTGCAACCAATAAATCAAGATCACTAACACCAACCCGATTTATTAACTCCACAGCCAGGTCTTTGGAGTTTAGGGAATGATGATCAATATGTACGGTATTTTTATTTTTTAGTTAGCCTCTCTGAATATACTTTGAGTGTAAATATATTTCCAGCACATGCCACACTGTGATACATGAAAATATCTTTTTTTATTTTGCTTAGCCTATGGCTCAGAAAAACTTAAGGAATATAAGCAAATCCCAGAAGTTCTACATTTTCTATGCAAGTTAAACATTTTGGGCAAACGTAGGCATATATATATATATATATATATATATATATATATATATATATATATGAACTTGTATTATTGTATTGCACTACTTCCCAACTTCAAAGAAAACAAAAACCAAGGAGCACATTGCAGCCAACTCCTAGAGGGTATCAAGCTGTTCCAGCAAATAGTATTTAAATGGCATGCCCAAAATAATAAGTAGACTTTTGAGATCAAATGTGAGGCTCACTTGTGCCTGATTATTTCGTTAACATCTCCCTATTCAAAGCCAATTCTGGGCAGTGAACATGACCTTTAGCCTATACGATAATTTTCTGCACACAACATATCCCTTTTGGAAAAACCTGTTGGATTCCCCCTTCCCCATTCAGACAAAGAGCTGAATGCATATTGTGGAAAGGGAATGAATGGGGAAGCCATCTTTAATAGCAAGCTTCCACAGGAGAATCCGATTCTTTTCATCTTCCCTTGGTGTTATCATGCCAATTCTTTCCCTAGAAGTCAGATCCTTCTCTTGCAGTTGTCTCTGTGGAATATGTATAGGATTTTCAGAACTGCTAATCTATTGCACAAACATCTTCAGCAGGGAGGGGGCTTGTCTGGCCTTAACTGGAAGGGGGTTCTGTAAAACTGGGCCCACAATACTAAATGCAGGTTTCCCTGGGGATATGAGCTATGCATCCAAGCTATGGGATACCACCAACATGAGAACATAAGACAAGCCTGCTGGATCAGGCCAATTGCCCATGTGGTCCAGCATCCTCTTCTCACAGTGGTTGGTCTAATGCCTGTGGGAAACCTGAAAGCAGGGCCTGAGTACAAGAGCCATCCCCCAAATTGGCTTCCAGCATCTGATATTCAGAAGTAGTAGCTACTGCTTCCAGATAGAGCATAGCTATCATGACTAGTAGCCATATTTAGCCTTCTTCTCCATGAATTGGTCCAATCCTCTTTTAAAGCTACCTTAGCTGTTGGCCACCATTGCTTCCGGTGGGAATTAATTCCATAGTTTATGCACTGCATGAAAAAGGACTTTCTTTCATCTGACTTTAATCTTCTAACAGGCAATTTCATTGGCTGCCCATGAATTCTAATTTTATGAGATGGAGAATCACAGAATCACAGAATTGTAGAGTTGGAATTGACCCCAAGGGTCATCTTCACCAACCCCCTGCAATGCAGGAATCTCTACTTAAAGCATTCATGACAGGTGGCAATCCAACCTCTGCTTAAAAATCTCCAAGGGAGGAGAGACCACAACCTCCCGAGGGAGACTGTTCCTCTGTCAAACAGTTCTTAGTGTCTCCCTGATGTTGAATCTCCTTTCTTGTAACTCCTGAACAAAGCAGAAGGAAACAAGCTCGCTCCCTCTTAAATGTGACAGCCCTTGAAATATTTGAAGAAGTCTATCATATCTCCTCTCAGTCTCCTCTTTTCCAGGCTAAACATACACAGCTCCTTCAACCGTTGCTCGTAAAGCTTGGTTTCCAGACCCTTGATCATCTTGTTTGCCCTCCTCTGCACATGTTTTAGCATGTCAACATCCTTCTTCAACTGTGGCATCCAGAACTGAACACAGTACTCCAGGTGTGGTCCAACCAAGGCAGAATAGAGTGGGACTATGACTTCCCTTGATCTGGACACTAGACTTCTGTTGATGCAACCTAGAATAGCATGGCTCCATCTCCTTAATCAACAGTGGCTCCCCAAAACACCTTAGGGATCAGGCGGGATATGAGAACATAAGAAGCACCTGCTGGATCACACCAGTGGTCCATCTAGTCTAGCTTCCTGTTCTCACAGTGATGAACCAGATGCCTGTGAGGAGCCTGCAACAGGGTCCCATTTCTCCCACCAGAGAACCTTTAAGCTGGAGGTCTTGGGGACAGGACCTAGGAACTCTGCATGTACAAAGTTCTACCACTGATTGGGAGCAACTCCATGAAGGGTAGAAAGCTCAGCAATGTTCCCAGATGAAGTCTTGACGTAGCAACTCTTCGCTCAGCGCTAGAGTTGTTTAACCACTGCACTGGGCAGCATCTGTTGAACCATACGGAACACTTCCCATGCCTTCCATTATATTGGGTGAAATTGTTTAGCAAAAATGGATATATTGGACAAAAATGCACACGGATATGCATGCATTAGAATTGTTTCACACTCCAATGCTGATGAAATTTCACAAGGACTCTTACAAAATATATCGCTAACTGCTGTAGGCATGTGGAGAAGTGTAAGATTGGAAAAACGAGAGACTGAAATGGACAGATCCTCAGCCTCCAATGTGGCTAGATTGCTTGGGGCAGGGGAGTTCAGTTTGTTGCCCCAGTGGGCAACTATCTTCGATGTGGCACATGGTGGTAAGGGAGGCTTTCTGTTACCATGACTCAGGAGTGAAGAGGTAAACTTTCCCTCCCTGCACTGCATTCCCAGTAAGCATCACCCCAGCCTCTGCAACCTTCGGATGCCCCACACATTCAATGCAACCTGCACTTTGGGAAGCCTGGTGCCCTGGGAATTCCGCCACCCCAGGCAACCTATTGTACTGCCTATTAACAGCAGCAGGTCTTGAGCATGCTCAATATGAATAGATGACCGGAGTATGAGAGAGAAAAAGAAGAGAGAGAGAGAGAGAGAGAGAAAGAAAAGCCTTTAGGGTGTTTGATAATACGGCCCTTAAGAGTCTTTGCACAGCTATCTACAAAGCAAAGGAAATTATATACATATACACACTCTCTTTCAAGGGGGTTGGATATGAAAATTTCCAGTGTTTTCCTTTTGTTGGTGGGTCATATATTTTGCAAGGTTTTTTTAATAGCACTGTGCGGGATTAAAGAGGTTTAACTGCCTGTGACTGAGCACTGGGTTGTTTGGCTATTGTGTAGTGTTGCATAAGATCACAAAGCAAATATCATAGTACACCAAAGACGTGATTGCTTTGCACTTTGCATATTCCCTCTGTGCATAGGGCTGGGATTCTTCCTTCCTTCCTTTTTTCTTCCCCTTTTCTCTCTCTCTCGTTTCCATGCATAATTCATAGCTTGCAGCAGGCTGTTCCAAGGAGCTGGTACAGACCTTTCAACTGGAAACGAAAGAGCTACAATGTGAACACACAAACCGATCCTTCTCATATGCCAAGTCTGAAAATAATACCCCATGCAAACAAACAATTTCAATGTATTTGTACATTGCCGTATTTTTCTGTGTATAAGACGGTGCTTTTTGCTAAAAAAAATTAGGCAAAAATTGGGTGTTGTCTTATACATGGATAGTGAATGCAGAGGGGTGTGTGTGTGCAATTAATGGCAGCAGCAAGCAGGAGATTGGCAGTGGCGATTGGGTGGGTGATTGGTGGCTGTGGCAGGACCTGCTGGCAATTGGCTGTGGCTGTGGCTGTGGCTGCAGCAATTGGGCAGGCGATTGGCGGCTGCGGCAAGTGGGCGGGCGGGCTGTTGGTGGCGGCGAGGGGGCAGACAATTGGCGGCTGCGGCGAGGTGCTCGATTGGCAGTGGCTGTGGCAAGTGATCAGCAGTGGTGGGCAGGTGGGTGAGCGATTGGCAGAAGTGACCCCCCCCAAAGCTAAACAATTTCTTAATTTGGGATTAAAAAAATAGGGGGCGTCTTATACATGGGGGCATCTCATACATGGAAAATGTGGTAATTTTCTGATGCATCCCCCCCCTTTAAAAAATCTGCAAAATATGAGATGGAACAGACTCATGATAGAGAACTGACCAATAACTGAAGCAAGCTGGTCCACCCCCCAGCTACTCTCTTATTGACAAATGCAAACTTTCTCCTGTATCACTAAACACCAAATATATGATGTCATGTTCAAAGTCTCACTTCTCATTTTCTTTTCATGGAACAACCTGCTTTCCAATCTATTCCCATAAATTTTTTCTTCTTCCACCATCCAGTGTGCCTCCCTTTCCTTCCGCCCCCCCCCCCCCCGCCACATCCGTTCCTTCCATAACATACACCCAAGAAAACTCAGTTTGTCAGAAACTAAATCGTTTTCTGCAAGATTAAAATGTAAATGGTTATACTCCACTTTTCAAATGGATGGTTTATGCTTCGCTTTGGATAGTGGGAGGAAATAGAATTTTTACAACCCCCTTGAAACGGCTGCCACACAGGTGCTTCAGTAAGTTGCTAAAAACCTTGATGAATAAATCCTGTGTCAGCAAGGGCCATGGAGCAAGGTTGCCCCCCATTTATGGGGATATCTGGCATTTCAAAGACATTTCAGGTGAAAGAGGACTTCAGAATTGCACAAGCACCTACCTGCTTTCAGCTTTGAAGTAGACACAAGAGTTTATGCATACGTTCTTTCAGCCAAACCGGAAATAATCCCTACAATTTTTACTTATTTATTGCTGCATTTGCTGTTTTGTTTTTTGTTTTTAAAAAGAAACAAATCGGTGGACATTAATTTTCAGTGGTTAGTGTGAGCATCAAGGGAATCTGCAGACTTAAATTTTCAAACAAGAGTGAGAAAAAAGAAGAAGAAAGTAGTTTGAGCCTAATAGGTATATGGAAACATTGGGGGAGGGATGACTGCTAGAGTATACACTGAGGCACAGAATATCTGCAAATAAAAATGTGGTAGTGCTGGTAGAGGAGGGAAATTCTGGTTCTGGATATGGATTTCTAGCCAAGATGAATTGGGTTGTCTAGTTCACACATTCATGATCATCACTTGAGTTCTCAGAGTCTGTTAACTCAATACTTGGGCCAGATTCCCACATGGATGCCTCTCATTTGATGACGCCAGCCGTCATTAGCTGTTTCAATAGGCCGCCACAGATCTAACATCACGGATGAGATGTGAAACCAATGAAGCTGGTCAATGGGCAATGAAAGTTGGTGGTGAAGTTGGGAAGATCATTTCTCTGAACTTTTCAAGGGGTAGAGAAAGATGGGAGTCTGCTCACGTGTAGCAGTGAAGTGAGCAGATTCGGTTTTTCAAATGAAAACCGAACCAAATTTCCCCTCCAACCGAAGTGTCCCCATTTTCTTCATCTTGGAATGCCCTGGCTTCTTAATTTAGGTCTAGTTTCTGAGGCTCACTTTCCTTTTACATCCTCTAGTCCACTTGTCTCCCTGAATATTTCTTCAATCAGATATCAGGGGTGGACTTGGGTCATTCAGACTTCAGCAGTGCCCTCTGGGAGGCCAAAATTTGGCACCTCTCCCACCACTCACCTTCCATTCTGCTCAATTCACTATGTCATAGTTGCAGCACCCTGCGGCTCCCCTTAGGCTCAATGCCCAGTGTGACGGAACCAGTCGCAATGCCCTAAATCTCTGCCTCTACCGATATCTTGGCTTAGATTGCCACTGATAAATAACTTGGCTGTATAACAATAATCCATCAGTTGAAGGCCGATGTACTAAATTGCTATGATCTCATTTCTTTGGGAGAAATTTCTAGAAGATCTTTGGAAGATTTCAGAACATGTTTTTGTTTTGTTTGTTTGTTTGTTTCTTTGTTTAAAAGGGTGGCATTATCATGGAACACATAACTGAGTGCTTATTGCTGAGACAAGCTTCAGAGCGGAAGTTTTGTAGCACTTGATAGTAAGCAGCTATCCAATCAACACGCATCCCCTGTTTGCCATGCTTAGGTATCTATCTCCGCAATTTTGCCATTTTGCCCATAATTAATTTTATGGCATCCTGAGTACCCTGACAATGTTGTACTGCTTGCAGCCAATTAATTGGGGAATGATCTGCAAATTAGTAACGATTAACAGAAATTACAAGGTGAACCATCTTAACAGAACATCAGGCTAATAAGCCTCTGATGGGCAATTTCCATTCAGGTGGAAGCTGTGAGTTTCTTTTGTTTATCACAAATGACTTCTTTATTTATTTGCACTGTTATTTATAAAGCTGGTCAAAAATTCCTGCCCCAGTTTCCTGAAAATATTCTCCCCTTCCTGCAAAAAAAAAAAATCAGATTGACTTTCTGCTACTTTCTTCAGGATGGAAAAATAAATTTCTCAGGATTTTCAAAAGGGAGTTGGTAGCTCTCACTGGAGAGTGCAACCAGTATTGGAGTCTTGTACCATCAACACTTATTGGAATGTACTGGGAAAGATGCAATTCAGTGTCATATGACATCACTCCCAAGGCATTCCACCTCAGTCTACCCACAACCAACCCAAGTCTGCCTGTGTCAGGGACTGGCAAGATGATGAGGAGTGGTGGGAAGGGAAGCCTCAGAGGAGGAAGGACCAGAGCCAGGGTGGTGGGACACTGAAGACAGGTCAGAGGATGAAGGCAGGGAAGAATGGTTGGAAGCTGGACAAGTAACAGGCTTAAGTGAGAGAGAGGAAGAAGAGGCAGAAAGCACTGCAGATGCAGAACAGGCAGCTAAGGAGGAGGAGGGGACAGATTGCAGCAGAGCCATCCAGTCCTACTGCATTAAACTATTCTCCTCCCTTGCCTCCAAGGGAATTGAGGGCCTTGCATGTAGCAGAACAAAGAGCACAGGGCCCCCTCCTCTATGGAATTTAAAGCTGCTTGGAAAACATCTGGAGAGCAGGCATAGGCAACCTTGGCTCTCCAGATGTTTTGGAACTACAACTCCTATGATCCCTGACCACTGGCCCTGTTAGCTAGGGATCATGGGAGTTGTAGTTCCAAAACATCCAGAGAGCCAAGGTTTCCTATGCCTGATGTAGAGGGAAGTGCTCTTGCTCGTAGATTTTGCTGTTTGTATTCTGTTTCCTTGAATAAAGAATTAACTTGTCTCTGAGTATCTGTGCTGACCTGCAGCTGAACAAGCCCTATCAGCCTGCCTTCTTATGTTCAGCCAACCCTCCTTAGTCTCAGGGTTGCCCTTGTAGGCAGGGAAGAGAATGGGGACAAAACTAGAATTAGTTGGCTCTGCTTGTCTATTGGCTCCAGGTCCACTGACTGTTGGTCTCCTTCCTTCTACCCTGCCCACGGAGTCTGACTGGCAGACACAGCCCCACACTGCCGTTTCGGGCAGCGTGGGGCCCCGAGCCACCACATCACTCCCAGGAGAGACGCGTGGCTTGGGCGCGCTGCAGGACAGGCCCCGCGGTAATGCCCCCCCCCGCGGTGTGCCATTTTGTCACCCCCTCAGGGATGACACTCAGGGCGGGCTGCACCCCCCACACTCCCTTCCTATTTCCCTGCCTGCTAGCCCCAATGGGTAAAAGCGACCACTGGCTGTTGGGAAGCTATGGAGCCAGCCATCTACTGCTGTGAGTAGAATTTTTAAAAAGTTTTCAAAGCAAGGGGGGGATCAGAAAAAAGCCTTGGCCCCTTTGTATGGTCAAGGAAGGTAAGCAACAACCTTCTACTGAAATTTCCCAAAAAAATTCTTTTCCATCTGTATGATTTTCCAGGACGGTTTCATTCTCCACTCCCCCCCCCCAAAAAAAAACCAACAACCCCTGAATGGTTGAAAAAGACCCTCTCTAGTTATTTAGAACTGAAATAGGAACTGGATTATTCAGTGTTAGTGGTGCATGAGTGAGTCCCTCTACCCTACAACACTTCACATCCAGTAGTTATGCAGCATTTGAAAATAACACACAAACATCTCACCACCTCTAAGGTCCCTTTATTAGGAAAAAATGACTGGACAAAGACAGTGGGTTATTTCCATTTCAGCTGATCACAGCAATTTACAGACTGATCTCCTCTATTACGAAAGCAAAACCAACAAGAAAACTGGGACACTTTCCATCCAAGATGGTGTCTTCATGGTTTCCATTCAAATCATTTGAGTTTCCATGAGGATCCAGCACAACCCCTGTTGAAATGAATGGAATATGTGCAGTGCTTAATGGAATATTCCTTTGCTGAGCAACCTACCTGATAATACACTTGCAGATAAAAACAAAGCAGTTTGTTTCTCAGAAAATGGGCTTAAGATAGTGCTTTGTTGGCCTTGGTCCCAGTTTTAAGGTCAACGACTGGGACAAGCTGAAGCCTTCAAACACCCCTCAGCATCTTTAAATAGTCCATCTCTGTCCTGCACCTGAAACACCACTGGTCTTGTTTTGCTGCCATTTGCTTCCCCCCCCCCCTCACGTTGCCATCCAATGATATATTCCTCCCTTAATGGTGCAATGCTCATAAACCGCCTTGCCCCCATCCGCCAAGCAATGCTTTCCACGGGGATTGCAAATTACATATTGCCTTTTGCATTAAAACCAAATGAGTTCATCACCGTTTTTAAATAAGGATGTCATTTGTAAATGCTTTATTCATAATTAATGGAATTATTACTGGATGCAGACACATTTTTCATCTCTCTAATATCGGATACGTTGTAAAACGCATTAGCAGAAAGTTTTACTGACTCGCGTTAGGACAACTCTGCTGCAAAATGCATTATGCAACGTTCTGACATTGATCCTATTCTTAGGACAATGGACATGCACGGATGTAAAGTTATCATTCTGGCAATGAAGTGATAATTGGTGCCAAAGGTATTAACAGTTGGACAATGCTGGAAATGTACAAGTCAGCATTTCGAAAAAATAATATGGAGCCTTCTTGAATCATTAAAGATAAGCTTGCTCTTTAGTGCCAATTCCTCGTGTGTGTGTGTGTGTGTGTGTGTGTGTGTGTGTGTGTTTAAACCTTTTTTGTTGACCAACAGCATTATGCTTTCCATTTTTAAGTTCAGAATAGATTAGTTGCTTTGGAAGATGATAATCAGGCACTCTCACAACATGAGCAGTCCAACGAAGGGTCAACTCCCACCTGGAAACCAATGTCCCCACTGTGGAAGGATGTGTGGATCCAGAATTAGCCTCCACAGTCACTCACAGACTCATTGTAAAAACCGTGTTTATGGAAGACAATCTTACTCGGCTATGAGTGATCACCAAAGACGAAAAAGAAGTGTGTGTGTGTGTGTGTGTGTGTGTGTGTGTGTAGGTGCTTGGATGGTTGGAAATAGCATAGGGGACATTGTATTCTGCCCCTCCAGCCTGCCAAATCAGGCCACAAAAACTACCTCTCCCAGGCACCATCTTAAATATGGAAACATTCAAGTTGCTCTCTGTAAGGTCCTCTGTGTGGATTTGCATGTCAAATGGTGCTTCAAATATGGAAGACGGAGTGAGGCAGAAAGAGCGACCCAATTGTTTTTGTGACACTCTCTTAGCAGCTACTGTTTTGAGAAAAACAATGACCAAAACTAGGGAGACTCAATGGATAGGGATTAACCCTTACCTTATTTCCCATGAATTGACCCATACACCTTTCAGAAGATGCGTTTCCAAGATGATGCTGCATGTTAAGGGGTAAGGCTTTTAGGGAGCAATTTGAATGGTCCCATTATCTTGACCATTTCCACAATTTCCCCCCTCTTAGAAATCCATGCATAGATTTGATAGAAGCCTGTGGTGGTTGATGCTCAGGCACCATCTTGAATTTGGATGCATAAGGTGGGCAGACTTTCAGGTTTGTGCAATCTACTTCATTTTTTGCTAGAATCCCATGATCCACCAACCAGGGCCAGGTGCAAAGACATAGAACTAAAGTGTCTGAGCCCCACACTTTTGTTCTGAATACCAGAACTGGACTCATAACCCTTCCACGCAAAAATCCATTCCTGCCTACCCCAAACTTTCTCAATTTCAACAGTATAACTTAGAGCAGAGGAGTCATTTTGTTCCTGCCCTTTTCAATCTTTTGGGAAATGTAAACCACTCAAAGATCTACCAGTGGATCCCAGGCTCACCAGTTCTAGGAACTGTTCTTGGAAACTTAATTAAAATGGTACAAAGCACCAGATAACTTGTTGCTGTAACTTCACCACACCTTCCCTCCCAGAGGATCCCTGAAATGATTCCACATATCTTTAGAGGGGAGGGGGGACATGGTTGACTTGACCCAGCCTTGTTATTAGAACCAGGAAAATGCTATGGGGATTCAGAATCAGACCTGGAGTGTCCATTATCCAGTGGAGCAATTCTGTAAGAAGTTGCTAAGCAAGCTGGAGTTCTTTTAAGCAGGGTAAAGTCAAAATATAATCCACAAGTTTTCTATGGTTTATTCCCAGACATGTCATTCCAGAGATTCATAACATCTGCCAGTTGTAGTGACTAGCAGTGCCCAAATCTATTTACCCCTTTTTGACCTTGTTCATTGTTTCCTCTGTCTGAAGCTTATTTGGCACTTCCTCTCCTCAGTGACATCGTCCTCTTTGTCTTTCCCAGATTAGTGGCAAGAGGGATTTCACCCCCATCAGGAATCCCATAGCGAACAGGACACCACCGCAATGCTAAATGGTCAATCAGATTTGATTGTGCAATGACTTCGGTGAGGGTGAATCAAGGCGATGGAGAGTGAGAGCAATTTGAACAAACAAATGTTTGCTCGGGAGTGCTGAAAAACCATTTAGAAAAGGAGGTTTCGGTTTTCTTGTCCTGCTCAGAATCTTCACGAAAAACAACCAGCTGGTTTGGCTCAGCCCAGATGAACACAATTTGTAACTAGGTGTGTGTGAATCAGTCAATTACAGTTTCTCATTAAATTCTCCCCATTTCTACAATGTGTGATTTTTTAAATAAAAAAATTCCTCATGAAAATTCAAAGTTTACTACAAATTCCTTGTAACATACAACTTTCGCATGACAAATATACATTTACCAAATATACATTTTTTGGCAGAGCAAATTATTGTAGTTATTTTTACTAATATATACATTTTTATGCACACTTTCCCCCAGTGTATACAGTTTTGTAAACACTACTTGGCTGGAGGACCACACTGCCACATTCCAAAAAATGTGAATTTTGAGAGATGGCTGTGCTTTGGTTCATGGAATCTTTAGGACAGTGTGCATTAGCTAGCCTCTCCTTTAAATATAAGGGTTGCCTTCTGTTTCAACTTTTAAATTCCTGCTGAAAACCTTCCTATTCCTTGAGGATTTTGCAGGCAATTAAGAATGCATCTTTCCATAATCGTCAGTTGATTTCCACATTCTTACATGGTTTCTGTTGTATGGTTTTACATATAATTGTTGTAAACACGCCGATATTTTTATGAACGTTGTAGATCATTTCTTTATATATAAATGAAATAAAATGGTAAGTGAATGCTTTTCCTCCCCTATCACGATTTGTGACTATGAATCCCTCAATGCCAAGCAGTTCACAGCTGTGAGGGGCTGAGTTTTATGGTCAAATACACATACGGTACTTCTTCCAACTGGACTGGAGAATAAAGTGACCCCCAGTCTCTGACCTACCCTTCTGATTTAAGGATTCCATGGGAGAGAGTGGCTGGGACTTGTTCCTATATATATATATAAAATCTGGAAATGTGGAAAATACACCCCTCTTAGACTACTGCCTTGTCGTCGCAATGCCATCTTCTCCTCCACATTGACAAATGCATTTCCTTTCCTTTCCTGGCCTTGCATGTAAGATCAGCTGGTTCGATGGCTCTCAGATCCCAGCTCCATGCTTCCTGCTGCATTTCCTCCCTTCCGAGTGGAAAGATTGAGAAAGAAGCCTGCAGATGCTGATTGATGTTGGTTCAGAGGCTTATATATTATTATGAGAACACTGACAAGTCGTTTGACTGGGGGAACATGAATTAGTCAGATTTGTCATCCTCACTATGGACTGTGACAAGAAACCAATGCACTGAAGTGGCCTCCGCGAGGAAATGCCTTAAACGCAGAAATTGCCTTCATACATTTTATTGGCAGCCTGCCGCAGTCATTGGTTCCCGCTCCTCCCCACCCCCCCCCCGCATTTCTCGTACCTCTGAAAAAAGAACCGCTTCTCATCCTGATATAACTATTTGCAAGAGTAAAGGGACGATTCAGAGATCCTCCTGCACTTACAGAGCTTTAAGGGCAATCAATTCCTTTTCCAAGGGAACTCTGGGAATTGTAGTTCTGTGAGGGGAATGGGGGAAGGTCTACTGACAACTCTCAGCATCCTTAACAAACTACAGTTCCAAGGATTCCTTGGGAGAAGCCATGGCTTTTTGAAAGAGGTGTGATACTGCTTCAGGGGATAGTGCAGATGTGGTCCTGGCCATGAAAAAGCCAGGTGTTTCTAAGAGCCTTACTAACCACCCACCCACCCAACTTTCTCTAGCCAGGCAAGTACCGGTAAGCAGCATTATCAAGCTCAGGGGGAAACTTCCACCCAGAAAATGCGTTTGAGATGCGTGTTGAAAAGAATCAGTGATGGGGGTGGTGTGGAGAGAGGGTCAGATGTCCTGGAGAAGGGTGCAGCTAGGAGAGAGTCCTGAGGACCAGAGAGAGAGGTTTGGAGGGCCGTATTCTGTCCCTGAGAGCTGGGCCATAAAGAAGGCTGATCACCGAAGAATTGATGCTTTTGAATTATGGTGCTGGAGGAGACTCTTGAGAGTCCCATGGACTGCAAGAAGATCAAACCTATCAATTCTGAAGGAAATCAGCCCCGAGTGCTCACTGGAAGTACAGATCGTGAAGCTGAGGCTTCAGGACTTTGGCCACCTCATGAGAAGAGAAGACTCCCTGGGAAAGACCCTGATGTTGGGAAAGATGTAGGGCGCAAGAAGAAGGGGACAACAGAGGATGAGATGGTTGGACAGTGTTCTTGAAGCTACGAACATGAGTTTGACCAAACTGTGGGAGGCAGTGGAAGACAGGAGTTCCTGGCGTGCTCTGGTCCATGGGGTGATGAAGAGTCGGACACGACTAAATAAATAACTAAACAACAACATTCTGTCCCTGGACCTGAGGTCCCCCACCTCTTGCTTTAGACTATGATAAGGTGACACACATACACACAGAGAGACGTTCATATATTCCTCTCTGCAAGGAGCTTACAATCTAAATGTCATTCGAGGGTGAAAACGCAAGGAGAAGACAGGCAGACACACGAGGAACAAATAAAGGATATGTGGAAATGGGCCTAGGCTCAGCTTCAGAAGGCGAATAGGACAAACTTGCCTTTCACCGAGGACAAACATTTCTGTCAAAATATAAAATTGGCAAGGAGTTCAGAGGTTGAAGCAACAGTTCACAAGAACTTCCTTTCCAGAGACTCCCTAGAGCCCGGGCAGCAAGGCAGCCTTGCAGTTAACAGAAATGAGAGGACGATTTTGTGACATCTCCAGACAATGCCAAGATCAGTGGTCTATGAATCACCTCCTAAGTACCGGTGGGAGGGAGAGAATAAGCAAGAGGGAGAGGGAGCAAGCTCTTTAAAAGACAGTGTGTCCTTTTAAAACAAGACAATGTTTTCAGAATTTTCAGCTGACATTACACTTTCTGTGATTTGATATATGGCGCTGCATCTCTCCAGCCATTACATCATGTTGAGTGAAATGCACGTACATTTGCCCTTGGGTCTACGCAGCTGCCTTGCAGGAACAAGTGGCTGCTTTTGAATTCAGCCTCCTGGACTTCATGCATCGATGGGGGAAAGCAATGGCGTGATGCTAACGAAGAAGTGTGCCGTTAAACGGTGGCTTCCGCAGGAGACACAAATGGCCACCAACATGAATGGCTTTAAAAGAGGATTGGACAAATTCATGGACGAAAAGGCAACCAGTGGCTACTAGCACTTGGAGGCAGCAAAGCTTCTGAAAACCTCTCGCAAGATTGAATGTATTGCCCTTGGCTGTACTTGAGGGACAATTCCTACAGATTCCACATGAAAAACGCTGTATGTCCCCATGGAGATAGCAGTACCGAATCAGTGGCACATGCCCTTCTGGCTTGCACTCTTTATAATGACTTGAGGAATGAGATTATCACCCCTTTCTTATTGTCCATTCCAGGTCACCCAGCCACTGCCACAGTGTCCTTCCTCAAGAGGAGCAGATGGCAGCAAAGGTTGTAAGGTTTTTAGCTGGGGCAATTAGAATAAAGTCCACTATTTGACTGCTGATTCAGGACCCTAGAGTGTGTTTTATATAATCAACTTTTTATTTCTGTTCTTTGTATATTGCATTGCTGTTTTGTTGCTATGGCCGATGGCTGACGCGAATAAAAATTCATTCATTCATTCTTCTGAAAACCAGTTGCTGGAAGCCATAGGAGGGCAGAGTGTTCTCATGCCTGGGTCCCACAGACATCTGATTGGCTGCTAAGAGAACGGGATGCTGGACTAGGTGGGCCATTGACCTGATCCATCATGCTCTTCTTATGTTCTTAATGTGGAAAGTGGTGCTTCCTTATATATAAGGGCTACCTTTGAAGGAGACTCAGAAACTACAGCTAATCCAGAAGGTCCAAGGTTTCAATCCCTGGTATCTCCAGGTAGGTTTGGCAGGAACTAATCCTTGAAACCCTTCTGAACTTCTGCCCGTCACCACAGACAATACTGACCTCAGTATAAGGCAGCCTCTTGTGTTCCTGGTCTTGGAACTTGGTATATATTGCAGTGGAGTCCAGGTCCCAGTACGACACTCTAACCACAACACCACACTGGCTCCCAGTGGTGGATGGGAGAAAGGGGGAGAAATAAGATGGGGAAGAAAAAGGGGGGGTGAAGTTACACAAAACATCCAGGAGTTCCACACACACTGAATGTTGGTATGTTGGGTGGGTGGTGGGGAATCCCAAAGACATTTTGGTAATACTTTTATGAGGATCAAAAAGACACAAAGCCATGCACAAGTTTTCAAGTTCTCCAGAACTTCTCATCAAGCTGGATGATAAGCAAAATTTGGAATGGAGTGGGGAGAGAAAGCATGGCATGTTTTTGCCTGTAGTTGATAATAGTCTTGTGATAGAATTTAGAGCATAACTGTGATGGAATATAGGACATTACTGGATTAAACTCACTCGGTGCAACACATTATGGTCGCTGTCCTGGGTCCTGAAATGGTGAAGCTTACTACAGTACATCTAAAGAAAACGGAAATTTAGGAAGCTGTCTTATACTTAGTCTGGCAGCGGCTCTCCAGAGTTTCTGACAGGAGTCTTCCCCTGTTCTACCCAGACACACTGAGACACCAGGGATTAAATCTGGGACCTTCTGCATGCAAAGCATGTGTTCCAACACATAGAGCCCTTGCCCTCTGTTGCCTTTAAATATTAGCTACCCAAAAGGAGGACTTATGGTGCCAGGTATCTCCATGGACAAACCTTATCCAGCTACAAACCAGCACTTTATATAGCTCAAAATGAAGGTTTCTCTCTCTCTCTTAATGATGCTTATTAATATAAGAGAGACAAGGGTTCACATCTCCTCATATTGATGCTATTTTTACAACATACTGTTCATCAGTATTGTTTATATACTGTTAGTATCTCTGGAGGGGTCATGTTTGCTGGAGAAATTCAAAGCAATTTTTTTCCCCAAAAGGATGTCTAGATTTGCATCAATCAAAAAGCAGTTTCATTCCAAGGCACAGATTTGCTCCTTGTCCATATTTTCCCTGCATAGTCCAGCACGTCATTAAACAACCCTCTTGCTTCTTGGTCCAGCTACGCCACTCTCTTTCATCTCTCCTTGCTTTGGCCAAAATCTATGAAGCATGCTAATGTGTGTTTTTTTAAAAAAAAAAAATGCCTGGCACAGTCTCTTGAGAATAGGTATTGGTTTGCTCATGTCCTGCTTCCAGCACCTGCACCTTCAAATGGGAAGCCTCAAATCCAGATCCCACATGGCCTTTAAAACAAATATTTGTACAGTGCAACACTTTTCTTCTCTCCGAGTCATTCAAAGAGACGTATGGTCACAGACTGCATATGAGAAGGTCAAATCTTCTCATTCTCTTCAGACAGAACTGATCAAGGGTGCTTCCAGATTCTTGCTATTTTGGGGTGGGAGTCAGTCACATACTGGCAAATTAAGGCTGCACAATCTTAGTTGATTGGAGGGGTCCTCTGTAACAAACCTATTTTCCCTGAAGGAAAGCGATGGGTAAATAAGCTGGAAACTGTGGGATAACGTACCTTAACATATACCTGGTCCATTTGATAATCATATTTGATAACGTCTCAGAACGGGTGGAACCCAAACTGAACCTTAAAGCAAACTAACACAAGTGATACAAGCTTCCTGTGTGGAAAAGGGAGGACCTGAAAACAAAGGAGTGGGGCAGGCGACCATTACTGCTTCAGATTACTAGAAATCTACAGAGGTACCTCTGGTTACGAACTTAATTCATTCTGGAGGTCCGTTCTTAACCTGAAACCATTCTTAACCTGAGGTACCACTTTAGCTAATGGGGCCTCCTGCTGCTGCCGCCGCGCCGCCACCATGCGATTTCTGTTCTCATCCTGAGGTAAAGTTCTTAACCCAAGGTACTACTTCCGGGTTAGCGGAGTCTGTAACTGTATATAAATTCAATCAATAAATCAGTTATGGATATGGATATTGGCTTTGTGTTTTGTTTTGTGAATAATTTGATGTGGATTTTTAATTTATTTATTTTTTTAGTATTTATTGTGTATGTGAGCCACTTCAAGATCTTTTAGTCTATAAATAGAATTTAAAATTTAAAAAGCAATTTAAAAAAATCTTCTGGATTTGCAAGTACCTTAGCTGCCAAGCCTCCCATTTTTCATGGGAAACCCCCATATTTTAAACCATTTCCCGCTGGCAGCCCGGATTGGGAAAAATCCCGTAAATCCCCCGGATTTCTTACCTGCCAGGGAGGCAGGCATTTTGGGTCCTGGCGCCGCCCAATTTCCGGTGCCCAGACATGCATTTTTCAGCGGGAGACTTGGCAGCTATGGCAAGAACAGATGTGTTGTGTGTGACTTCACACGGTTTCACAAAAGAACCTAGCTCTGATATCTCAAATGAACAATTCACCCCATCTCTGGAATTATCGCTGGAATTATTGCTATGCCATATGAGAGTACATCATGAAAGTCTGAAACCACTAACTGCACAGAGCAACTTCTCCTGGAATTAATAGGGTTTTGTATCTCGTAAACAAGGTGCACTCCTTGAAGCCCACTTCTGCTCTCTTGTTTAAATAAATGGACTTGGCCGTCACGGCAGTGATTTAATGCTCTGCGAGACGCAGGATGTGAATGAGTGTTTGCGTGCAAGCAATGTGCAAAACAAATAAAAGGCTGTCTTAATTAAACAGCAAAGTGTTTCCATAAAGTCTGTTGTTATGAAGGGCTGCATCAGCCTTCCCCAGCCTGGTGTCCTCTAGATGCCTTAGACTACAACTCCCATCAGCTTCACATAGCATGGCTGTGCTGGCTAGGGCTGATGGGAGTTGTAGTACAAAAAAAAATCCAAGATCCCCAGGTTGGGGAAAACTGGTCTGTAATGAAAATTGCTGCGTATGTTGAGTACATTTTTAAACCTCATTGATTGCAGTGTGAAAGAGTTAGGTAAATGCTTATTTATCCCATTGAATTCACTGTGATGTAAGAACCATGAACCAATCTTGCTGATGGTGGTGCAGTTAGGTAATTCTAGACTTTGGTTTTAATGATCCTACTGTGGAGACAGGGGGAGCTCTATGGTGGTAATGCATATTCAGAATGTGGCAAGGCAGCTGCTCATTCTTTTAGGGTGGTCCTTGAGCTCTACTCCAGATATCTTCAACCTATATGGTACCAGTGACTGCTGATAGGATTAATGTAAGAACCCTACCTCAATGAATCATGTTGGAACAAAGAGGAACTCAGAATACATGGACGATGATCCAGTTGTTTTGTTTGCTTTGGGCAACACCAACAGATGCACAGTAGCTTCCCAAGTTGTGGATCGAAGACAAGAATGATACTTATATATTAATTTGTAGGGCTGAGCACAGCTTCCTCAATCTAGGGCTTGATGTGGGATTTTAGGATGGAGGCCTTGCACAGTTGGGGTAGGGGGAGCCAGCTGGCCTTTATCTCCTCCATCCATCAACATTGCCTGATTTCTCCTTTTGATAGGGTTTTTTGGTGTCAGATTTGCTGAGAAGACTAGATAACTTTCCCTGAAACACAGTGAAAAGCACCCTAAAATTCTCCATGCTATTTTGGGTACTGAAATTGGGTGGCGGCATTTCACTTAATATTCTTGACCAGGGAGAGGGAGGCAAAATACTTTAAACCCACCCCCTTCAGAATCTCTCCTATGTTGAATGAAACTCTACTGTTTATAATGGGGGATAAAGGCAGTCACGGGCTAAGAAGGAAGAAATGAAAGGAGTGGGAGGAAAACCCATCATTTTCTTCAACAATGTTAAAATAATATGAAACAATGCTGAAACTGGATCCAGCATTGATTGGCTTAATCCTCTGGAGGAACTCTGGGCCTGTAAATTTCATCCACTTTGGCCAAAAGGTGAAAAAGTTTTAACAGGTTTTCGATTCCCCGTTATAGTGAATGTGTAGCACAGAACTACATTTAAATAGAGCGCCTCAGAACCTGAAAGTGATTAAAGGGAGGGGAGAGAGACAGAGCAACACAGAAACAGACTGATCTCTTTTTTAATGCACAGATACAAGGCACATATTGGGGCCCCTACTGTCTGTGGGAGGCAGTGGGAGACAGGAGTGCCTGGCGTGCTCTGGTCCGTGGGGTGACGAAGAGTCAGACACGACTAAACGACTAAACAACAGCAACTGTCTGTTTGAAATCCTTTGCACTGGCGGTGTGGAATATTAAACCTGGCACTGTCTGCAAACAAAACATGCTTTTGACCACTGAGCTGTGGCCCCTCACCTTGCCCTATTTAAGGACTCCTGTGGACTCTGTTGCAGAGCTGCTCAGAGATGGAACACACACACACACACACACACACACACACACTGCTGTTTGGTTGATACTGCTGTGTCACTCGAGGCAGAATGCACCTTCAAGGCAGCCTGAGGCTGTGGATGACCAGTGAACCAGTTGACACACATAACCCTATGGCAACCTTCCCCATCCTGGTGCCTTCCAGATATTCTGGACTACAACTCCCCTCAACTGCACATGGCTGAGGGTGATGAGAGCTCTGCTCCAAAACATCTGGATGGCACTAATTTGGAGTACCTAAGAAAGAAGGCCTCCTGAGATATCTATTGATGAAGCAGGGCCATTGTTAGGTAATGAAGGCAAGTGATGCTCTATCAGAGGCCTATGATTCTATGACTGACACACAAGAGAAGCTATACCAGGCATCCCCAAACTTCGGCCCTCCAGATTTTCTGGACTACAATTCCCATCATCCCTGACCACTGGTCCTGTTAGCTAGGGATTATGGGAGTTGTAGGCCAAAACATCTGGAGGGCCGCAGTTTGGGGATGCCTGAGCTATACCATAGCACTGTTCAGTCAGTTATGTTTTTGTCTGCTGAGATCAAAGCATTAGGTAGCTTTCTTCATGAATTATCAACCCATTTGAGGGGTATGGTGCTTTGAAAACATATAGTCTCCTTATCTTTGGCACAGTGTGGTGCCTGATGCCCTTTTCAATAATGCACAAAGACTTTGGGGGCATGTACCGTTTCCTTGTTTGTAAACTGGATTGCTCTCCAGCTGGGGCCTTAAGGCTACCCATGATCTATAGAGCGTATACCAAGGCCTGGAAGGAATTGGTCACGTGATAATGTCTTACTTTCTTTCCTGCCCCCCACCAACTCAATACAGTTCGCTTTCTAAGTTGCAGAAACTGTGCCTTCAGCACAGTCTGGCTTTCAGCAAGATTGCATGTGTTGCAGGTGATGTGATTTAATAAAGACATGGTTTTGGTGCAATGCATGAAACAGAAGCATAAGGAACCTCTAGCACGGGGACTGAGGTTCTGTCTGGCCCTTGAAACTCTGTCCAGGACATGTCTCCACTTCCAAGACGACAACGCTCTCCTGCGCTGCTCAGTGTCTCATACTCTCCAACATTTCTCTGATGAAAATATGGACATCCTAAATAATAAAACAATTATTATTATTATTATTATTATTATTATTATTATTATTATTAAAGGTAAAGGGGCCCCTGACCATCAGGTCCAGTCGTGTCCGACTCTGGGGTTGCGGCGCTCATCTCACTCTATAGGCCGAGGGAGCCGGCGTTTGTCTGCAGACAGCTTCCGGGTCATGTAGCCAGCATGACAAAGCTGCTTCTGGCGAACCAGAGCAGCACACGGAAACGCCGTTTACCTTCCCGCCGGAGCGGTCCCTATTTATCTACTTGCACTTTGATGTGCTTTCGAACTGCTAGGTGGGCAGGAGCTGGGACCAAGCAACGGGAGCTCACCCCGTTGCAGGGATTCGAACCGCCGACCTTCTGATCAGCAAGCCCTAGACTCTGTGGATTAACCTACAGCGCCACCTGGGTCCCCTATTTATACCCCAGCCATCTGACTGGGTTGTCCCAGCCACTCTGGGCAGCTTCCATTGTTGTTGTTGTTGTTGTTGTTGTTGTTGTTGTTGTTGTTGTTGTTGTTGTTGTTGTTGTTGTTACAAATAATGGCTTGAGAGTTGGATAACTCCATACCCTCCAACATTTTCTCTGATCAAAATAGGGATATTCTAAGGAAAAATGGGACATTTTGGGATCAAATCAGAAACCAGGATGGCTTCTGTAAATCCTTGACTGTCCCTGGAAAATGGGGACACTTGGAGGTTCTGGTGCTTCCCTTGAGTGCAATGGTCTGGCTGGAATGTATCACTGAAGTATAATAATGCTTGCATGGATGATGAAGAGAGCTGTTCATGCATGGAGTGGTTCACTGTATGCAGATTTGCATCCACTACTCTCGTTCCCCATCACCATCACCAATGTCCTGTGGCCCTCAAAAGGTTGCACATTAGGGAATGCAACCCTTGGGCTGAAAGGGGTTGCTCAATTCTGTTCTGGCACATCTTGTTCCTTTGTTCCTGATTAGAGGGGCAAAAAAGTCTATGCCTAGAACCTTTATCCAGAACCTGTTGCAGGTCACACCAGTCTTGGAGGGAGAGTTTGAGAAGAAACGAGCGCTTGGTTTTTGAATGAAATGGATTTGTGCCTTAGTGAATTCAGCCTTCTGGCACCACATTTCGATGACCCCCTCACTGGATCCCTCAGAACTGACTGCCTCTCATTTTTTGCTGTCTCTTTGACTCCCTTTCCCTCATGTACATGAAAACTACCAAGGGGGTAGACAATAGCTCAATGGTATAGCATCTATCTTGCATGCAAGAGGTCCTTGGTTCAATTCCTGGTGTCTTTGGCTACGGCTGGGACTCTCTGTCTGAAATCCAGGAAAGTTGCTGCCAATCACTGTAGACAATACTAAGCAGTTTGGCGCATTGGTCATGGAGAAATTCATTTCGATGTGGATCTTAATGTGAAACTACATAATTTGCAATTTCTGAAGCAATGTGCAAATGGAAACACAGGTATCCTTCTAAAATCTGCATAGTTGGTTCTCACACGCCTTGGTACTTGAACATTTTGGCTCCCAAACACCGAAAACCCAGAAGTAAGTGTTCCAGTTTTCAAAAGCTTCTTAGAAGCCAAACATCCAATTCAGTTGTTGGCTATTGTTTCTGGGGCGCCTGCGCCAATCAGAAGCTGCACCAATCAGAAGCCGCGCCAATCAGAAGCTGCGCCCTGGTTTTCGAATGTTTTGGAAGTGGAACGGACTTCCAGAACGCGTTTCATTCGAGAACCAAAGTGCCACTGTACTACTTTAAATTTTTGCAGTCAGTTCTCAAATCAAATAATGCGTACATTAGGGGAAAGTTTGGATAAAAATCCATACATTAGTGAACACAACATATAAAATGCATCACATTAAGGAAAATTCCTTGTGGAAATGTGTATATTAGGAGAAAATTGATGGTGAATTTTAATGAGGACATTAAAAAAAAACACTCATGCACAAATGTTCACAAATCTAACATGGAAAAAGGAGAAACCAACATTGACAAATCCATTCATCCCAAACCATTGGTCTTACTTTGGATAAGGCGGCTTGTATCTTGGGCTGGCCTTAATGTTTGTAGTTACTAAATGCTGATGTTTGCCCTCACTTTATCCTCAAATCTCATTTTTAATTTAAAGCTCTCTCCCTCCCTCCCCGTCCCTTTAAGAACAAAAACGTTCTTTTTTTATTTAATTACTTGGCATTTAAAATATATTTGGCCTCACCTGAGAGAGCTTTCGGCAACTGTGTCATCAATTTTTTTTCTGCAAGCACCGAAGCAGCTCTTGTCTGTCATACCTGGCAACATGACAGAAAAACACTTTAACTATTGTAACTTTGGCTGAATCAAAGGGAAAGGGGGTTGTCACAAAGACTGGTCTCAGAATTGAAAAGCACATCACTTTCAGTGATTTTTCTGGAATTGCTTTGCTGCAAAAAGGATTAAAGTGGTGGCCTATTCACAAAGCTGTGCTTCCTCTCATGTTCCTGGTTGGCTAGTATCACTTGTGTGACCTGTTCAGGAAATATTGCCCTCACTCTAAATTAGCTAAATTTTGCCTCCAGTGTGATCTGTGCCCTCACTCTAAGTTAGCTTAATTTAACCTACTGCAAACTCAGGCGATAGCCAAAGTGGAATGGCTGCGCGCATGACAGCTCAGTTGGTTAGTGTGTGGTGCTGATAATGCCAAGGTTGCAGGTTCGACAGCTACATATTCCTGCATTGCAGAGGGTTGGATTAAATGAACCTCATCTCCAATGAGGTTTGATTATCCTATGAAGGAGAATGAAAACCAATCAGGGCTGAAAGTGCTACCAAAGAAACAACAGATTGGTTTTGGGGGAGAGGGGAGGGAAAGAAAGAAAATGGCAGTAGAAGCCTGAACATTCTCGGCAGTAGGAATCTGTTCTCAGGAAATAGCACTGCTGAGCAGATTTTTTTTTTACCCTAAAAAGCAAAACAAGTGAACAATCAAAGCAGCCCTAATTGTAACCTGGTTGTGATATCATGAGCAAATTGGAAATTAATCAGTGCTTTCCAATACTGCAACCACCAAACTTCAGATTCAACGCTTTAAAAAATGCATGAGTGGATTCTAAATTTAATTCTCCATATTGTCTCCTTCTCTAAGTCATGTGTCACTAAAGGTAAAGGTAAACGGTCCCTGGATGGTTAATCCAGTCAAAGGCGACTATGGGGTTGCAGCGCTCATCTTGCTTTCAGGCCGAGGGAGCTGGCGTTTGTCCACAGACAGCTTTCCAGGTCATGTGGCCAGCATGAATAAACCGCTTCTGGCACAACGGAACATCGTGACGGAAACCAGAGTGCATGGAAAAGCCGTTTACCTTCACACCACAGCAGTACCTATCTATCTACTTGCACTGGCATGCTTTTGAACTGCTAGGTTGGCAGGAGCTGGGTCAGAGCAATGGGAGCTCACCCCGTCACGGAGATTTGAACTGCTGACCTTCCGATCGGCAAGCCCAAGCTCAGAGGTTTAGACCGCAGCGGCACCCACATCCCACTATGTGTCACTAGCGAACTCTGAGTGGCAGGAAAATTAGAACACCCCTCCTAACACCCAATGGTACATATCGGTGGTGTTTGAACAAACCATCGCTGAACCTCTTTGGATGAACAGATTCCGCTTTCCACTGAATGCAACATTGGTAAAGAGAAGGAGGGTTGTCTGAATCCACGCTGAGCCAGGCTTAGAAAGAAAAGCCCTCAACAAGTGGTCTTGAAGGCCACCCTAAAACATGACTGGCTCCTTTAACAGGCTTCAAAGTTTTATTTATATCCACTTTGAATAAGTGCAGCTGAGACTTAAGATCGACAGGTTTAATGACAGCAAGCTGGCACTCGTCCAAATCTGCAAATAGAGCCACTAAAACTCTTTGCAGCTATAAAATTTGTTTAATGCAAGAAATCATAACCTGTCTCTCTTCCCCCACCCTTCCAAGCCTGGCATTTTTATAATTAGCATGAGGAGAAATCTCCTTTTCATCCCTCCAGAGCAGCCAGTGTTTTATGGATCATTCAATGAAAAATGGAAGTAAAGATTTGATTTGATTTTTTTTTCTTTTTTTCTTTAAAAAAATGGGAGTTTTAAAAGCCACAGCTTTGGGTGACATTTAAATCAGATCTAGGACTTTTATTTCTCGTGTACTTATGTGCATTTCAACCTTCCTCCAAGGAGCTCAAGATGGTGCAAACCTCTCTACAGCCTCACAACAACTCTCAGGTTGGTTAGGCTGTGAGACAGCGACTGACCCAAGATCATGACTGAGTGAGGATTTGAATCCAAGTCCCAGTCCAACAGTCTAGCCCCTAAACTACAAACCACCTCCCGCCAATATTGTATCAGATTATGTACACTCAGGGCCGTCTTAAGCCTATCTGGCGCTGTGGTGCAAGGATCCCTCTGGCGCCCCCCACGCCCACCTTTCCCTCTGGACAAGCTGGACAAGGCTTTGGGAGATCCCTCTCCTCCCTCCCCTCTCCCCTCCTTCCATCCAAGGGTCTCTCATGATGCACGGCTCGGTTGCCAGGGAACCGGCTGCGGAGGGAGGGGGCAGCGGAGATTCCCCAAAGAGAGGGAGGGCGCAGAGATAAAAAGGGCTCTCCGTGGCTTCTCCCGCTCCAAAACGCGCCTTCGCCTCCGTGCCTGGAGAGGGAAGGGTCCCGCAGAGCTCATGTAGCCCACCCCGGGTCTGTGGCGCCCTCCGCAAACCTCCCAAGCGGGTCCCCGTCTGTCCCCCTACCCCGACTCGAGCTCCTTCCCGGCCACCCCACACCCTCCTCCAGTCCTGTGCAGTGGCAGGAAAGGGCTGGAGAAGTGCTCCGGCCACCAACTGCGGCGCCAAGAGGAGAGGCAGCCGTCGGGGATTGCGCCTGCCTCCCAGGTGGGGCGCGCACACCAGCCGGAGAGGGACGGGCAGAGGGAGGGAGGGATGGAGGGCTGGTCGCTGTGCCGATTGCCTCCTCCTGCCTTCCCCCTGGCTGCGGGTAGGCTGCTGCCCCTACCAAGCTGTGGCCCCTGGACAACTTCCCTGGCGCCCTCCAGCGCCCTCCAGCGCCCAGCGCCGTGATTCCCCACACCACTAGCCTCTATGGCTAAGACTGCTCTGTGTACACTCATAAAACGGGGTATACAATCATTCCTCTCTCCACTGGGATGCATGAGTTTGGATACCGCAAACCTTGCTATCTTTCCCAGAACAGATGAACCACCACTTCTTCTTGAAACACCCACGTCATTGTGGTATGCATTCGCCTTATCATGTGACTAAGAGCCAAAGATGTGAGGTGGAGGCAGGGCAAAGCACAGCAAACAGATGCCGTTTGTGTTCTCCCCGATGCTGTGAGAAAATGGTGATGGGAGGCGAGTTATATATCTTATTTTCTTTATAAAGCTTTATAGAGCACTCAATCAGAAAACTCTAAACATGTACTGTAGCATCTAAGTCAGAATTCCCAAAGGCCAACTGATGCGATGGGGCAGCCACTTGGATTTTATCCACGTGGGACTCAGCTCCAGTACATTAGTCAAAAAACCAATGTTTTGAATGCATTATAAACATGCAACACCAGATGGCGCTGGAGAGCAAAAAAAAAATCGATGCAATTTTTACATAGTGGTTTTTTTTCTTTTGTTCCTGTGTACAGATCCACCCATGGTTGCCCCATTGAAATATAAATCTGGGATGGAACATGAACTGTTTGGGCAGTAGCCAACCAGATGACCACGGGAATCCCACGGGAAGGACATGAGCGCAACAGCCACAGCTATCATTACTGGGAAGCCATCAAGTCTTGCAGGCTAGAGCAAAGTGGTGAGCTGGAAGTAGGGATAGGGGAGAAAATTGATTCTGTTCATATTTAAAGGCAAACCTACCTCGTTTGTGCTTTCCGACACAACACACAAACCTAAGCACAGACATCCTTTGAAATTTTGAAGCGCAGTTCTCTAGCTAAGTAACGTGTACAAAAGCATATATTAAGGTGAAGTGTGCACTGAAATGCATGTATTAGTTTTTTTTTTAAAGTGCAAAAAATTAATTACACTTCAGGGAATATTGCATGCAAAAAAAGTTTATATTTGGAGAAACTGGCACTAAAATCCTGATGAAATTTCTTGAGGACTTTTTAAAAACAAAAAACAGCAAACAGATGTGGAAATTTGTTGAAATGAGTTTAAGATTTGGAAAATGAAAAACAAGACAGCAACCAAAATTGACAGATTTCCCATCCCTGACTGCAAACATTTTTTAAAAAATCCACTTCCAAGTCAGGCTAAGCTTCAATGATTAGGGCTCTTGCTTGAATAGCAGTTGATGGCTCTTGTTTCTTTGGCTGATGGAGGTCAGTGCAGTGCAAACACACCAGCAAGAGCACCAGGTTGGCTCTGCCAGTGCATTTGCACCTTGCTACCCTTCCTCCTCCTGCTGGTGCTGCTCCCTCCCAGTAAGCAATGGAGAGCTACCTGCCAGGAAAGTGGCAGAGCAGGTCTATCCTACCCAGCAACTCACTTCTGTGTATGCCTCACTATATCCACTGAGCCTGAAGGCTATACAGTCATACCTCGGTTTACAACTCCCTCGGTTTACAAACACCGTGGACCCATCTGGAACGGATTAATTCACTTTCCATTACTTTCAATGGGAAAGTTCACTTCAGGTTAAGTACGCTTCAGTTTAAGTACTCCGCAGACTGTCTGGAACGGATTAATCCACTTTCCATTACTTTGAATGGGAAAGTTCACTTCAGGTTAAGTACAGATTTCCGGAACCAATTGTGGTTGTAAACCGAGGCACCACTGTATGAGAGATATTGCAATTTAGGCTGTAGTCCCAATCCCATTTACCTGGGATTAAGGTGCATTGAATTCAGTGAGACTTACTTCGGAGCAGACATAATTAAATTGCAGTCTTAAGAATCATAGAATCATAGAGTTGGAAGAGACCACAAGGGCCATCCAGTCCAACCCCCTGCCAAGCAGGAAACACCATCAAAGCATTCTTGACATATGCCTGTCAAGCCTCTGCTTAAAGACCTCCAAAGAAGGAGACTCCACCACACTCCTTGGTAGCAAATTCCACTGCCGAACAGCTCTTACTGTCAGGAAGTTCTTCCTAATGTTTAGGTGGAATCTTCTTTCTTGAAGTTTGAATCCATTGCTCCGTGTCCGCTTCTCTGGAGCAGCAGAAAACAATCTTTCTCCCTCTTCCATATGACATCCTTTCATATATTTGAACATGGCTATCATATCACCCCTTAACCTTCTCTTCTCCAGGCTAAACATACCCAGCTCCCTAAGCCGTTCCTCATAAGGCATCGTTTCCAGGCCTTTAACCATTTTGGTTGCCCTCTTCTGGACAAGTTCCAGCTTGTCAGTATCCTTCTTGAACTGTGGTGCCCGAAACAAAAGCAAAAAATCGCCATAGAATCATAGAGCTGGAAGGGACAATGAGGATCATCTAGACCAGGCATCCCCAAACTTCGGCCCTCCAGATGTTTTGGACTACAATTCCCATCTTCCCCGACCACTGGTCCTGTTAGCTAGGGATCATGGGAGTTGTAGGCCAAAACATCTGGAGGGCCGAAGTTTGGGGATGCCTGATCTAGACCAACCCCTGCAATGCAGGAATCTTTTGTCCCATGAGGGGCTCGAACCCACAACCCTGAGATGAACAGTCTCATGTTCTACCAACCAAGCAATCTCTCATTTTAAGAAAAAAAAATGGCTGTGTGTGTTACAATCCTAACACACTTACTTCCCAGTGAGCACCATTTTAGTTAAGTGGAGCTGACTTTTGAGTTGCCATGCATAGGATCGGGTCTTTAGAGTAACATACTGGTGCCAAAAGAGCCTTGGGAAAAATCAGTGTGTTTTCAGCTGTCAGTCTTGCTGATTAAAATTGGCTTCAGCTGATTCATCTACTGATTAAACCGATTAAAGCTTCTAGCCCTACTTAAATACTCAACACTAGATACAAGAGCCCTGCTGAAACAAGAATTAAATTCACAGCGTCTCATCAAGAAGCAGCAGCAGCAGCAGAGTAACCAAAAAGGGGTGGGGGGTGGGAAAGGAATATAACTGGATTATGATAAGCAAAGGGGAAAATGCTGACTCTGTTATTTTCCCCTCTCTCTTATTCTTTTAACTCCTAGGTTTATTTCCTATCCTTTGAACTCTTTTCCCCAAAGAGGCATGAAAAATTGAGAAGTGTGGGGAATACACAGGACCTCCTCTTCAGATGCAGGTGAAAAATACATATGTAGCCATTTATTTACCGAAACCAGGAATAATCGTAATGAGACAAGGGAGCTGGTCTCGTTCAATTGCCTCTGTGTACAAATGGAGGTGGGAAGACGCAGGGAAGGTAAAACCTTCTGTGCCAGGTTGTTGAAAGCTGCGTGACGCATCATGAATGGGGTGGGGTGTTGGAAAGAGAACCAGATATAGGGGTGCCTAGTTTTTCTCCCAGTCCCTGCTGCTGTGTCATGAACAGCAGCTTGATCTGCAGATATTCAGAACATAAGAAGTAAAGTCACTTGGAGAAGATTTGCATTGAATGACAGCCTTGCAAATTCATCAGTTTAGAAGACCCCTGCTAGATTGGGCGGCCAATTACACATCTTCCCCAAAAAGAGGACACACAGCACCAGAGGAAAGGGCACAGATTTGCACAAAACTCTGCACGTGTTAATTTATATGCAAAGCTGTAAATTTAGAAATAATGGCCAACAGAAATTCGTGGGTAAGGCTGCAACCAGGGGTGCCTTCCAGGCTGTCTGCTATTTTCAGGTGGAATTCACTAACTGACAAATCCAGATCCCATAAATATAGTTGACTGGGTGGTCTTGTGCAAAAAACCCAATTCCTCGAAAGGTCAGACTTCTTGCAGTATAGAAGCTGTTGGGGAAATCCAGTGGAAAGTGTGGGATAACATTTGGTTTGACATGCTAGCTAGCCTCCCCACGAACAAATCCTCATTAAGTATCCAATGTTGTCTAATCGCACGTCAAGCCCCAAAACCCACCCCCTATAGACATGATGGACACAGAATTTAGTTTAAAGGTTGATGTGCAAAATTTAGGCCACAGCTTTCTGAAATACACAAGTATGAATGGTATTGGCTTAGGCATTGGTATCCAGACTTTAACTGGCTCTTGCCCACCTAGCAGGAAGCCTGCAAAGGGTAAACTACAACCGGGGGAGCACCATCAATGGCTAATGACTGGTGCTCACCCCTGAAGCTCCCGGGAGTCCTGTCATGGCCGTAGCCCCTCCAGGGCTTCGAATGAGATCCAGACCCTCGGATTCCTTTAACGGAATACCCTATAACTTGGAGGGGCAGTTGATGGCCGTACCTCCCCTCCCCACACTCCCCCAAACCAATGCCTAACTGCCAAACCTTACAAAGTTGTGATGATTGCTAAGAGGTAGGTGAAAACCAAGCGGCCACCGCCAATTTGCCATGTTGGAAAAATTCCTACCCAGCCCCCATTCCAAAACAGGTGACCAACTGAAGTCCAAGGCCAAACACGACCTAACCGAGAGGGTGTGTGTGTGTGTTCGGCAGCGCAAAACAAGATGACGCGCCCATGTCACACTGCCTTTTTATACCCCACCCATGATCATGCCAGCACCTCCTAATTGCCTAACAAGCCCTTGGCATGATCGTGTCACCACCGGCTGGTTGCGGGGCAAAGCCCCGCCTCTCAGAGCCAGTGTGATGTAGTGGTTAAGAGCGGTAGGCTCGTAATCTGGTGAATCGGGTTTGCGTCTCCGCTCCTCCACATGCAGCTGCTGGGTGACCTTGGGCTAGTCACACTTCTCTGAAGTCTCTCAGCCCCACTCACCTCACAGAGTGTTTGTTGTGGGGGAGGAAGGGAAAGGAGATTGTTAGCTGCCTTGAGACTCCTTTGGGTTGTGATAAAGCGGGATATCAAATCCAAACTCTTCTTCTTCTCTCAGCTGGTTGTGGGAGGGTGTCCCAGGGCCACTGGCGGAGCTTCATGCTCTGGCACCGGGGGCTGGGGCAGGGCTGGCGCACATTCTGGAGGCGGGGCGCACGTACTGGGGTGGGGCATGCCGCCTGGAGGGGCATGGCATGTGTTCCGGAGGTGGGGCGGCATTCTGGGGGCGGGGCGTGTCATGCCGCCCAGAGGGGCAGGGCACGCGTTCTGGGGCGGGGCGGGGCGCCGCCATGGCGCCCTCGGGAACGTGCTGCCCGGGGCAGAGCACCCCCATCGCCCCTTCCTTCCTACGCCCCTGTCCAGGGCCACACACAACATGGACCCTCTATGAGGAGGATCCCAACTTGCACTGCAAACTTATCAGGATGAACGTTCAAGAAGTAGCTTGTCGAGAAGCATCCCAGGTGACCTGTTCTCTTACTCACTCTGGTTTCCAGGTTTCTTGCAGCTTCAAGACTCACTCATCTTTGTTGTTGTTTAGTCGTTTAGTCGTGTCCGACTCTTCGTGACCCCATGGACCAGAGCACGCCAGGCACTCCTGTCTTGCACTGCCTCCCGCAGTTTGGTCAAACTCATGTTCGTAGCTTCGAGAACACTGTCCAACCATCTCGTCCTCTGTCATCCCCTTCTCCTAGTGCCCTCCATCTTTCCCAACATCAGGGTCTTTTCCAATGATTCTTCTCTTCTCATGAGGTGGCCAAAGTATTGGAGCCTCAGCTTCAAGATCTGTCCTTCCAGGGAGCACTCAGGGCTGGTTTCCTTCAGAATGGATAGGTTTGATCTTCTTGCAGTCCGTGGGACTCTCATCCATCTTCAGGCTCTATCTTTAAAGTGGAATTGGGTCAAATGACTCTTTTGAATAGAGGACTGTTGTCCGACAGCCCTTCAAATAGAGGACTGGCCCCCACAAAATAGGACAGGCTCAGACTTCCTGTGGTTAATCGTAAGCTCCTCAACTACTGATACAGTGAAATTTTCTTCCCTGTTTTTTTTTTAATCAAGCATTGTCCATCAATTAATAAAACTGCAATGGGAAATGATTCAAAGAGAAGTGTGAACAGCAATGGTGAAATTCTCATGGGTGGGGTGCAGAGTTTGGTTTGAACTCCCCTTACTTTTGAGTTTGCTAAGGACCATTGTGAATGTCATATATTCCATTCTGCAAATAATGAAGCCCTGCACTCTGCAACCTTCCCGAGTGCCAAACATCCTGAAAACTTGTGATGTACCTTGTCTGTGTTTTCCTGTCAGCACAGTAAGGTGGGGTGACTGCCCACTGTATGCCTGGCAGCTGTTAGTTGAAAAGAGACATATTTTTTACTTTTAAAGAACTGGGCACATTTCTTCTTCATCATTTTTTAAGTAAAAGGGAGGACTTCTTTTAAACACAAGATCAACTGCCATCTCAGGCACTTGGAGTTGGTCCTCCCAGTGCATCACTAATAGCCCAGGAAAGACATCATAAAAAAACATATCCCATGAGGCTTCTTCATATCAGGAAGGACAGGCAGCCAGGGAGGCTGCAAGCACAGGAGAAATGTTGAATGGAAAGGAAAGCACATACACCACCCTCAGCCACCTCGAAATGCTAAGGTTTGCATAACCTCACCCAATGTAATGCTAAAGAAATCCTGTAGTTCTCTATAAATGAGGAAGAAAGATGGAAGCCTGTTTCACAGGGAAATAGCACATGGCTGGCAGATTTTTACAGCTCTGTCTAGGGTTGCCAGACTCAATAGAGGACAGGACTTCTGTGCCTTTAATTGCCCTGCTCTCTTTTGAGTCTGGAAACCTTAAAGAGAAACCAGCAGACCCTTTGCTTGGAGATTAAACAAAGGGTCTGCTGGTTTCTCTTTAAGGTTTCCAGACTCAAAAGAGAGCAGGGCAATTAAAGGTACTGAAGTCCTGTCCACTATTGAGTCTGGCAACCCTAGCTCTGTCCTCCCTGAATTTGCCTAAACCTTTTTCAAGCCAGCTAAGCGAGTTGCTGCCAACACAACTTGCGGCAGTGAATTCCAGGCTTGACGTCATCATAGCATATCCTCCAAAGGGATGGAAAAATCTGTCAATATCAGCTTCTCCCAACCTCTCACTTTTTCCATTCTAAAGTTCATTCTCCACATTTTGACATCAGTTTGCAATGGGGTTGTATATGCGCTGCCACTAAGCCAACTCTGACCCAGCCTCGAATTAATTGGGGTGGCGGTGCAGCTAATGTTTAATTAGGGTTTAAGCATACGATCAGGAGGGGCTGAGCGGCGAGTGCAGTCCTAATGGGGTCTGCTTCCCCCAGCATATTCCCCCCTGGGAAATGTGCTGGTAAAGCAAACCCCTGCAGCCAGGATAATTGCACCCTCATCTCACCAGCTGGCAACAGCGCTCTGTGTTTACCCAATCACCTTACCTCTGAACAGATTCCTGGGAAGAGACGCAAACAGCTCAAGTGCAGTGTGGGGCTGTTTAACTTCAGTTGTAGGGCAGGTGTAGGGGCTGGCTTGACTGAAATGGCCTCATGGGACAAATGGGGAGGAATGTTAGACCAGATTAGGCCAATGGGCTGGAGGTGCCCAACTACTGGTGTATAGGATTGTAGCCTTTATTTATTAACTGGCCCATATATATGCAGCAAGGGATGTGGGTGGCGCTGTGGTTTAAACCACTGAGCCTAGAGCTTGCCAATCAGTAGGTTTGCGGTTCGAATCGCCATGACGGGGTGAGCTTCCATTGTTCGGTCCCTGCTCCTGCCAACCTAGCAGTTCAAAAGCACGTCAAAGTGCAAGTAGATAAATAGGTACCACTCCAGCGGGAAGGTAAACGGCGTTTCTGTGCACTGCTCTGGTTCGTCAGAAGTTTCATAGTCATGCTGGCCACATGACCCGGAAGCTGTACACTGGCTCCCTCGACCAGTAAAGGGAGATGAGTCGTTCGCGACTGGACCTAATGGTCAGGGGTTCCTTTACCTTCACCTTTATATATGCAGCAGGCACCACTTCACAATAAGAGAGATTTCTGTTAAGGTGAAGGGAAAATACCTCTTCTAAAAAATCTACCACCTGAAAATCTATCTATCTATTGTTAAGTGTGTCATGCTATTCATCAGCTGGATGCTGTTTTAATTGATTAATCTGGGTAAGAAATCAAATAAAGTCTGCAACTCTAAATCCTGGGCATTTGGCATTACTATTACTGCAAAAGAGGGAGCTAGCCTGCAGCGGCTCCCATGCCATAAATGTTCCATAGGAAGGTGAGCCTGAGCTTCTGCAAAGCGGTGGGCAAAATGCCAGGCCAGAAGGATGCCGTGATTGCCAAGAGCAGAGGGGGAAATGATGACTGCACCTTTAAAGGCAATAGTTGCCACTTGTCCTCTTCCAGCGTAATCACCAGTTCATGTGGAAAAAGAGGCACCTTGTTTGCAATATACACATATAGACATAAATTTCACACTTCGTTAGCCTTAGGGTTCCCAGAAGGCTCCTTTGCATTGCTGGGGTGAGAGAAAGGAGGGGTGGGGGAGAAGGATATGACCTTGCAGAAGCTTTGTTGGTGTCTGTCCGGGGATGAGGCTGGAAGGATCCATCTTCTATTTCTTGTTCTGCACAAGAGATTATTGTCTGCAGCTGCACTGAGCAGCTCACAGGGACGTCTTGACACTGTTTGTGATCTCACAAGGAATGCCAGGGCCAAGCGTAAAATGGCTGTCAGGGAAGGTTAGAGCCATGTCAACACAGAGAGCATTTGGCTGTACCCAAGGAATGCATCCCCCAAAGGTGGGTTGTTTCCGCAGCCCGCTGTAAGCCTGTGTACTACAAAACAACATTTCCCTAGTCTTAGGTGTCATTGCAACAATCCTTTTGCAGAAGCTCTTGTTTCTAAGGTGAGAACATCAAGCCTGCTAAGAAATCGTGCTTTTGCCCAGAGAAACTAGTGAAGGGACAGTCCATGCCCTGCCCATGCCTTGTCCTCGGCCTGGCAACTCTGGCTATTTTCCATACAGGAGAATAGGTTGGTTCATTCTATGACCAAATATGACCTCAAATTGACATCACCAAGTTCATGATGTAAGAGCTGTTTAATAGTGGAATAGACTCTCACAAAAGGTGGTGGACTCTCCTTCCTTGGGGGGTTTTAAAGTAGTTGAGATTCCTGCATTTTAGGGGGCTGGATTAGATGACCCTTGGGGACCCTTCCAACTCTACAATTCTCTGATTCTATGATGGCATCTCTTCTCATGAGCTCACAACCCCCCACCTTGCCTGGCTGCTGCATTAGTAGATAAAGGAGGAAATCTGGAGGGGGTTTTTTTAACCTCTCTGCAGTATGGGTTTTGGTTGCCCTGGGAAAATGGACTACAACTTGGATTACAATACGTACTTACTGGAGAAGGGCTATGAGGAAGTAGATTGTGTCAGTCTGCGCAGACAGTGCTGAACTAAAGCCAAGCTCCTATTTGAAGTGGCCCTTTTGTTATTAAAAGAGAGAGGCAATTTCTCTGCGCACTTCATATTTAAAAGTAAGAACCTTGAATATACTCAGTTTGCCCACCCCACTCCCCAAGTTACCAAATACTTCCCCAACCTTCAGAGGGAGTCAATGGTTTCACCTAGTGAGATGTGTGTTCGAATATGCAGATAAATCTGAATTTCCATGTGGGTGTTTTTTATTTATTTAAAAAAATCAGAGTGATCCACTACAGACTGACTTGTGATCACTTTCAAAACTGTCACTGGCCAGGAAAAGACGGATTACCTATATCTATACCTAAGCATTCACCTCACTCAGGTGAAACAGTGTTGACCAATCGGGTGCATCCTTGGGTCCAATAGAGACGGCCATATTTCCTTTGCATCTTCTCTTCCTCTGATACTAGTAATGTGTCATAAAATAAAACATGGGGTTTCCTCTGTCCCTTCACTTTATTCCCTGCTATTTACGGAGGTGTAGAAATTCGGGACATAATGGTCTTGCTCTAATTGTTTTTATTTCATGTTACTGGGAGACTTCAGGTGGCAGTTTTTTTTGTTTTGTTTTATTTGCTTTTGACATCAGCCACAGCTCCTGTAATGATGTTTCATTCCATCCTCAGTCCCTGTGTTCAATGGGACAGTGTACAAAGGGTTTCGGGCTGCATTATAGTCTTATCATCGTTGGCTGGGAAAGGAATCCTAGAGCCCAAAATGGGTTGTGATAAGTCGGGGGTCTTATCGTTATACTGTCATCCCTCCTGAGTGAGACTGTTTTGTTTAAAGTATCCTGACAGGCTGGGTGGAGGGGGGAGGAATACTTCCCCCAAACAACAATGTAATTCCGAAAGGGAATTGGAAGCAGAATGCAAATGGTCGAATGATGAATAGGGCAAAGTCAAGAGCAGTGGTGGCTACCTGACCTTGCACTTTATTTGCTGGTAAATGTCAGTAGCGGGATACTGGCATACCCTCTATGAACCATTTTTAACAGGTGGGTGGGGCGACATGCCAACCACACTTCAAATGAAGAATTGGGAGCACACTCAGAATGGTGAGAGCCATGACTGCAGAAGAAGAACTTTGTACCACTCACCCTGCCGAAAGCGGGGCTTGCATTCTGTGACTCATTCAGAGCAGAAAGCAAGCCCTGCTTGTGGCAAGGATTGGCTGTAACCAGCAGCTCCCAAGGTGAGCTCCTGAATGGGAACTCCCCAATGCAGCTAGACCTGGTGGGAGGGAGGGGAGGGTTGCATTCAGGACTGAATTCAGTGCCAAAAGCAAGCCCCACTTACGATAGGGGTCAGGAGCTCTCAGTCGAGAACTTCCATGTGTAGCCAATCCCTGGCAGGTTTACATTTGGAAGTAAATTTAATTTCACCATAAAATGCAAGCAAGGCCTGCTCACATCAGGAACTGGCTCTTATGCAAGATCTCCCAAGTAGAACTAATCCAATGGTGCCCAATTTAAAAGGGGCTGAATACAAGCCCAGCTTGCAGAGGAACAATTGAGTGTACACTGTAAGGACAGCTGAGATTGTACCTGCCCCACACCTGATGACAAATGATATTAGGTGTGGAGCAGATGGAAAGGACTAGAGATAAATGGCTTCATGGGTCCAATTGGGAATCCTCATATGGGCCATAGGTTCCCCACTTGTGGTACCTTTGAATATACTCTCTCTCTCTCTCTCTCTCTCTCTCTCTCTCTCTCTCTCTCTCTCTCTCTCTCTCCACAAGGCTGGCTCCAGGTGTGTGTGGCTTTTTTGGCAAGGGATACTGTCAGCAAAGTGTCTTCCCATTGGTGGGAGGCTAGCCTTGTAGAGTGGCAAAACAATGGCCTGTTTTTTGCTTCTCCTCTCCTGTGCTCCACACACCCTCCCTAAACCTGCTCCAGAGGGTTGAGGGGGAAAGTGCTGAACACATTTAGGGGTGCATTGTAAAAGGAGAGGGGTGAGGGAAGTCCCACTGAACAGGTGTCAATCCTGGCATTGACATGGGGTTTGCAGGAATGACAAGATGGTTACAGGATGAGGACGGAAAGCGTAAATTCAAAAGATGGGTGTGCTTGTTCCCACTCACCTCTGATTGACCTAGAAATAAAATGATCTTGGGTTTTTTGGGGGGGGGTCCGGAGGAGAAGGCAATTATTTTCTGAGCCAAACGGAGGCTCCTCTCATCAGCTTCCCTTGACTATGAAGTACCCTCCCCTTCCTCTTTAAGTCTTACCTGGTTGGGCATTGATGGCAGGAGCAAGATGAGATCCATGAGAATCCCATCTCCAACCAGGCATTCTGGCTGTACTATCTATTAGCACACTCAGGATGCCAGGACACCTGGAGAGGGAGGCAAGAGCAAGGAGAACAGACCTCGCTCCACAGGTACACCTATATAACTATCTGCCAAATCTTGGCCAAGGGCAACTTTAAGGTGGAGGTCCTCAACATTTTGTGTTGGGAATTACACTGAGATCTTCAGATGCAGGGCTGTATTTAAATGTAATAAATAATAATAATAATAATAATAATAATAATAATAATAATAATAATAGGGACCCAGGTGGTGCTGTGGTTAAACCACTGAGCCTAGGGCTTGCTGATCAGAAGGTCAGCGGTTCGAATCCCTGTGACGGGGTGAGCTCCCATTGCTTGGTCCCAGCTCCTGCCAACCTAGCAGTTCGAAAGCATGTCAAAATGCAGGTAGATAAATAGGAACCGCTACAGCGGGAAGGTAAACAGCGTTTCCATGTGCTGCTCTGGTTTGCCAGAAGCGGCTTTGTCATGCTGGCCACATGACCTGGAAGTTATACGCCGGCTCCCTCGGCCAATAATGCGAGATGAGCGCGCAACCCCAGAGTCGGTCACGACTGGACCTAATGGTCAGGGGTCCCTTTACCTTTAATAATAATAATAATAATAATAATAATAATAATAATAATAATTACATAACATTTTAGGTCCATGGGCAAATTTGGGTTTTTGAATGAGTGCTGTGGATGCCACCTTCACTGGTCATTTCTCTCCTCCTGCCCTCGATCACCCCTGCCCCCATGTGACAAAAGAGAGAAAGCACACATGTATGTACACCTCACTTTTCCAAGGGATATGGGTAAGAAGGGGATCCAATAGAATTGTGCTGAGCTTTGAATAGGACATAGAGCTACAAGAAGAAGTGGGGGACAGTCACTCTTCCAACTTCCTACTTCAGCTCTATGTACTTTTTAAGGGAGAAAAAGATAAACATTCTCACCCTTTCGTGACCAAGGAGTGAGTAAGGGGAAGGGATCTCAGAGGCTTCAGAGGCACCAAGGAAAGACCTCAAGGGCACCATTATACCCACAGGTGAAATGTTGGTGATACTTGTCTTAAGGGTAAGAGGAGGGTGTTTGTCCAACAACTCAGGAATTCTTCTCTGGTTCAGATTTCAACCCAATACAAAGGATTTCAGGATTTTTAAGAGTTCCTCTCTCATTCATGATGGGTTTTATACAGCTCCCAGTGTTTGTTTCTGATCCTCAAAAAGGATTTGTTTGCTTCTGAAGCTCAAAAAGAACTTCACCAGCATCCAGTTCTGAGGTCCAACCAAAGATACTATATGATATACTCTCTTCTGAAAGTAACTTTTAGGAGGCTTGGTCAAAATGAACCTGAGCAGGCATCTTAACACAAAAGGAAACTCATTCTGCCTCGGATCTCCAAATACGAGCCACTGCACACTGCTCTACAAACCATCTGACTGAAGGCATTGCCAGATTTAGAATAGTGTTGCAGTGGGACATTCAGGGAGCTTGTTTCAGGTCTGGTAAAAGGAGAAGATAAAGGATAAAAGAGGAGAAAGCTGGCTGAGTTTAAAAGCCATTAGTCAGATTGCACCTGATGTTCTTAAGTGCTGGTCCCCTTACACTTCAGCAGGCATAACACTGTGTTCTGAGCACGCCAGCCAAGTTTGCATTGCCACAAGCAAAAACTGGATCAGTCACCAAAAAGGTAGCATTTTCAACTCATCCACCTTGCTGTGCTTTCTGTCATCAGTTCAGCTGCTAGAAGTCTCTGCGGAAAGAAGCATTAACCGAGAAGCAATTTTATTGTGTCCTTAGAAGGAGAAAGGAGTCCATTTTAAACACACACACACACACACCACATCTCAGGGTCAGGAAAGATTTATCCCAGCCAAGAGTTTAATCCAAAAGCTCTGACTTCAATGCCCGGCAGATGCATGATGTGGACAAGGCAGGCAGACTGCCTGATGGTCGACTCATCAAGTTGTGCCTGGGCAGAATCCTTAATAGTTTAGCTGCATGGCAAGAAAGGGGCTTAAATAACATGGGATAGGAAACGGGAGGAGAAAAAAGTGCAGATTTAAAAGGGTGAGTAGCAGTGGACTTGGAGCCATGGCAGAGGGGATTCTGTGAACACGTGGGGATAGGGGGCTCTGGTATTTCTAGGGTTGCCAGACTCAATAGTGGACAGGACTTCTGTCCCTTTAATTGGCCCGCTCTCTTTTGAGTCTGGAAACCTTAAAGAGAAACCAGCAGACCCTTTGTTTAATTTCCAAGCAAAGGGTCTGCTGGTTTCTCTTTAAGGTTTCCAGACTCAAAAGAGAGCAGGGCAATTAAAGGCACAGAAGTCCTGTCCACTATTGAGTCTGGCAACCCTAGGTATTTCACACTCTCCATTTCACTTAGTGGTAGGGATTTCTAGGGCAAACTTTTACAGGATCATTTTCCTTGTCAGGAGAGAGAGAGAGAGAGGCAGTGTGTTGGTAGTTTTTGTAATAAGCATTTAATCCACAAATATATAGATTGGACAAATGGGTGCAAGCAGGGAGATCCAAGGAACATTGATGCAGCTGACTCAGTATCCAAGGAGCTGCCTTGCAAGCAAAAAGTTTGCATTTAAAGGAAAACTTACCCAATTTGCACCTTCTGAAACAACATGTGAACAAAAATGCAGGCAACCTTCAAAATTTACACTTCTTCAAATTTTGTAGTGGAGTTCCAGAGCAAAGTAATATATGCAAAAATGCATACATTAGTGAAGCGTGCATATTAATGTATATGCTGATGAAAATTAACTGCAAAAATGCAGTTAAACTGTGGAGCACAGCTGAAAATCAGAAATGGCAATCTTGCCAGAAGTTTCATGTGTGACTTATAGCCCTGTCTCCAGGTAAAGGCTGGTGGCATGGTTCAATATGTGAGGGTGAACCTCTCTCGATTCTCACAGTATTAGGTGGTTTACAGTGCCATACACATTTTATGCATTTCTTCTCGGAAGGGTGTATGTATATGTATGTATGTGTATATATATATATATATATATATATATATATATATATATATATATATATGTGTGTGTGTGTGTGTGTGTGTGTGTGTGTGTGTGTGTGTGTGTGAGCAGTTAATCAGTTCTCCATCAATAAGTGCTGCTTCTGGAAATGTAACTTTACTGCAGATTTCAGGGAGCTGTGTGGCAGCCTCAGATCATAAACCAGTGGGATCTGTGTACATACACACACACACACACACACACACACACACACACACACACACACACACACACTATAGCTCAGTCTGCATTCAACAGGCACTGTTGAATGCTGATCATGTCAGTCAGGGTTCATTTGCATATTTGGCCCTTCCCACATGAGCAGGGTGCCTTGGTTTGCTAAGCAGTCTGCTTCTTTCAGACAAATTCCAGTGTGCTATTTTTTGACCTTTGGGGTTTTAATTTAGATCTGCTGTCCTCACCTGGAATTTGTTATTAAAGCACTTGAAGATCAACCAAAGGTCATGGTCATCCTATCTCTTGTGTTTTTCCACCTTCCAGGATAGTGCTGAATCAAACTTATGGGTCTGTTGTTCTCCCCCTTGCTTTTTTTTTTAAGAAGGAAGCATTATCATATTCTGAGGCTGTACAGAGCCGCTGACAATAAATCCAAGGGAAGTAGGTCCCGAATTTTTAAAGAGGTTTCCCTCCGGGAATGTCAATTACTTTTCTCTCCCAACACTGCAGCCATTGTCTCTTCCATGAAATGCAGCTGCTGTTTGAAAAATGCAACTGCTTTGATATCATCGTTCATTTTGCACTCAGGGCTTGACATGGAGGGAGGGGGAGCCTTTTGAAAACGACTTTTAAACACAGGTCCTGGATCCTCAAGCTTGCATAATGCACGTTCTGATCACAGGTCGGCAAGAGCTGATTCACACATCGGGAAGGCTGAGGAGGAGGGAAACTAAAGGAGGGCGGCTCATTTGCACAATCAGTATAATGCATCATTGAGCTCAGGATATTAGATACATGAAATCTGCAATCCGGTATTTGTGGGGCCACCCTTGAAGACAGTTCAGAAGTTGCAACTAGAGCAGAATGTTGCTGGCAGGTTGTTCAGTAGTTGGTCAGAATCCCATCACACTGGTTCGGAAGGATCTGCACTGGTTGAATATGTGTTACTAAGTCCCATTCAAGGTGCTGACATTAACCTATGAAGTCCTAAATTACTTGGGACCAAAACACTTTTCAATATGCATAAGTGAAAACCCCCACAGACCGACATAAGTGGGGTGTTGGAATGCCACCAGGCAGAGGAATCCTAAACCAGCAGAACGTACACTAGGATACATGAAGCTAGTGTAAGTTACCCCTATTCCAGACTCCACTCAAGAGTGGGGTATGCTATCCACTGGGTGGCCTTGGTCATGCCTCCCAGGGTGATTGCGATGCAGGGTGGTTAACTATTTCTCAAAGTCTTCTGTGCTGATTGTCAAATTCAGAAGGTGTATCAGGAACATTTTTGGCTAAACATACCCAGCTCCCTAAGCCGTTCCTCATAAGTGGTACCTCTACTTACGAATAACTCTACTTACGAATGTTTCTACTTACAATTGGAGCTCTGTCCGCCATCTTGGATGCGGTTTAGATAGGATTTTTTCTACTTACGAATTTTTAGATAGGGTTGCTTCGACTTATGATTTTTTTCTCCCAATGCATTCCTATGGGATTCGACTTACAATTTTTTTCGACTTACAAATGTGCATTTGGAATGCATTAAATTCATAAGTAGGGGTACCACTGTATTTGTCATCAAAACACACAGGGTTGAGTTGAAGAAAGACTCAAACTTGCTATACCTCTAGGGTACAAATAGCAGGAATGGGATATATTTGTTATGATGTGGACTAGGCTCATAGTATTGTTTTGGCCAGACCACACCTGGAATACTGTGTCCAATTCTGGACACCACAATTTAAGAAGGATGTTGACAAGCTGGAATGTGTGCAGAGGAGGGCAAACAAGATGATCAAGGATCTGGAAACCAAGCCTTATGAGGAACGCTTGAAGGAGCTGGGTATGTTTATCCTGGAAAAGAGGAGACTGAGGGGAAATAAGGTCTTCAAATCTTCAAATATCTTAAGGGCTGTCACATTGAAGAGGGAACAAGCTTGTTTTCTCCTGCTCTTGAGGGTAGGACTCAAGGCAGTGGCTTCAAGTTACAAAAAAAGAGATTCCGACCAAACTTTTGGGGGAAAACTTTCTTACAGGAAGAGCTATTCAGCAGTGGAACAGACTCCCATGGTGGACTCTCCTTCCATGGAGGTTTTTAAGCAGAGGTTGGATGGCCATCTGTCATGGATGCTTTAGCTGAGATTCCTGCACTGCGGGGGGTTGGATTAGATGAGCCTTGGGCCCCTTCCAACCCTAAGATTCTATGATTTTATCCTTGTAGAACCTGTGCAATAAAATTCAGAAGACTGATATTGGGATTCAGATGTCAACCGAAACAGCACCTAGCGCCCGTGATGTATGGCCCAAGGAAACACACTTCAGTGTACATGCATCACATTTGTTACCCTGAGTAAACAGAGTTGTCTAAGGCACATTACAATTGAGCTCTTATGTATAATTTAAAGTAGCAGAGCTGTCTTAATTTCTCTAAATTGCAGTGACAATCAGAATGCTAGCAGGGATATTGCTAATCTTTTTTGGGGGGGGGCCTGTTGTTGATCAACAATGAAACACTTTAATTACCTGTTCAGAAACAGCATTGTGTTGATGGATTAACAATAGACAGGCATATTTTAAAATGCGAAGGCAATCTATCTGTGTGTATTAACACTGGTTAGACAGTGTGGCTGAGAACGAGACCGGGCTCCTATTGGGTGTCTTCTGAGCGATGGTTAAAACAACAACAACCAGGGCAACAAGCTTGAATTGATTTATTAGTTGGCAGGAAATTGCATGATACCCTGCAGTCTATCATAAAGGGGGAGATGAAATAAGTGCAAGGCTATCTTCTCTCACCTATGTGTTTATTTCTGTATTCCTTTTTTAAAGAAAGCATATCAACTGCCTTACACTGCGCATTGAACAGATTTGTTCTCTCTACAGGGTTTCCATCAGGGGCTTGAGCTTGTAGAAACATAAGAGCCTGATGGATCAAACCAATGGCCCACCTAGTCCACGTTCAAGCCCTGGCATCTCCAGTTAGGGTTGGAAATGCCCCTTACCTGAAAGCCCAAAAAGTCACTGGCAGGCAGTGTAGATAGTATTAAGCTGGATATACCTTATGTTCCCATGGTATATTGACTCTGGAGGCCAAGACCTTTCCCACAGGTATCTCACCCTATCTTCCTGTCTACCTTTAAAGGTAAAGGGACCCCTGACCATTAGGTCCAGTCATGACCGACTCTGGGGTTGCGCGCTCATCTCACATTATTGGCCAAGGGAGCCGGCGTATAGCTTCCAGGTCATGTGGCCAGCATGACAAAGCCGCTTCTGGCAAACCAGAGCAGCACATGCAAACGCCGTTTACCTTCCCGCTGTAGCGGTTCCTATTTATCTACTTGCATTTTGACGTGCTTTCGAACTGCTAGGTTGGCAGGAGCTGGGACCAAGCAACGGGAGCTCACCCCGTCACAGGGATTCGAACCGCTGACCTTCTGATCAGCAAGCCCTAGGCTCAGTGGTTTAACCACAGCGCCACCTGGGTCCCTGGGTCTACCTTTAGTTTGCCAGTAACCTCACCTGTCCTTCTGCAACCATCCTATTCCAACCCCTCTTTGGACTGTTGTGATGTACGAGAGCCCCACAGGAAGCATTCAGGAGTCAAGCTGGATTTTCGGCAAGGCTTTATTTGGTTGCAGTCTTGAAGCATCACAAAGCAGTCTTGTTACATTCAGGATACACAGCATACAGGTGGAATTACATTCGGGGAGAAGCCGTCACCTCTTCCCACCCCCCACCAACTGGCGCCCAGGGCATCCATGCATGCAGTAGGTGGGACCAAGGGCTGGATGAGAAGGATGATCAACACCCGCCATGCCAGCCGAACCTTTGCCGCCACAAATGCCAAGTAGGTGTGGGTCACGGGTCACACTGTGCCACCTGCCCATGCAGGGGGGAGCCTGGCCGACTGATGCGGCCCTTGGCGAGTGCACCCCCCCAATGCTGGCCAGGCAGTCATTCAACAAGGGGGCTAGGGGGACAGCAGCAAGGCCAAGCCAGGATCCGGGGCCCAGTGACCTCCAGTGGCAGGCAGGATGGGGGGGTCCCTTCGTTGGGGATGCCTAGTTTTCACCCCCTCAAAATCATGCACTACATGCCCCCTGGCCCTTCCCGCACTATGCCTCTGTCCTGACAGGAATCACAACTGATGGTGTGCTTTGCTGACTCTCGCCCAGTGTTTATATTTGCAAATGTGGGGTGCCACAGGGTTCTGTCTTGGGCCCAGTCTTATTCAACATCTTCATCAATGACTTGGATGATGGGCTTGAGGGCATCCTAAGCAAGTTTGCAGACGACACCAAATTGGGAGGGGTGGCTAATACCCCAGAGGACAGGATCACACTTCAAAATGACCTTAACAGATTAGACAACTGGGCCAAAGCAAACAAGATGAATTTTAACAAGGAGAAATGTAAAGTACTACACTTGGGCAAATAAAAAATAAAAAATGAAAGGCACAAATACAGGATGGGAGACACCTAGCTTGAGAGCAGTACATGTGAAAAGGATCTAGGAGTCCTGGTAGACCACAAACTTGACATGAGTCAACAGTGTGATGCAGCAGCTAAAAAAGCCAATGCAATTCTGGGCTGCATCAATAGGAGTATAGCATCTACACAAAGGGAAGTAATAGTACCACTGTATTCTGCTCTGGTCAGACCTCACCTGGAGTACTGTGTCCAGTTCTGGGCACCAAAGTTCAAGAAGGATACTGACAAGCTGGAACGTGTCCAGAAGAGGGCAACCCAAATGGTCAAAGGCTTGGAAATGATGCCTTATGAGGAACGGCTTAGGGAGCTGGGTATGTTTAGCCTGGAGAAGAGAAGGTTAAGGGGTGATATGATAGTCATATTCAAATATATAAAAGGATGTCATATAGAGGAGGGAGAAAGGTTGTTTTCTGCTGCTCCAGAGAAGCAGACATGGAGCAATGGATTCAAACTACAAGAAAGAAGATTCCACCTAAACATTAGGAAGAACTTCCTGACAGTAAGAGCTGTTCAACAGTGGAATTTGCTGCCAAGGAATGTGGTGGAGTCTCCTTCTTTGGAGGTCTTTAAGCAGAGGCTTGACAGCCATATGTCAAGAATGCTTTGATGGTGTTTCCTGCTTGGCAGGGGGTTGGACTGGATGGCCCTTGTGGTCTCTTCCAACTCTATGATTCTATGATTCTATGAAATATCCCACCTCCCCCACCACCCATAGGCCGGGAGCCAAGTCTGACTGTGCTTTACCACTCAGCAATGGGCCCTCTCTAAATGAGCCCAACAAACAAGGTGATAAATGAGAAGAGTGCCGTGGTGGATTCAGAAGCTAACTAATGAGACCTCTGCTTGATACATAAGACCAGAGGGAGCATCTGTAAAGAGAATACAAGGAATAAGGCTGTGTTTGCTTTTGTAGATTTCAGGAGTTGATAGTCAGAAGGAACGGACTGCTGAGGCTGCAATGAAATTCGACATGCCAAGATGTATTTTTGCTCATTCTAAGCACAGGAGGACATGATAATTTGCTTGTGTCTTGCCAAATAGAAGAAAGTGAGCCTCACTTTTGATTTACTGTAATATGGGGGGTGTGTGTGTGTGTGCGCGCACACACACACACACACACACACTCCATCTTGAGAAGGAAGTTCACAAGAGTCCTCTTTTCATTTGGGGGGAACTTGGGGTTCATTTTACTCATCGACAATTTCCTACACTGGGGAAATGGCCCAAACCTCCTCCTTCCAGCTGCTTTTCACCAGAAACTTCTTCTTGACCACTTCCCCATTTTCTGCAGGGTTCTGGGCTTGTTTGTAAGGCAAACTCAGTTCCGGAACACTGATGGGATAAGATGCAGCTGAAGGGAGGAAGTTTCAGCTGAAAAGCAGCTGGCAGCAGAAGGTTTAAGCACCCGAGTGTTCCCCCTCCCCCACACGACTGCAAAGTGATCCCTCCTGAGGATGCTTTTCAACAGGAAACAGGCTAATGTTGCACATGGCAGCAATATAACATTGCTGTACAATTCATCATGAAAGCAAACAGCAGAGATTCTATCTCCCCTCCCTGTCTCTAATGGAAATTTCTAATGGAACTTTGCCATCACAGTTTGAAGATCAATAGTTGCAAAAGACAGAATCAAGGTTCAAGATGGCTTTATAACAGATTGGAGAACTGGGCCAAAACTAACAAAATGAATTTCAATAGAGACAAATGTAAGGTTCTACACTTAAAGCAGGAAAAACCAGCTTCACAAATGGGTGACACCTAGATTGCCAGGAGTACATGTGAAAATGATCTAGGCAACTTAGTAGACTACAAGCTTAACATGAGTCAACAGTGTGAAGCAGCAGCAACGAAAGCTACTGTATTCTAGACTTGATCAACAAAAGTATAGTATCCAGGTCAATGAAAATCATAGTGCCACTCTATTCTGCCTTGGTCAGACCACACCTGGATTACTGTGTCCAGTTCTGGGCACCACAGTTTAAGAAGGGTATTGACAAGCTGGACTGTGTGCAGAGGAGGGCGATCAAGATTATCAAGGGTCTGGAAACCAAGCCTTATCAGGAACTGTTGAGGGAATTGGGTATGTTTAGCCTGGAAAAGAGGAGAGGAGATATGCTAGCCATCTCCAAATATCTCAAGGGCTGTCACATGGAAGATGGAGCAAGCTTGTTTTCTCCTGCTCTGGAGGGTAGGACCTGAACCAATGGATTCAAGTTACAAGAAAGGAGATTCCAACTAAATATCGGGAAGAACTTTCTGATGATAAGAGCTGCTCAAGAGTGGTGGTGAGAGGTGGTGGACTTTCCTTCACTGGAGGTTTTTAAACAGAGGTTGGATGGCCATCTGTCATGTATGATCTAATAGTTGCACAGCTGGGGGTTAGACCAGATGACCCTCTTCCAACTCTACAATTCTATGGTTGTATGATTTGCATGGTTTCTATCTATTCAATGGGAAGCATTCAATGGGTTACACAAATGAATGCAGTTAGTACAATTTTTTTTAAACGCTAATGCATGCCAGTTGTCAGATATCACCAAACACCAATTACTTGCTGTTCTGACACTCACATGCCACCAAATGCTGATTGCCACATATCCAGTACCATCAAAGATTGAAATAACTGAATGTCAATTGCTGATGCTGAATATTGAATTTCCACCCAATACTGGGCAAATATTCACACCTTCAGAGAATATCTGGTCAGAATTCACAGAAGGTAATTAGCTGAAGATTTCCATTCTAGAGAAATGGCCCCACATATGTGTTGGGATGGGGTATGTTCCATGAATATGGAGCTGTTCTAATGATAGCATTGGATTTGAGATAAGATTGCCACTGAAGAAGACCCATAGCTCAATGGCCTAGCATTTGCTTTCCATTTAGAAGGTCCCAGGTTCAATCTCCTGCATCTCCAGTAGGGCTGGGAATGACCCCCATCGCTGAGACCTTGGAGACTTTCTGCTACTCAGTGTAGGCAACATTGAGCCAAATGAACCCATGGCCTTACTCCATATAAGAGAGCTTCCTATGCTCCAGCGTCAAGTACACATCCTACACTTTGAAAAGTTGTTCCAGTTAAAGAATAATAATGATGATCCAGGAATAAAAGAATTGTGGCAATGCTTCCCCCAGTAAAATAAGGAGGGGAATTGGCAAGTCTCTCAGTAGAATTCCTTCAATTTGAAAGACAATGATTTGCAAATGATCCTGTGATCTCTAATGGCAGTTTCTGCAGTGGTTTTATTCACTCGATCAGTGCAAAGCATAATCATTGCTGGAAACATCTGCAGAAGCGTGTGCATAATGGAGAGGCATCAAATCAATGAGTCAAAACATTAGAAAATAAAAAGCCGGCTGAACAAAGCATACCAAAATTGTATCGTCTATCACCTAATACTAGTTTTCCATCCTCCTTATTGAAATAATATATCTGCTGGCTGCTTAGTACTCTGCTGCCTGCTTCTTTTTCATGTTCTCAAAGTGTTTTTAGGGAAGCAGTCAGAATATAGCCACAGAAACACAAAACAGCCACTGCAAAAAGAACAAAGGGGAGGGTTGCAAGGGGGGAAATCCTTGTGTCAGATCTACCATATCTATATGAGCCTACCCTACAACCTGATAGCACTACAATGCATGCTTTTCAACCCCTGCTCATTCTTCTTCTTACATTTATATCTCACCTTTCCACCAAGAAGCTGAAGCTGGGGCACATCATTTTGCTCCTCTTCATTTTATCCTCACAACAACCTTGTGGGGTAGGTTAGGCTGAAAAAGAGTGACTGGCCCAAGGCCGCCCAGTGAGCTTCAAGGTTTTGTGGGGTTTTGAATCCTGGTCACCTAAATCCTAGTCCAACAATCTAACCACCACACTGACTATTGGATCACTGGAAGCTGCTGGCAGGGGTCTGGAAATTTCAGGAAGACTTAGGACAAGTTGAATACAGTGGTACCTCGGTTTATGAACACAATTGGTTCCGGAAGTCTGTTCATAAACTGAAGCGTTCATAAACTGAAGCGAACTTTCCCATTGAAAGTAATGGAAAGTGGATTAATCTGTTCCAGACGGTCCGCGGATTACTTAAACTGAAGCGTTCATAAACTGAAGCGAACTTTCCCATTGAAAGTAATGGAAAGTGGATTAATCCGTTCCAGACAGGTCCGCGGAGTACTTAAACTGAAGTGTTCATAAACTGAAGTGAACTTTCCCATTGAAAGTAATGGAAAGTGGATTAATCCATTCCAGACGGGTCCGCGGAGTACTCAACCTGAAGCGTACTTAACCCGAAGCATGGGTGTAATTGGTTCCGGAAGTCTGTTCATAAACTGAAGTGTTCATAAACTGAAGCGAACTTTCCCATTGAAAGTCATGGAAAGTGGATTAATCCGTTCCAGACGGGTCCGCGGAGTACTCAACTGAAGCGTACTTAACCCGAAGCATGGGTGTAATTGGTTCCGGAAGTCTGTTCATAAACTGAAGCGTTCATAAACTGAAGCGAACTTTCCCATTGAAAGTAATGGAAAGTGAATTAATCCGTTCCAGACGGGTACGTGGTGTTTGTAAACCGAAAATTCGTAAACCGAGGTGTTCATAAACCGAGGTTCCACTGTAGGACATTATGGAGACAGAGAGTGCAGGAACATCACACCCGCACACCCACACCCCATAATGGTTGGTTCTTCCCTCATCTAAAGCAGCCTACCCCAGCAAGTTGTCCTCTAGCCACTTTGGATAACAACTCCCATAAGTGCCAGCTAGCATGGAGAAAATGATCAGATAAATATTTTTCTCCCTCTCTCATAATACTAGAACTTGGGTACAACCAATGAAGCTGTTGGAAGATTCAGGACAGACAAGAAAATGAACTTCTTCACACAGCGCATAGTGAAATCAAGGAATTTGCAACCCACAAGAGGCAATGATGGCCAGGAACTTGGGTGGCTTTAATAGTGGGTTAGACAAATCTATGGATGAAGGACAAATCTATGGACTAGATAAATCTAAGGAGGCCATCAACAGCTACCAACCTTGATGGCTAAGTTCTGCCTCCACCACCAGAGACAATGTGCTTTTGATTTTCAGTTGCTGGAAACCACAGGAGAGGGAGAGGGGTGTTGCTCTTGGATCCTGCTTACAGGCTTCCCATAGGCAATTGGTTGGCAACAGTGAGATCAGGATGTTGGACTAGATGGGCCTCTGGTCTGATCCAGCAGGGGGCTTCTTAAGCTGATACAGTGGCAAATGACAGAGAGGGAGAAGGTGAGCAGGTGGGAGAAGATCAGGGCAGGCATGTAGCAAGGGAGGGGCAAAGGGGGCGGTCCGCCCCTAGCTCCTCCACTCGGGGGGAGGGGTGGCAGCGCCCCCGGCCCGCCCCTCGCCTCCTCCACCCGAGCAGGAAGAAGCAGAGCGTGCTACGGAGTGGGTTGCCAGGTGGCGGTGGCGGCAAACCGCAAGGAAGCCTCTCTACGGCTTAATAAAAAAATTCCTTCAGTAGCACCTTAAAGACCAACTAAGTTTATATTTTGGGATGAGCTTTCGTGTGCACGCACACTTCTTCAGATACACTAGAAACAGAAGTGTCAGACCCTATATATATACACAGAGGGTGGTAGGGGTGGGTGGGAATGGGTGATGGGCTGATGGGAGTGGTAAACCTGTAGATGGCTGTTAATGGCTGCTGATGGCTGCAATTAGTCCTGGGGGGGGGGGGAGCAAGGGCTGAGGTGCTAAAGAAAGCTTGATCATGCATAATGAGATAAGAATCCGATGTCAGATTTATTTCTGACATCAGGAACCATAAGACTGAAAAACCAGTAGGAGAACACTTCAATCTCCCAGGACATTCTATACAAGATCTCAAAGCAGCTGTTTTATTACAGAGAAATTTCAGGAACAGACTGGAAAGAGAAGTTGCTGAATTGGAAATCATTACCAAGCTTAAAACCATGGAAGCACCTGGGATGAATAGAGACTGTTTCTAGTGTATCTGAAGAAGTGTGCATGCACACGAAAGCTCATACCAAAATATAAACTTAGTTGGTCTTTAAGGTGCTACTGAAGGAATTTTTTTATTTTGCTTCGACTCAGACCAACACGGCTACTTACCTGTAACTACTCTCTACGGCTTGTTCGTTGTTTGCCGCCACCGCCACTGCCTGGCAACCCACTCCATAGCACGCTCTGCTTCAGAGCACGCTGGCCGAGCAGAGCAGCAGCGCCAACCCGGACGGACATGCACAGTCCGTCCTGACTCATCCTGGTACATGTCATGCGTCGTGACGTCACACATGCACGCTGTGGAGCAACGCCCCTCCCCCAGGGGTGCCGCCCTGGGCAGCCAAGCAGCACTGTTCGCCACTGGATCAGGGTGCTGGGGTGGCACTTGGGGGTGGTTGTGGTGGCAGCAGAACATATTGTGCCTGCATCTCTTGAGCACCCTGGATTTTTGCCTGACCATGTCCCAGGTATTGGCACCCCACCAGGAGGTATCTATATTTCTCATTTCCTCCTGTTTTTTTCCTTTTCTTTTTTAACCTGCACCTTTTGGGGGGGGGGATGATTGCTGGCGCCTGAAAATAGAAAGAGTGGCAGGAGGCTTGGTGAAGAAAGTGATACCTTCATCCCAGTGACACATAATGCATTCTTCTCCTCTGAGGAATATGTGACACCTGCATCGCCCCCCCCCCCCAAATGGCTCAGCTATTGGGTTTGGCTTTTTGAAAGCAGAAATCTGACTCCAGCAGAAGAGACATCTGAAGCTGTCTTTCCCGCCCCGCCCTTGCATTTTCAATAGCTCGCCCTCATTTTTTACATACCATTTCGCTATCGATTCAATATTTTTATACACCATAAGGGGCACTTTGCAACCAAAGACTGAATTAGCAGATGAAGTATTCTTTATTAGTGGCTATCTGATGGAAAATCATGTCAGTTTTCCATTTAAGAGATGGATCATCGTTATTCGGTGACTGGCTCAATTTCGTCATGATTAAATATCGTCAGCCTGAGGCCTGCTCTCAATAGCTGTGATCTGGAACTCAGCTGCAGCTGACAAGGCTGCTGGGTATAAGCCACAGAATATACCAGGTGAACGACTTGGTACCTATTGAGCACCTGCCTCTTGGCAAAGCTTGATTTGCCTATACACAATGTGTGAAATGGCTTTGACCTCTCTGCTAATCCCAGTCAAGATGCATTCTGTGAGAATTTGTTTCAGCTTGTCTGGAATAAAATATGGATGGCATAGGATTGGATTTGTTTTGTTTTGTGCTTCTTGCTCGTATTATGTAGAAAGCCACCTAATACGTGGCAAAAAGAAAAAGTGGAAACCCTCCACAAATGTGCTGTCCTGGGCAGGGCTGCACCAGTGTGAGAGGTTTTTTTCAGCAGGAAAGGACCTTGAGTGTCCCACCAACTGGTCTTTATATTATGCATTCATGATTACTTGTCTTCTTGATGCTTGTTGGCATCTACCTGTCTTGGGAGACAATGGAGTGGCCTTCAGGGGTGAATTCAAACCACTGCATTAGCAGCACCAAAGTGACCTCCCTGGGGTGCAAGCCTGGGTAGTGTATACAGAGGTCCTTGGTTGCCCAGATGACAAGACACCCCCCCCCCCCCAGCCTCACTGATGTGGTCCAAAAGAAAGCACTATTGGTCTCATCCTCTGAATCTGCCGGAGCCTGTCTTTGCATGCAGGGGAAGTCCCCGACTCACTGAGGGTTTGAGACCCATTAGCTATCCTCACCTGGTTTAGCCAGCCAGTTGAAGCCATTCCTGGCATGTGACCACTGTTGCATGCTGACAGCTTCTAGGAGCCACAGGTGAGAGCTGACTGTAAGGTGGGGACCAAAAGTGGACAAACGACCCCAGAAGGAGCATGATGTGTCCCCCACCAGAGGTACTACTGCTCCCCTAACACCCCTCCTCTAATACCCCTCTGGGGCAGTTATACAGGACAATGATGATATGCATGGGTTAATTAAGTAGGAGTGGCTTGCCTGTATGTGTGTGCATGTGGGGAGTGCATGAGAATGTGTGGGATGGCCTCACCTACGTCGGGCTTGTGTCCAATTATGAATGCTACCAACACGGGTGGTGCTGTGGTGTAAACCACTGAGCCTTGGACTTGCCGATCAGAAGGTCAGCGGTTCGAATCCCCGTGACAGGGTGAACTCCCGTTGTTCGGTCCCAGCTCCTGCCAACCTAGCAGTTTGAAAGCACGTCAAAGTGCAAGTAGATAAATAGGAACTGCTCTGGTGGGAAGATAAACAGCGTTTCCGTGCGCTGCTCTGGTTTCGCCAGAAGTGGCTTAGTCATGCTGGCCACATGACCCGAAAAACTGTCTGCGGACAAACATCGACTCCCTCAGCCAGTAAAGTGAGATGAGCGGCGCAACCCCAGAGTCGTTCACGACTGGACTTAACTGTAAGGGGTCCTTTACCTTTACCTTTTACCGTCGAACTGATAAGTGTTAGCCACCCTGCTTTAGAGCAGCATGGGAACAGGGAAAGGAAGTGGTCACAACCAGGCCATTCTATTTAATATGTAGACAATGCCGTAATCCCGGTTGCTGCAAAGGATTTTTGGAATTCAGCCTCGCATCCCAGAAAATTAATAATGCTGAGAACATCCTGATGGCCAAATGAAGTCAATGGACGGCTCAGGTCTTCAGCATTTCTTCGAGTCCATTCCTGAGCAACAGCTGCTTGCTAATGCAACCACGCAATGCTTTATGACAAGATGTCAGCTGTGCACATTAAATGGAATATCTGGCAAGGTGACTTCTGAGCAGAGTCCCGGACACTGGACACATTCCGCACATGGCAATTGATAGGAGAAATTCAGCCATACTTACGAGTGATTGGGTCTGATGCAAACTGAACTTTCAATGATGCCGTTGGGTTTTTTTGTTTGCTGGCAGAACAACTGCAACACCAGCACACTCAACTGAACCAAGCACAGTTGTATCAAGGAAGCATCAGTTGGCAATTAACTGCGGGTCTCAGCCATCCCATGGTTTTAAGAAATGTTTCAAATTTGGCACTTTCCACTCTGGCAGAATCAGTGTAGCCACGTGTCATCTGCTAAAGATATTGGTTTTTTGCTGGCCCAGCTTTCTGAGCAGAATGAGGCTGTTCTACCTAGCTAGCTAGCCTTTTTTTATGTGCCTGAGACATCATTACTCTGAGGTAGGGCTGGGAGGTATCTGGTTTTCAACATCATGAAACACTGTGATATACCAATATATCATGGTATCTGAAATGAGGATGGGGCATCAGCCGGCTTCTGATGGTTTTTCCCACATTGTGATTTTTGCATCACACACATATCATGATTCACAAGCCAAGTCAAAAATTATCACAAGGTGGGCTCCAAACCGGTTTTGGATGATATATCGCCCAGCCCTAACACATATCATGATTTGCGATATAGTGCCAGGTCAAAAATTATGAAACCTGTATTACGAGATGGACTTCAAACTGGTTTTTGGTCAATATATCTATATATCACCCAGCCGTACTCTGGAGAATTGTAGGAAATTAAGCAGGTACCTAGACTGAGCTGCCCAATGTTACTTGGGGCAATGTCACTAAATCAAGCCCACCATGGCCAGTTGACAGAAGAAGGGAGCCACTACAGAATACTTCGATCAGGACTACCTATCTGCATTTGAGTGCTTATTCTGGTAAGCCAGAAGAATTTTATTTTATTTTTTTTAAATAATTTTTATTAATTTTTTAAAAAAGAAAACACTTACAAAATATACAACATAAACTCTGTCCCTTCATTTTCCCTCCACCCACAAGCCCACCTCTGCCACCAGTGAGACCCATGGGTATTGGGGAACAAAGGGGTCCATTTTAGGTCCCTGCGTCCAACTTCACCAGCGCGACGAATCGGAAGCCTCTTCTGTCAACTGGCCATGGTGGGAAAGAATTGGTGTGGGGTAAAAATTTTAGTTTAAGGTACTTTTTTTGGTTTATGAACAACGGTGTCAGAATCTTGGCCTGCTAAAGGATATGCTGATCCAATTGGGAGGAGGGACATTGGGGGGGGGAAGGAGAGATTTTTATAGTTTAAGGTTAAGAGCTTTCTGGAGGGAGTAAAAAGAATGTCTGAGGAAATATGCTTAGAGTTTGTTTTTTTAATAATTTTGGTGATCAGGAGGTGTTTGGGTGGAAAACTGCCTGTCTCCCCCTTCTTACTCTTGGTACCCAGTGGCAGGGGGTGCCTTGAGGGGGGAGGGAAGGGTGGAGGGAAACCCAGACACAAAAATGGAACCTTTTGACTGCTGGACTCCTCGGGCTACCCCAGTGGCAGGGGGGGGGCTCAGAGGGGGACAGCATGAAGAAGGAGGAGGATTGTGTTAATATTATAAGAATAAGATTCTGAATTGGATTAGAAAACCCGCCATAACTAGGTAAAGAGGTTGGGAAATCCAGGAGGAGGAGAGTCGTGGAAGCCATTAATATTTTTCCTTTTTCCTTTTTTTTCTTTTCTTTCTTTCCTTTTTCCCCCCTTTTTATATTTTTGCTTTTTTTTCTCCTTTTTTCCTTGTTTTTCTTTTTTCCAGTACAGTGAAGAAATAGCTGGGGGATAAGCCAATCCCCAGAGATCCTCCGCCTTTGTCCTCTCAGTGGCAGGGGGGGGGATGAGGGGGGAGGAAGGAGGGGGGAGGTCAAACCCAGCTTAAAATGGACCCCTTTGGGGAGTCCGCTCGCTCTGCGGACTTCCCCCCCCCCTCCATTAGTTACTACCAACCTGGGAAAACTTTTCAATTTAGGATTTGCTTTATATACGGTATTCAGTTGTGAATGAGAGGTTGAATTTAGATCGGGGGCAGGGAACCTCTTTCATCTTAAGGGCCACATTTACTTCTGAGCAACCTCCCAGGGGTCACATGCCAATGGTTGGTTGGGCCAGAGGCAAAAATGCATGGAGCAATTAATATGTGGAATGGTCTCCCCCGGGAGGTTGTGGACTCTCCTACCTTGGAGGTTTTTAAGCAGAGGTTGGATGACCATTGTAATGAATGCTTTGGATCAGATTCCTGCATTGCAGGGGGTTTGACTAGATGTACAGAGGAGGGCAACCAAGATGATTACGGGTCTTATGAAGAACAGCTGAGGGAGCTGGGTATGTTTAGCCTGGAAAAGAGGAGAGATGATAAGCATCTTCAAATATTTCAAGGGCTGTCACACGGAAGCGTGAATATGCTTGTTTTCTTCTGCTCTGGAGGGTAGGACTCAAACCCATGGATTCAAGTTACAAGAAAAGAGATTCTGACTAAACATCAGGAAGAACTTTCTGACAGTAAAAGCTGTTCCACGGTGGAATGGTCTTCCTTGGGAGGTTGTGGAGTCTCCTTCCTTGGAGGTTTATAAGCACTAGTTGGATGGCTGTCCATCATGGATGCTTGAGTTGAGATTCCTGAATTGCAGAGGGTTGGACTAGATTGACCCTTGGAGGTAACTTCCAACTCTACAATTCTATGATTCTATGTACTTTATTTTTACCTTTGTAAGCTAGTACCCACTCGCACACACATCTCTATCCTCCATCAAGTGCTTTGGCAGGAGCTGGGACCGAGCAATGGGAGCTCACCTCGTCGTGGGGATTCAAACCGCCGACCTTCCGATCGGCAAGCCCAAGAGTTCTCAGTGGTTTAGACCACAACGCCCTTCCAACACATACAAAAACATAATAAAACATAAACATTGGGGGGAAACCCTTCCCTATACAGTATTACCTTCGCTCTGGGGTCGGATAAGTCTATGCCCTCCAACATTTCTCCAATGAAAATAGGGATATCCTAAGGCAAAGTGGGACATTCTGGGATCGAATCAGAAACTGGGATGGCTTCTCTAAATCAGGGACGTCCCTGGAAAATAGGGACACTTGGAGGGTCTGAACCTGGGACCTTCTGCACCTAAGCAGGTCCTCAACCACAACATTACAGGCCCATCCCTTGAAGTTATGTGCTGTAGCTACTGCATTATTTTCTACAAGGGCTGTGTGACATGCGGGTGACACACACTAGTTCCCCAGAAGTCACACCTCGGGAAATTGTGTCCAATTGAGGCTTGTCAGAGTGCGAACATGTCCATTCATTTATCTTTCCCCCCCCCCAATAGGAGCACTGGTGTTACACCAGTATTGCGCTGCAACCACAATTGCCGCTTGAAGCATGAAGCAGTTCTCAGAAAGGTTGCTATTACCATATCCTTGAAGACGTGAAAAATTGCATCTACCAGGAAGTGGTGAATAATGATCTTTACCACATGACAGGCCATTCCCGAGACCATTTGCAATGTAAAAAGAGCTGTGGCCAGTGAGGTGGTGTGCTAGGACACAAGAGACTGCCAACACCGAGCATAGACTGACCATGAATAGGGCTGGTCCATGGCACTTTTGCATATTTTTACCCTTACTTCCCTTCCATTTCTGCATTGATCATTTTTTTAATAATAATAAAACAAACCTATTTTAAATGTATTTAAAGGTTCCCCAGTGGCAAACATACTGGTGAAGCAAAGCCCAACAACCAGATTGTACTCTCTGCTCAGGAGTTGGTTAGCAGAGGGTTCAGTCCTGCGCAGTTTGACTGTATGCACCTGAAAGCCCTTTTGCAAGAAACTCCATGCTGTTCTTTAAGCGCCTGAAAACTGGAGGTTCAAGGAGTAGCGCGAGCTGTTTGAGAGCCCTTGTGCAAACAGCTCCTCTGAAAACTGGAGTTTTAAAGAATGCCATGGGGCTGCTTGCAAAAGGGCTTTCAAGTAGCCTCACACTGTGTGTCAAAGTCCCAACAGTTGGGCTGTCAAAGAGGAGCATCACCTGACATCGCTATGAAAAGGATTTGGCCCACTGACCAGAAAAGGTCCTCACCCTTGTCCTAAACCAAACCAAACCAAAACAACATAAAAACAAGATGTAGGCTTCAAAATTGGTGTGAGGAGGAAAGGGGAGGATGACACCTTTCCCAGCTCAGTCTGGCAACCTGGTGGAATATGCAGTGGTCCAAATAGGTTGTGTGAGTCAAACTCTGTTTTAAAGGCTTGTTCTCTCTCTCTCTCTCTCTCTCTCTCTCTCTCTCTCTCTCTCTCTCTCTCTCTCTCTCTCTCTCCTCCCTCCCTCCCTCCCTCCCTCCCTCCCTCCCTCCCTCCCTCCCCCACCACCAGGTTCGGGTTAGCTGAGCCAGCAGTAGCCTCACTCCTTCCTTTCTTTTAAAAATATTTTTTTATTTTTTTATTCCTTTAACATCACTCTCAACATTACAATACCCAACAATACATCTTTTAGCTCTGCCGAGGTTTCAACTTCCCTCCCTCCCTTCAACAGGTAGTCTATTTCAAATCCAATCGTGCATTAAATTTTTTATCTATAGTCCACATTGTAGGATTTATTTCAATCCTGCTAGTGTCTTCAAATTTTTGCAATTATCATTTAAATATACGATAAATTTACTCCAGTCCCTTTGGAATTTCTGGCCATCCTGGTCTTGGATCCTGCAAGTCAATTTGGCCATTTCCACATACAGTGGAACCTCAGTTTATGAACACCTCATTTTACGAATTTTCGGTTTACGAACGCCGCAGACCCATCTGGAACGGATTAATTCACTTTCCATTACTTTCAATGGGAAAGTTCGCTTCAGTTTATGAACGCTTCAGTTTATGAACAGACTTCCGGAACCAATTACACCCATGCTTCAGGTTAAGTACGCTTCAAGTTGAGTACTCCGCGGACCCATCTGGAACAGATTAATCCACTTTCCATTATTTTCAATGGGAAAGTTTGCTTCAGTTTATGAACGCTTCAGTTTATGAACAGACTTCTGGAACCAATTGTGTTCATAAACCGAGGTACCACTGTATTCCATCATCTTCGTCTGAGCAGTAGGCTCACTCCTAAACCCAAGCTACTTTAAGCCACCATACAGTCTGTCAGCTTCCAAATTTAGGATCTTTGATGGTCCATAAGCCAGTATTTCTCAGAAGAGAGTTTCCTGAGAAGAACTGTTGGCTAATTCCACTACCCTCCAAGAAGGTTTGGTGAAATGGCTTTGCTCACTGCCGCCTCCCTGAATGCACCACCCAGAAATAGCATGAAGAATTTGGGGAGGCCACTTTCGCTGAACCCTAATCTAGAACAAATGACAATATAATGCACCAATATGGAGAAATCACTGCTGTAAATCATCCTGTTGAAAATGGGCTCCTACAGTAACCTCACGCACTCTGGAGTTCATCGCATCTGATACATAACAAATAACCACATGCCTTATTAAAGCATTTGGTTAGCATACAGTCCATTTTCTGCCTCCACAAGTAAATTATAGACTTACAAAGCACCAGTGTCGCCCAGTGGAAAAATGCAAATTGTCCCAGCCTTGTGGCAAGATTTACAACCTTCCTCTAAGTGGGATATTTATTATTTAGCCTAACGGAGCCCATGAAGGGACCTTGCAAACGCCGCCAGTCCAGAGGCACAAGAGGGATATTCAGCAGAGTGCTGGGAATGTAAAAAAAGCCCCGTGCCGAGAAGATCACTCATATGATCAGTCCTATCATCACATTTGGTGATGAATGTTCCCAAAGGAGTCACAATTCAGCCGGAAAGATGAAGAAGCCCATTATATTTACTGGTAATTTTTTAAAAAGAGGGGGGGGGGAAGCAAACAGAAGCCAAAAAAAGACGGCACATTTGCTATATCCAGATAGTCAGTGTGTATGTATGTGTGCATGTTTCAGTAAATACATATGCACCTCATGAGCAGCTTGTCAAGCCATGTATATTTCATGGCCTGTTAAAAACATATTTGACCGGAGAGCTGCAATATGTAATGTCAGCAGAAACTCTCTTTTGCCCAGTGCATCACAATGCATCTCCCCCTCTGATCATGCGCTGAGCGTAGATGGTGCTCACATCATATAATTTTTAATGTCTTTAGCCATCGTCAGCTTTGTATTCTGATAGCCCCTTCAGGCTATATGTGTGTCAATGGCAGCTGTGAGCAAAGAAGGGAGGAACTTCTGTTCAGGCCGTTACGGTAGCTCGGCATGGAAATCTGCTCCTGCTGCTGGGTTAAACATTCCCCCTCAAACAGTGCATCTGGTTGCACTCTGTTGTTTTATTTCCCCCCTCCCCCCTCAGATGGATTTATGAGATGCAAAAAGAGGACATGTTTTTTACAAACTGAACTACGCAAAAAAAAAAAAAGGCTGTTCTTTCCCAGAAATCTGGTGCAAGGCGTAAGGCATAAAAGCTTTGGGGGAAGACCACATCCCCACTACAATGGCCTCAGAACTTATTTCATGTGCCCTGTTTAAGAGAGCTTAGCTAATCAGCCATCCACACCGCTGGTCCTGGTTCAGCAGTCCACCCCCTCCCCGTACTGTCCAACCATTGTATGTTCAGTGGAATTAATAGTTTCCATGTTGAGACCAATGTTTAAGTCCTGTATACCTGAAGAAGCGTCTCCACCCCCACCATTCAGCCCGGACACTGAGATCCAGCACCGAGGGCCTTCTGGCGGTTCCCTCATTGCGAGAAGTGAGGTTACAGGGAACCAGACAGAGGGCCTTCTCAGTAGTGGCACCCGCCCTGTGGAATGCCCTCCTAGCAGATGTCAAGGAAATAAGCAACTATTTTACTTTTAGAAGACAACTGAAGGCGGCCCTGTTTAGGGAAGTTTTTAATGTTTGATGCTGTACTGTTTTTAATAATTGGTGGAAGCCGCCCAGAGTGGCTGGGGAAACCCAGCCAGATGGGCGGGGTATAAATAATAAATTATTATTATTATTATTAGGACATAAGAAAAGCCTCAGGGCCGGCTCTAGGTAAGGTCCCGGTGGCGCGGGGCGCCAGGGCGCTGGGACGGAAGGCGGGGCGCTGCGCGGCAAAGCGAGCCATTCTGCACGCTGCAAGCCATTCTGCACGACCTGCTCGAGACTGCCCTGAAAAGCCTACTGGATCAGGCCAATGGCCTATCCAGTCCAGCACCCTGTTCTCACAATGGACAACCCAAAGGAGGGCCTGAGCACAGGAGCAACTCTCCCCTCCTGTGGTTCCCAGAAACTGACACTCAGAAGCATTACTGCCTCCAACTGTGGAGGCATACCTGCCAAGTTCCTCTCTGAAAAATAAGGGACCGGACCGAAAGTAGCATACTGGAAGTAGCGCAGCGGCCATTTTGGAACTGGGCGGAGCATGTTCAGAAGTGACTTTTGATGCTGCTGTGCCCAGTTCCAAAATGGCTGCCACACCAGAAGTCGATCTGCAGCCATTTTGTAACTGGGCAGAGCAGCATCAAAAGTCGCTTCTGAGCATGCTCCGCCCAGTTCCAAAATGGCCGCCGCACCAGAATAAACTGGGGGGGGGAAACAAAAAAATCTGTTTTTTTCGGCTGGGGACAGCTGGAAAAATGGAGGTTTCCTGGGGAAAACGGGAGACTTGGCAGCTATGTGTGGAGGCAGAGCGTAGCTCTCGTGGCTAGTAGCCATTGACAGCCTTTCTCTTCCACAGACCTTTCTGATCCTCTTGAAAGGCAATATATATAATTGTCCAGTAGCACCTTAGAGACCAACTAAGGTTGTTCTTGGTATAAGCTTTCGTGTGCATGCACACTTCTTCAGATACATTGAAACAGAAGTCACCAGACCCTTATATATAGTGGGAGGGTGGGGTGGGGTTTTTCTCAGAAGGGTTGTGGGAGATGGGTGATTGATTCAATGGGTATGATAAACCTGTTGATGACTGTTAACAACTGCAATTAGTCCTACAGGAAAAAGCAAGGAATAGTATGCAGATGATTACCATATGCAATGAGACAGGAATCCAATATCTCTATTAAGACCAGGGCTCTCCATAGTTTTCAGTTTAGTGATAAGTTGTAATTCAGCAACTTCTCTTTCAAGTCTGTTTCTGAAATTCTGATACCAAGAACAAGCTTAGTTGGTCTCTAAGCTGCTACTGGACACACACACACACACACACACACACACACACACACACACACACACTGTGTCAGACCAACACAGCTACCTACCTGCTTCTTGAAAGGCATTCAAGTTGGTGGCCATCAATGGTTTATGTGGAAGTGTGTTCCATAGTTTCACCATGTGCCATAGCTGCCGAGTACCCCGTATTCCTCGGGAAACCCCCGTTTTTCCTTACCATTTCCCGGCGGTCTCCCATTTGAGCTCCTCTCCCGTAAATTTCCCTTAAATCCGCTCCTGCCGGCAGACATTTTTCTGGTGCCGGTTTGCCCATCTATGGGCACCAGAAAATGGCCGCTGCTGGCGCCGGAAATAGCTTAGCTTCTACGCATGCCCGACGGCCATCTTAGGGGTGGCCACATGGTGGCGGCCATCTTGGAGGTGGCCGCATGGCCACCCCTAAGATGGCCGTCGCCATGCGGCCACCCCCAAGATGTCTGCCGGACAACTTCCAGTGCAACTTCCGGTGCCACTGCTGCTGCTGATCCCGTATTTTTCTGCGGGAGACTTGGTAGGTATGCCATGTGCTATGTTAATAAGTTAATAAGAGCCAGTGTAGTGCAGTGCTTAAGAGCAGTGGGCTCGTAATCTGGTGAACCAGGTTTGATTCCTGCTCCTCCACATGCAGCTGCTGGGTGACCTTGGGCTAGTCACACTTCTCTGAAGTCTCTCAGCCTCACTCACCTTACAGAGTGTTTGTTGTCAGGGAGGAACGGAAAGGAGATTGTTAGCTGCTAGGGTAGTGATAAAGCGGGATATCAAACCCAAATTACTCTTCTTCTTCTTCTTCTTCTTCTTCTTCTTCTTCTTCTTCTTCTTCTTCTTCTTCTTCTTCTTCTTCTTCTTCCTGTCCTGAATCCCCCAATATTTCTTAACCCTATCTTTTCAGGGAGAAGAGCCCCTTCAGACCTTGCCCTGAATGTACAAAGGTCTGAAGAGGGGCCTGTATGGGATATGGAGGAAGGGCTTGTCTGTGCCTCTACTTGAAGTTCTCATGTGTTCAAGCTCCCAAGAAGACATAAACCCTGAAAGTCCCTGAAAGCTGGTGCTCAGAAACATGCATTATGTTGTGCCTTTTTAAACTTAATATTATTATTTCTTTAGCTTTTATTCTGTTTTCGGTTTATGTTTATTTTAATTTCTGCACTCCATTTTTTGTAAGTCACTTTGCACTATAATGACTAGTAGTAAGTGCAATAAATAACCATTCTTTTCTAAAAATTTGCCTTTCTCAGTTTGGTTTGGTTTCACTTTTTGGGAAAGCATTTTGGTTTCCTCTTCCTCTTCACTCCCTCCAACGGTCAAAGACAGGGCTGACTGAAGTTTGCCCCAAGCACGCAATGCCAACTTCACAGAAAACATTGGCAAACTCATTGCATGTGACATTTTCTATACATCCACCTGGTGGTTAGCCTGCAAAACTCATCCCCTCTAGTCGGAACCATATTGTGATGATATGAAAACATGGGCTGAAGAAGAAACCAAAATGCTTCTTCCCCAGCCACAGAAAGATGCTCTGTATGGCACACCAAGGCCAGCCAGCAGGATCCACTGGGGCGGCAGATCTCAATGTTGATCTTTCTCCCCCCCCCTCTTCATAATGTAGCTCTTCCCTCACCCCTTCTTCTCTCTTGGTGAGGGGAGCATCGTTTTGGAATCTGCTTCAGGTGCTGAAATGTCTTGCACCAGCCCAGTGGGACACCTGGCAGTGGGAAGAAACTGTGGGGATTAGCCAAGGCTTCCTTGTAAGAACAGACCAATGCTTGGTTCCATCTGACCCAAGCTTCTGAGCAAGTGCCCCACAATGCCAAGCCCTGACATTGGGCACTGCCAGTTTCGAAAAGTAAAGTGTATTTTTAATGATTCATTTTCTTAGTAATGCTTGCATGTTTCCCACAGGCATCAGGTTGGCCACTGTGAGAACAATATCCTGGCCTTATCCAGCAAACTCTTCTTGTGTTCTCACTCCAGGGTCCACTATTAATAATTTTCACATTTTCCTGCAGGGGTGCGAAACTTCAGGCCTGGGGCTTGAATGTGTAGCCCTCCAAACGCCTCTAACTGGCCACTGGGAATCTTCCCATACCACTCCCTTGCCAGCAACACCTTCTCTCTACTGGGATACACCAGCCCTGCTTCTTACCATCCTTGAATGCTTTTGCCTGGCTGGGATGTGCTCTTGATCTCTGCTAATGCCTTTTGCTAACTGGGTGGAGGGTAGAGAGGGCTGTGTGTGTGGAAACTAGCCTGTGGCACAAAGGTAATATTTGCAAATTTTGTTCTGCTCACTGTTCCCTCTGGTCATTGGCGTGTGGTCCTGGGAAAGTTACACAGAACAGAATGTAACCCTCAGACTGAAAAGAGTCTCTCGTTCCATATTTGCAGCAATACTTATGATGCAGCAGGGCTTAATGCATTTGGGTACTGCATTCTGCAGTAAGTTCAGGAACTTAAGGGGAAGTGGCAGGGGACAGTGCAATGCATTCTTAAAACCCTAGAGGACTGATGCCAATAAAACTCCTTAAGCCTACTGAAGCTAAAATCCACACACACGCCGTATGACTTCAAACTGAGGATGGCTTTGCCCTGCTGTGCCAACATGAACATGAGGAAACCGGAAAGGAAGGAGGATGCAGCAATCTAATGATGCTCTGCAAAACATTGCCAGTGAAAAGATCACTAGGGGGGGGGGGGAACCTGGAAGTTTAGAAGTCACAGGAAGTAGAGCAGCACAGCTTTGTGTTGCAGCTCCCCCTGCTGGGTGGGAAGCTAACATAATATGCTGCAGCTGCATCCTGTTTGTGTTGTTAACTCGGAAATCTCTCTCTTTCTCTGGGTTGTGTTCAACAAAATTTTACTCGGAGCAGAACCATTGCAATTAAGGAACCTAAACAAGTCATGTTCTTTAATTTCCATGGCTCTGCTCTCTGAGTATGACTAACATTGGTGGCGAAAACCCCCCGAGTTCAATAGGAACCATGGGTGCAGCCTTAAAACGTTGCTCCCATGTAAGACTGCACAGATTGAGCCCCCGTGATTTTATTTTCCTTATGCCAGGAGAATCTAGATTCTCTTGCTTTCCAGGGGAACTGCAGGTGTACGGCACGTGCTAAAAATTAGGGCAGTTTCTTGGAGGCTAAATATAGCCTTTGACTGCTCCAATTTAGGAACCCAAGTCTAAGCAACATGCCTGCCTACTCATCTTACGACAATGTGTATCTTTTATTTAAACACTTTCTCCCCCCCCCCCCATGTGTTTCCAAGCTTAGATCAGTGATTTTGAGACTGTAGAGTTTGTGCGGGCTTCCCCATATATGCGGAGACATTGTAAAGAATAGTGGGCATTCTCATTGACTGCAATTGGACAAAATATCTATGAGCCTCGTACATTTAATGGTTTGGGGCAGGCACACAGGTGATGCTTAACATGACAACATAAGAAGATCCATTGCCTGGACCAGGTCAAAGGCTCATCCAATCCAGCATCCTTTTCTTGCAGTGACCAACTCAGATGGTCAAGGGAAGCCAACAAGCAGGGCATGAATGCAACAGCACTCTCCGGAGTTTCAGGCAAAGGAGGAGGTTGTGGAGCCAGCATAGCCAGCAATCAGGGATGATGGGAGCTGCAACCATTCTTACAAATGTAAGAAGAGGGCTACTAGATCAGGCCAAATTAACATCTAACCTGGTACCCTACAGGATGCCTACGGGAAGCTCACAAGCAGGATTTAAGTGAAACAGCACTCTCAGCAACTGGTATTAAGAGGTATATTGACTTTGACACTGGAAACGGGGCCTAGGCATCATGTCTAGCAGCCGTTGGTCCCCTTATCCTCCACGATTTGTCTAATCTGCTTTTAAAGCTATCCCAGTTGGTGGCCATCTAGTGGGGGTGAGTCCCATATAGCCTAATGATGTGGTGAAGCATGCCTGTCTTGAGAACACTGCCTCTTTGCTGTGTGTGATTGTCCCACGGACTTTATGTTTGCAGACCCTCCAAGTGTCCCTGTTTTCCAGGGATAGTCCTGGATTTACAGAAGCCGCCCCAGTTTCCGATTTGACCACGGAATGTCCTGCTTCTCCTTGGGACATCCCGATTTTCATCAGAGAAATGTTGGAGGGTGTGTGTTTGCTGGTGCTCACCACGTGACTCTCTGCTGTTGGGTTCCGAGTGTCCATTTCTGATGGAGACTCATAGCATGATGGGGCAAGTCATATAAGAAGGACTTGCAAATGCTTCCCATTTTCTGTTGACATCCCTGTGGTGACTGTAATGTAAGATATAGAGATTGGGAACTACAATACACCCCCATTAGCACCAAAACCACCCAGATCTCTCTATCCAGCCACTTGGTCTCTTGCCAGGACATGCTCGTTTCCCAAGGCCACCATAATTCACTCTCTCCTTGAGTACTTTTACCTAGCTGGAATGGATTGCTGGTGATAATGCTTCTTCCTTGCACGGATGGAGGGAAGAGAGGTGGAGGAATCTTTTGCAAAAGATTCCCTGCACCCGATCTAGCCTTACTCCTGAGTAAGTGCACTTAAACAGTTGCCGCTTTGGCCCCGTGGTCTAGGAAGCAGAGGACAAACTACTGGCAGCTTGCATTGTTGTGTATTTTGGCTGATAGAGCTGGTGGCCACACATGGATTTTTGTGATGGTTTTACTCTGTATTGTGGGGCATTACAGCACAGGGTGGCTGACTTGGATCAGGGAGAGCTGCATTCAAATCTCAGTCCACTGGGTGATCTTCAGCCAGTCGCCACCTCTCTGCTTAGCCTACCTCAGAGGGCTGCGAAGAAGAAGACCAGGTTGTTTGACACACCAGAGCTCGACTGGTGACATACCTTTGTAATCGGCAAATAGACATCTAAGCGCCTCAAACAGACCAAGAACAATTCATTTTGCTCTTTTACCAAGCTGTTTCATGGGAGGCCAGGGACTAAAAAGAGGGTGTGAGAAGCTGAGCCCTTTCTCCTTCACCACAAAGAAATAAATGGCCTTCCCAACTGGAGTCCTGCTGTTGTAAACATGTCCTGTGGAGCAGAGGAGTCTTCCCACAGATGGACTTTTGATCTGCTCCACCTGGGCTCTTTGTATGACCTAACTTGCGTGTAGTGAGCTTGCCCAGTATACGGCAAGGATGAGGAACCAGTGGCTTTCTAGAAATTGTTGGACTCCAACTCCCATCAGCCCCAGACAGCCTGGCCAGTGACCATGGATGATGGGAATTGCAGTCCAGCAGCATCTGGAAGGTCAAAAATCCCCCCCCAATAGCATATGGGAAGTTTGATGCCTCCCATCCACTGTGGCAAGATTGCATGTAGGTTACATTCATTCATCCAGAGTAAAATCTATTATAAAAGCATCGTCAGATGTTGACGTTCCAAAGTGTTTCATCTTCAACATTGTAAAAAGGAAACTAGCTCACTCTTTCTTTTTTAGACATTTAGGAAATATAACATTTCTCGAGTCTGATGAATGTGCTTCCACATGGGTTTAGATGCATTTCTTATAAGTAAGCAAGTTTCTCATCCATTCTTCATGTGTCTCCTTCTCTGCTGACATGATTATTCGCAATTAGCAGCTAGTTATGCATAAGAGAGGGCATACTAACTTCAACATCCCTACTTTTGAAAAATGTTTCCAGGGTGGTTTCATCTCATATCACCCAGCGAATGTAATAGGATGTTTCTGATATACTAAGTGAGCATGATGAACCAGGAACCTCAACACAAACTTCATTGTGATGAATGGAATTAGCTCACCCAGCAAACAACTTGTAGGAAAGACCTGTGATTTGTTGCTGTCATCATGTGGTTGTTATACCCCCCCCCACACCCCTCCCTGTGTCAGGACATTTAATTATGGGAAGTCCCTCTAATTGGAATGTATTCAGTGCTGCTGCTCCACTTGCACAACCCAATTGTACCCTCAAGCTCTCCTGAGGACTGGTGGATTCCCTGAAATGGATTGTTTTGGGAAGAGCACAGGAAAAGGAGAAGTCCCATTGCACGAGTGGAATTTCATTCATGCAGCACTGGACACAAACTCACGGTGTTTTGTTAAGACTTAGCCAAAATCCCTCTGCCCCGGGCACACAACTGGCTTCAGCGATGGGTTGTCTAGGGGTCCTCTAGCTTGGCACCAGCCAGGTAATGAGCTACCCAGAGTTCAATAGTCTTTGTTTCAACAGAGATCCATTCCCTAGATACAGCTCCTCCCACATAAGGCAAGGGGAAGGAGTCATCAAAGCAGACACGCCCTTTGTTGAGGGTTGAGCCACAGCCACTGAATCCCTAGCAAGGAAAAGAGGCCTATAAGCTGGGATTCGTATTTGCATTCCGGTGGCCTGTTATACCAACAGCATTTGTAGCTTGTGATAGTTGTATGGATTTACGATAAAGTTAGGAAAAGATGACACTCGGTTTACTTTCCCCCAATCATTATAACATGAGAAAGTGAGTGATTTTCTTTAAGCCATTAACATAACATCAATGCTTATTACAGCCAAACAGGGCTTTATGCCTTATGCCAGGTCCCTATGAGTACCAGGTCCACTTAAGAAAGAATAATGGGGAGAAAAGGAGAAGCTGATTTTCAGAAGAATTTTTTCCTGGAGAAATGCCCCGGGTGCTCAGTTTCAACAGCATCCCATTGACTGGATAACCTATGGATCTTAAACCAGCCCACGATACTTAGAAGCTGTATTGTTCTACTAAGTTAGGAAACAACTGGTGGTCCACTGGTGAGAGCTGTCAAGTTGGTGAGGTCAGGGATGGGACCTGTTTTGTGGTGGCCCCACATATCTAGATGAACCTCCCCAGGGAAATCCACACACCCACTTCTTTGTTGCCCTTCAGGAGAGTCTTGAAGACTTTCTGGTTCTTTCTGGCTCTTCTTACCTTCTTGTGAAATTTTTTAATGTTGCTCTATTGTAGTCGCTGCTTTAATTCAGGGGGTGGGGGTGGTGGTGGTTTTTGGTTTCTGTGTATAGTGTAAATTATCATTGATCGTGTTCTGAGCTCCTTTGGGAGAGCAGATACCCCAAAACACAGGCTAGTACAGTGGTACCTCTACTTACGAATAACTCTACTTACGAATGTTTCTACTTACGAATGGAGCTCCGTACGCCATCTTGGATGCGGTTTAGATAGGATTTTTTCTACTTACGAATTTTTTTTGATAAGGTTGCTTCTACTTACGATTTTTTTCCCCAATGCATTCCTATGGGATTCGACTTACAAATTTTTTCGACTTACAAATGTGCATTCGGAACGCATTAAATTCGTAAGTAGAGGTAGAAAGATAGATAATAACCAACAAACAACATTGCTTACATGGTAAGAGCAGGGCTCCTTCTAGCCAACCTTCCCTAATCTGGTAGCCTCTAGACAGCGACATCAATGGTCGGGAGTATCCAGTCCAGGAGTTACCAACATGGTGCCCATGGGGGCCAGCCTGCCCGCCAGCATCCCCTATGGCACTCTCAATAAATAGCCCCTCAAAACTCCACAATGCACTAGAGTGTTTGCTGTTCCTGTTTATTACAGTTTGCTTTGCTTTCTCCTCTCCTACACTGGCATGCCCCCCCCCCCAAGAAAGAAAGCTCACATTTCATTGGAGGACAGGATTGGACACCCACACTCCTTTCCATTCTGAAAAAGGTGGGGTACAAAGAGCTTCTGTCTCTGAGTTTATATGGCAGTGGGAGGTATAGGTGCCTTCCCCACTGTTGGTGAAGGGCAGGTTGGGCGTATGGCTGCACTGTTTTGTGATCAAGTCTCTTTTTCTGCTCTTTTAGATGGGTCAGACTTTGTGTGTTAGCCCACAACCCCACAGCAGCCATTTTGTGTTGTGGCATGCCCCCCCCCCATGGCTGGCAGCCATTTTGTGACTCATTCCAAAGAGTCCCCCAACTCCCGAGGTAGACCATTCCACTGCCAAACAGCTCTTACTGTCAGAAAGTTCTTCCTGATGTTTAGTTGGAATGTCCTTTCTTGTAACTTGAATCCATTGGTTCCAGTCGTACCCTCCTGATCAGGAGAAAACAAGCTTGCTCGATCTTCCATGTGACAGCCTTTATAATATTTGAAGATGGGTATCACATCACCTCAGTCTCCTCTTTTCCAGGCTAAATGTCAACTCCCTCAACCATTTCTCATAAAACCTAGTTTCCAGACCCTTGGTCATCTTGGTCACCCTCATCTGCACACATTCCAGCTTGTTAATATCCTTAAATTGTCAGTCATAAGTACCCTTCCTCAGCAATCCCCCCCCCAAAAAAACCCCACCTCCTAAACCTTTTCGCTTTTCCTGGTAAAGAAGCTTTGGTTATCCTTTTGTGCCATATATGTATTGACCAATGCTATTCAGTGGTGGAATCTACACACATATTAAAAGAACACTGTGAAAATGCTTTTTTAAAAAAAACTTTTGAAAAATAACATTGAATTTTGCATAGCCCGGTGTCGCCATCTAGTCTCACATTTGCACATTGCACTTTACCATAACACATTTAAAACGTTTTATTTGCAGCTGTATAGCTGAGTCCAATATTCCAAATGTGGCCTTATCATCTTACCATATATTTTATATGAAGGTTTTGTGGCATTTGCAATCGCATTTTCATCCCCTTTTCTGATAATCCCCAACACAGAATGTGCCCTTGTTCCTCTTGATTTCACAACACCATTTTTTAAAGTGAGATTTCCACCCTTATATTAAAAAAGGGGCAAATCCCATGACTCTTTGCCTGGTAGCCACAGCGAGCTTTAGACTTCATCAGTATCTATTAGGAATTTTATTTTATTTTTTGCTCAGTTTTTCATCACACACTGAATCTTGCGTGCTGCTTCATCCCTCCGTTGTGCTGAATTGCTGATTCAACAGTAAAGGCCCCCTTTTTTGGAGGTGGGGGGTTGTTGTTTTAGAGGGGGGGAAACAGTTTACAGAAAGGGAGCATTGCATGAAAATGTTTCTTTATTAATCATTTAAAAAGAATCAAGACAGAAACAGTGTAGCACAGAGAGCTCTTTTTCGAACAGAGCGCTTTAACATGGCATGGAAACTTGTGAGCGTTGCTGTTAAAATATACAGTTCTAAATTACCACCTAGATCAATAACAGTAGGAAGATGGAGATTATCAATCTCTGAGTGGCCTCAGTTACATGGAATTGACTGGCAACCACATAATGACTTTGGGCCCAGCCCACCCGCTTAGAGCTAGGGTGATAGATCTGTAGGTGCCACTCATCATAATTTCCTTATCGACAACGTCCATAGGAGCCATTTGTCTTCTGCTTGTCTCGGTCCACTTGGAGCACTTCATCCTTCAGAGCCGCCTCTGAGAGCGTGATCAATGCGCAGCTACAGCTGGTTGAAGGGGACCAAATCCATTGAACAGTTGATTTGGTTCCATTTTACCAGCTTTAGCAAAGCATTCTGGGCCTCGTCCCGGGAAGCTTAGAAGGGATGGGGGGAATTCCTTAGCGCCTCCGAAGGCGACCCTGCGCTGGATCCAGCAGCTCCATCCTTTAGCAACTGAGGCTGTGTTCTTCAGTGGGAGGGTTGAAACGGAGAGCGGAGACTTGAGTTCAGTAAGGCAGACCAGGAGGAAAAGTGATGTGCATGAAGGTGGCACCTTAGCTCAATCTGGCGCATGAGGACAAGGCTCCCCACCCAAAACATCTGGAACAGAGGGAGTGTGGCTCCTGTGAGCAAAAGGAAGGACTGGCCATGTTCCTCTTTGGAATGGAATGTTGCACCCCTTGGGGTGAATATTTGGTGCATAGCCATAGCCTTTAGCATCAAGCACTCTGAAGCCTAATGGTTAACGCTGCTCTCCCAGGTGCAGCACGTTAAGTTCATAGGAAATGTAGGCAAAAGATAAGTTGAGAAGCGTTATGGCAGGGGTCAGCAAACTTTTTCAGCAGTCCACTGTCCCTCAGACCTTGTAGGGGGCCGGACTATATTTTGGAAAAAAATATGAACAAATTCCTATGCCCCCAAATAACCCAGAGATGCATTTTAAATAAAAGCACACATCCTACTCATGTAAAAACATGCTGATTCCCGAACTGCCTGCGGACCGGATTTAGAAGACGATTGGGCCGCATCCGGCCCCCGGGCCTTAGTTTGGGAACCCCTGCATTATGGCCAACGAAGGCCGGAACACAGGATAGCCCGCTTAGGATTAATTCCAGTGACCTTTCAGTTGCTATTATGGAAAATGATTCCAGCAGTACCTTGTGGTACCTGAGATATAAAATCCATACCTTACAGCTGCTCGTACCGCACAGGCTAATACAGCATGACAGACTTCTCCCTAATTGCTCCTCATATACCATTTTGGGTGCAGCAATGTGAGGTAGACTCCCAAACTCGGCCATATGTATTAATGAGGCTGGATGCCAAGCCACAAATGCAGATCAATGCCTCATAACCATGGGGATGGTTTAGCTGGGGGGGGGGAATTGTGTTGTTGGAGGGTACACAAAAGTGTGTGTGTGTGTGTGTGATCTGATCTTTATTGTGAGAGTGTGCTGCGCTCACTACCGTACTGCTTTCTGTAAGTTTGCTATGGTGGAAGGGATAGCATGATGGACTTGAACTAGGCAAACACATTTAAAGCGCAGGACTTCCCCCCAAGGATCCTGGGAACTGTAGTTCGTTAAGGGTGCTGTAAACTGTAGCTCAGTGGGGAGTAAACTACAGTTTCCAGGCTCCTTTGGGTAAAGTCACATAATCTAAATGCATGGTGTGTGCACAGCCCTAGATTCAAAAGTGTGTCTAGGTAGGAATTCGTTTGGTGACCTTCAGCCAGTCGCTACCTCTCTGGGAAAACTATTGTGAGAATAAAATGTTGCATGGAGTGACAAAGGGTGGGTATCTGTGTTGCAATAAATGACTTGATGCTGTAGTCATCAGTTGTTGAGAAAGGTGTGTGTGTGTGTGTGTGTGTGTGTGTGTGTGTGAGAGAGAGAGAGAGAGAGAGAGAGAGAGAGAGAGAGAAAATGCATTCACACCAATATTTCCATTCAACAAGTTTAATAGCTCATGTCTTGCATTTGCTATATCTCCCCATGCCGAAGGTTAACAAGGAGCGGGAGAGAGGTGAGCAAGAGAATAGAGGGAAGGAAAAAAGGGAGGGAGGAGTCATTGCCTTTTGATACCAGCATCCTACTTTCTCTGATTTGCGGCTTGGAGGGAGAGGGGAGAAGAAAATCAAGACGTGCTTAATCGCAAATAAAAAGTTTAAAAGAAAGATGGGTGAGCTTTCCTAAGCATAATACGATACATGGCACACTGCTGAACTCAGGTTGTTGAAATTGCCGCCAAGGCAGTTTTTTATCCCTTGTACCTGGGAACGGCTTCTCTCCCAGGGCTCTGCTGAGTTAAACCCCATTACTGGAAATAAATGGTTTCGTCATGTCTTTTGTGTCTCCCCCCCCCCCTCCTTGCAGGGAGGGGGGGAGGGAACACAGCAGCATTTCATCATTTCTGCCATGATGTTCAATTAAAGCCTGACTTAATTTCATCCAGGACCGTCAACAACATCTTGTAAAAACTAGTGTGATATGCAATTCTTAAAAGCCTGTTGAGGATGAAAACTGTATCAGTGGGGAGATA